>NC_134702.1:140785284-141132784 GCF_043290135.1 Rhipicephalus microplus
TAGATAGATAGATAGATAGATAGATAGATAGGTGTCAAAAGTGCTTGCAGTACCCAAACAAATGCTTCGCGTTTAAGACCCAATTGAATAAAACTTCTGACTTGATTTAGTATAGACAAGCCTAGGTAACCATTTTACCTAATGGAATATCAGGCAGTTCACTAACTAGCAAATGGCCTAATTTATGTCGTCGAGCAGCAGAAATGGAGGGCGTATGTAGGCACAGTGCTAAGATAACAGTGTGTTTATTGTCACATTGCCAGCGCAATGAGGCATACCTCACCTTTCTGAAGTGCTTTGGCGCAAATATTGTGTAGCCCCACCGCGGTGGTCTAGTGGCTAAGGTACTCGGCTGCTGACCCACAGGTCGCGGGTTCAAATCCCGGCTGCGGCGGCTGCATTTTCGATGGAGGCGGAAATGTTGTAGGCCCGTGTGCTCAGATTTGGGCGCACGTTAAAGAACCCCAGGTGGTCTAAATTTCCGGAGCCCTCCACTATGGCGTCTCTCATAATCATATGGTGGTTTTGGGACGTTAAACCCTATACATCAATCATCAATCATCAATCATCATCAAATATTGCGTAGGTTACATCATTTCTAACGTGTTGTTTACTCAATCGATTCTTCAAAAAAAAAAAGAAACCTAGCTGCCCCACAGAATCCATAAATAACGCTCCTGTGGCTGCAAAACTATTTCCATGGCACGCGGCTGGCATGCCCTTGCCTTTAATAACAGTAAATGCTGAATTCTAACTGAAGAAACGTGCGCTGTTTAAGGCTGCGAAAGGGGCACCTCACGCATGCTATCTGGTTACTTTGGCTTTCTTATACTGTGCAACGCGAGCTTTTGAACTATTGAGATGTGCTCGTGAGCTCCTGTGTTCTATATACTTTACGTGCAAATTATTTTAGTGTGTATTGTAATTACACTGTGAGAAATTATCCTAAAACAAGCTTGTTTCCTAAATCTTTCCTTTACGTCTCAACTTTTCATGCCACGAGCATTTAGTTTTCTTCTCAGTTTTCAGAATATTTAGAAGTCTTCTTCCGCAATCGTGTTAAAGGACAGTGTTACAGTGACAATCATTTAATATTTTCATACAATGGTCAACACAAAGTATAATGCAATTAGAGTTCAACTAAAAGAAATGCAAGGACAGGAATTACATTTTGCTGAAGAACAGCTTGACGCAAAGTGAGCAATGAATACGTAATAGGAGTGCATTGTTAGTAAAAGCGTGTAACAGAGCAGCAACAGAAAAATGACACTTTTGTGCCATGCTGCGAATGTGCGAGGTTGCTACTACTTTTGGTTATATACCCACGATACAATGATGGCGACGGTGTAAAAGAGTAGCCAACTGCATGACACATGAACTTCTCGGGAAGTTTTGATGCCCTTATGCAAACACCTTTCTTCTTCTCGGAATATCAAGTGATTAGACCAAAAAAAAAAGGCAGATCCCGCGTACATAGGGAATTGATGATATGTGAAGCGCGAATGAGGAAGGGTGATATGTCAGTTTAAAATCAGCACAAGGTTGCGAGGCGGAAGTAATTTATGGCATAAATGACTTCCATGTAATGATTATCATGTTTGAACGCATCATTTACCTTCGTGGTGCATTCACGTCACGTAACAACAAATTTGGTAAATGTGAAGCTAGCGAAGCGGCCGTAAGTGCACTAGAGCATAGCATGTAGTTAAGTTTTACATGACACGCATGCCAGTATTATCCTGTTTGGACGAGTTCTTTACCTTCGTCGTCCTGTCATGTGATACCATATTTGATTTGGTACATGTGGAGCTAGCGAAATGGGCGTGAGCGCATCATGGGCGTATATTGTCTAGTTCTTACATGACACGCGTGTCATGTTTATTGTTTCCACCTTCGTCATTCCTTCGTCATTCATTGACATCACGTAACTCCAAATTTGGTATACGTAGAGCTAGCGAAACAGCCGCGGGCGCATCATGAGTGATGTATACAGTTATGTTGTCACATGACACTCATTTTATGGTTATTATGTTTGCACCAGCCACATACCTTCGTCGTCCATTCACGTCCAGCAATACCAAATTTGGTAAAAGTGAAGCAAGCGAAACGGCAACGAGCGCATCATGAATGGCCCAATAAACTCCAACGTAACGGGGACGTGTGCGCACGCTGGGCGCAGCGACTCTACACTAGCAAAACGCGAGAATTTTATAGTGTGACACCAGTCACGATTGGCGTGACCAGCGTCCGTCGGCACGGCCAGACGGCAACCAGCGCGACATGTGACATGATGGAATTCGTGCCGATGACGTTACCCAGACAACACTGCGTCTAGCTGGCTGACTGACTGCATAACTTTATTTGGTCCTGAACAACCGATGGCCTCTTAAAGGGCCCCGTCTGTGGGCCATGCCCATAACGGGACAGGGAGGTTAAACTCTACGGCCATGCCATGGGCCCTCTGGACGGCCCGAAGTTGGTCGTCTTCATGGGGACTTATGAGCAGAGCATCCCAGTTCTTTTATGTGATTGGATACCCGTCGTCCACGTGCAACTCGGTGCATTGCTGCCTCTCTCCGTGACGGAAGGACACAGGACGTGCCCAAACGCCTGACGCGACAAAACTAACGCCGGCGCGCACACGTGTCGGGTCACTTTGGAATGTATTGCTCCCTTGGAAGTGGCTTGTAGTGAAGTTTTTACATGACACGATTTTCATTATTATTATGCTGCACCAGTCACATGCTTTCGTCATTCATTCACGTGATGTAATACCACATTTGGTATACGTGACGCTAGCGAAACGGCGGCGAGCGCACATGAGTGTGGCCTGTAGTCATGTTGTTACATGACACGCCTATCATGATTTCATGTTTGGACGTGTCATTTACCTTTGTCATCCCGTCACGTGATACCAAAATTGATGTATATGGAGCTAGCGAAACTGCCGAGATTGATCATGAGCGTGGTATGTTGTCATGATCTTAAATGACATGCGTGTGATGATTATTGTTTACATCAGTCACATACCTTCGTTGTCCATTCCTGTGCTGTAATATCGAATTTGGTAAATGCAAAGATTGTGAAACGATCACGAGCGCATCATGAGCATAGAATGTAGTCGTGTTGTTACATGACACGCATGTCATAAGTTTCATGTTAGGGTCTGTATCTTGTGTTCGCCATGCAGTCATTTCATATCATACCAGTTTTGCAACATGTCGTTCGAACGACACCACCACAAAAGCAGGGAGACCATGAAATGTAAATCATGACATTCATCACAAACATGCCATTATTTTAATGTCATGACTATGTTCCTAAAACAGTCATGTTATGCCATACCAATTTTGGTATTAATACCATTATCAAAACGACCAGGAGAGCTAAATGTCATAGGTTGCTAGATAGATTGATAGATACACTCAAAGTCGCTGAAGTTCGCTAAGAATTGCTTCCCACTTCACAATGCAGCAGATAAGCAGTACGCGCATGTACTGCACGTGTTCTCCACACGCCACGCACGTAGTGGCAGCACACTTCCGAATGCCATGGCAATCTGCGCATTGCAATGCCACGACGTCCACTTTTTCCGCGGTGGAGCGCGCCCCGGAAGACGCCATTTCTAATATTCTGGTATTTATAACGCTAAAGCAAGCAGTTTTAATGTGGTGTGGAAGCTCACTGGATATCATCTAGAATTTTTTTATCATCCTCGCCGAGCGGAAAGTCTCGCCTTTGCCCCAAACATCAGGTAAAGAGGTTACTGTTGACTGTGTACATGAGTCAGGCACCTTGAAATTTACGTTGTGACGTCTTTCCTCGAGCAAGTAAACGTTAATGCACAGAAAGATACCGAGCAGAAAAACGACGAGTGGTATAGCCTCAAAAGAAAAGGTTAATTTTTGATAAAAATATTCGGTAAGGTTCAGTGGTTAAGAGTTAGTGCACAAGTTGTGTTTTTAAATAAAATCAAAAGCCTTGTTAAAAATTGTGTGTGTTGGCATTTTGCAAACAGACCACGAACGCTAAGTATCACATTCCTGAAAAAATGTTATAGAAACTGCCCTGATGATTTCATTCATCTCATGTGCCTAGAAAGAGCACGCCGAGCAGGAAAATGACATCGTGTACAAAGTAGAAAACAAAAGAAAAGACGCTGTCCCACACACACACACACACACACACAGAAAAATTGGCAGATCCCACGTACAGTGGGAATCGATTATATGCGAAGCACAAATTAAAAATGTTGATATGTTACTTTAAAATCAGCATAACGTTACGAGGTAGAGGTAAAAGATGCTGTACGTGACTTCCGTGTCATAATTATCATGTTGGGATGTGTCGTTTACCTTCGTCATGTATTCACGTCACGTGATACCAAATTAAGTATATGTGGAGCTAGCAAAACGGCCGCGAGCACACTATGAGCGTGGCAAGTTGTCATATTATTACATGACACGCTGTCAGGATTATCATGTTTGCACCATTCATATGTTTGGTCATCCATTGACGTCACGTAACACCGAATGTCGTATATGTGGAGCTAGCAAAACGGCCGCAAGCGCATCATGAAGGAGCCAATAAAATGTAATGTAGCGTTGATGCACGTGCACGCTGGGCGCAGTGACGCTACGTTAGCAAAACGCGAAGACTTCATAGTCTGTCGCCAGGCGCGACCAGTGTCCGTTGGCGCGGTGTTACAACTGGGGGTCGCAGGCACCGGATGTCCGGGATGAATTTGTCGAGGCAGGAGGAAGAGAGACTTGAAGAGGGTTTATTTACATTATATACAAGGTGAGCTCTCGCACATGATGATCTCTTTCTTTCTTCGAGGCACTCTTTCGAATCTGGCGTTTTTCTATATGGCGCTCCTTTATATGAGCCGAGTGGGTCATTATAAAGGGTATGGACCCCCCGATTGATAGACCAGGGAACACGTTCAGATGGTACTGTCCAATCACAGATCACACACAACTGGCGAGGGGGACGAGCATGCACGGCCTACGTGAACGTTCAATATTGAGCCGTGATCACTGCAATCCAAGGTTGCGCCAGCGGGGCTCTTCCTCTTCGTGTGTGTGCCGCTGGTCGAGGGGTCCCAAGCTCATGGCAGCATACATCAAAGTGTCCGAAACTGCTCGCCTAATTAGCGGGACGATTTGCGGTGGCCGCCGCGGTCTCTTCCAAGGAAGATGCTGTATTTGTTGTCCTCTCTCGAACGGCTTAGGGCATCGTGGTGACACGACGCCTTACCCTCCGGCTAGGAGAGACAATGCCTGGTGGTCATAAGCAGCCGACCGTTCGTCTACTTGTTTGAGGATCTAAAGAGTGCCGCTCCCTCGTCAGCTCTGGCGCCAGTCACAACAGCGGCCTGACGGCAACCAGCGTGAAATCCGACATGCTGCATTTTTGCGCCGATGCGTTTCCCAGACTACACTGCGTCTCCCTCTTTTCGTGACGGAGGGATGCCGGACGCACTGAAACGCGCATGTGTGAAAGCAGCTCAGCGTGGCGCGCGCCTGTGAGTATATGGCAGGACCGGTGCCTGGCGTGGCAACGCCGGCTTGACGCAACGAAATGAACGCCGGTGAGCACGTGAACCACGTCACGTAGAAATGTACTGGCGCCTTGACTGTGGCATGTAGTCATGTTCTCACATGACACGCATCTCATCATTATCATGTTTGCACCAGTCACATACCTTCGTCATCCATTGGCGTCACGTAATACCAAATTTGGCATATGTGAAGCTAGCGAAACGGCCGCGAGTGCATCATCAGTGTGGCTTGTAGTCATGTTGTTACATGACACGCATGGCGTGAATATCATGTTTGCACCAATGTCATACTCTGGTCAACCATCCACGTACTGTAATACCAAATTTGGTGTTTGTGACGCTAGTGAAACGGCCGTGAGCGCATCATGAGCTTGGCATGCAGTCATGTTGTTACATGACAGGAATGTCATGATTTTCATGTTAGCGTCTGTTCATTGTGTTCGCTCTGCAATCATGCCATACTATACCAGTTTTTCAACATGCCATGGGAACGAAACCAGCACAAGAGCTGCAGGATCATGAAATGTAAATCATGACATACATAAAATGTCATAATTTTCATGATATGACTAGTTAGATATGTTCTTGACACAGTCATGTTATGCCATACCAAGTTTGGTATTGATACCATTATTGAAACGGCCAGGAGAGCTAAAAGTCGTAGGTGGCTAGATAGATAGATACGCTCAATGTCGCCGAATTTTGCTAGGATATGCTTCACTTTTAAAAACGGGTGACATCACTCACTTACTATCGCCATGAAGAAAAAAATTGGCAGGTCCCACGTACAGTGGGAATCGATGATAAGCGAAGCACGAATGAGAATGTTGATATGCCACTTTAATATTAGCAAAACATTAGGAAGGGGAGGTAAATGATGCCGCAAATGACTTCCGTGTCATGATTATCAGGTCTGGATGTGTCGTTTTCCTTCATCTATTCACGTTTAGTGATATTAAATTTAGTATACGTGGAGCTAGCAAAACGGCCGCGAGCACGCTATAAGCGTGGTATGTTGTCAGGTTTTTACATTACACGCGTGTCAGGATTATCATGTTTGCACCTGTGATATATTTCGTCATCCATTGACGTTACGTAAACCAAATTTGGTATATGTGGAGCTAGCGAAACGGCCGCGAGCGCATCATGAAGGGCCCATACAATATTATCAATGTAGAGTTGACGCGTGCGCACGCTGGGCACAGGGACGCTACGTTAGCAAAACGGGAACACTTTATAGTCTGACGCCAGGCGTGACCAGCGTCCTATGGGACAGCCCGGATAGCAACCGGTGCGAAATGCGACATGCTGCATTTCGCGCCGATGCGTTACCCAGCCAACAATGCGTCATCCTTTTTTTATAACAGAGGAACGCTGGACGCGCTGAAACGCGCATGCATCAAAGCGACGCAGCGTGCGCCTGCGTGTATATGGCAGGACCTGCGCCTGGCGTGGAAACGGTGGCGTGACGCCGCTGAGCACGCGCACGGAGTCACGTCGAAATGTATTGGCGCCTTGACTATGGCATGTAGTCATGGGCAAGTATCTCAAGATTATGATGTTTGCACCAGTCACATAAATTGGTCATTCATTGGCGCCACGTAATACCAAATTTGGCATCTGTGAAGCTAGCGAAACGGCCGCGAGTGCATCATCAGTGTGGCTTGTAGTCATGTTGTTACATGACACGCATGTCGTGATTATCATGTTTAGATGCGTCATTTACCCACGTCGTCCGTTCACGTCACGTAATACCCAGTTTGGTACATGTAAAGCTAGCAAAATGGCTGTGAGCGCATCATGAGCGTAGCATGTAGTCGTGTTGTTACATGACACGCATCGCAGGTTCATCATGTTTGCACGAGTATCATACCTTCGTCATCTATTCACGTCCTATAATACCAAATCTAGTATAAGGGAAGCTAGCGAAACTGCCGCCAGCGCATCATGAGCGCGGCTTGTATTCATGTTGTTACATGACACGCATCTCATGATTATCATGTTTGCACCAGTCACATACGTCCGTCATCCATTCACATACTGCATTACCGAACTTGATATATGTAACGCTAGCAAAACGGCCGCGAGCGCATCATGAACGTAGCATGTAGTCTTGTTGTTACATGACACGCATCTCATGTTTATCATGTTTGCACCAGTATCATACCTTCGTCATCCATTCACGTCCCGTCATACCAAGTTTTGTATAGGTGGAGCTAGCGAAACGGCTGCGAGCGCATCATGAGCGTAGCATGTGGACATGTTGTTCCATGACACGCATGTCATAATTTTCTCGTTGGGGTCTGTCGCTTGTGTTCGCCAGGCAAGCATGTCATACTATACCACTTTTGCAACATGTCATGGGAACGAAACCACTGAAAGAGCTGCAGGTCCATGAAATATAAGTTATGACATTCATGACATACATATGATTTTATTGGTATGACTAGTAAAATATGTTCTTCCTACAGTCAAGTCATGCCATACCAAGTTTGGTATCGATACCGTTATCGAAACGGCCAGGAGAGCTAAAAGTCGTAGGCGGATAGATAGATAGATAGATTGATAGATAGATAGATAGATAGATAGATAGATAGATAGATAGATAGATAGATAGATAGATAGATAGATAGATAGATAGATAGATACGCTCAAAGTCACCGTAGTTCGCTAAGAAATGCTTTGCATTTAAAAACAAACCTGCTTCGCAGAAAATGCAGATTCAATAGCACTTTCTGTGAACGAAAAAAAAAAAACTTCTCTCGAAGTTTGTGGTAAATCGCCACAATATGTGAAGTATGGCCAGCAGCGAGCTCCTCGACTCTATGATGCAGAGTAGCTCCTCAAAATACTGGGCAAATGAGTACAGCCTTTTTAGAATATGAAACAATTTTCACTCTGTCTGTTACTTCAACCTGATGTTTGCGATGAGAGAACAGTACGTAGAAAGGTGTGAGCTCTCTGGTTGTTTCAAATGCGAATGCATTTCTTAGTCGGGCTATGCCAGGCGTCCTTCGAGATCCGTCCACTACCCTCTCTCATAGCCACAGCTGCAGGTGCACGCGTCCCTAGCAACCGGAGCCGCCACCATGTTACGCTTTAACGCCGGCAGCTGTCAATAACAGCTTCAGGTGTGCGTGCTTATCCTCGCCCCTAGAAACCGGAGCCCCCGCCTTCTTGACTTGAACGTCACTTGCCACCGCCTCAGTGCAGTGCGTTTGAAACGCGTTGGAAGCGTTTGTGCTTGAAGCGTTTGTGTAGCGTTTGTGTTGCGTTTGTGTCGATAAGACGCTGACATTATGACCGTCAGGCACAATGACTGGTGCCGTGCTTCGCCGGTCCTTCTTTTGCAGTTCGCTTTCTTTTCTCCCTGTGCCCAATTTATCGTCCGCTCACGCCTCACTCGGGGAGTTGATCGGAAGATTTCAAGCTGAACGGTTTTGCCGCCCGTGATTTCCGACGCCAGCGCAGCTCTTGCCGACTGGTTCGCCCTCCGTGACCGCCTGACGCCGTGAAGCCCTCGCCGTGTGGTGCCCCGTCCTCGTACGGCTCCCAACTTTCCTGTCTCTCTCATTTTCTGCCACTTGCCTGTCTTATTTTTTTATCTAACTATATGTTTCCTATATTTTTTTATATCCCCCCTCCTACCATCCCCTAAAAGGTGCTCAGCCATGCTCCCGCAAGGGCTGCAGAAAATAGTACGTTCTTCCTTTTCCAAGCAAGCACGAATTCAAAAAAAAATGGCAGCATATCCACGGAGTGAATGATGGAGAGTGGGGCGAAGAATTCGTCCATCCATTCATTCTTGCTTCCGTCTGTCCATGCATCCGTCAGTGTGACCGTCCATGCGCCCATCAGCCCGTCCGTGCGTGCGTCTATTCATGCGTCCGTCCCTGCGTTCGTCCATGCAGCCGCCCCTGCGTCCGTTCATGCGTCCATCCATGCATCTGTCTATGTGTCCGTTCGTCCATCCATTCAACACTCCAAGTACCACCATCTCGCGTCTTTCGTCATATATTCCCCATATAGAAGCACCGCCATCCAGCGGACATTCCAAGGACTAAACGAGAGGTGGCACACGCACACTTTCTTACGGCTTGCGCTTCGTGTCCACTTCCCACCTTTAACCACCTCGACTTCATGGTATATACTAGTTCACTGTATTCATGGCACTGCGGCCGAATGCTCACTAAAACTTTCGAAAACCAAGGAGGTTACGCCCAGCGAGTATGACGTAGCAAACGTTTTCAGTCAGATAGTGCTCAGTGTACATGCCAATGGCTGTAATTGGGAAATGAGAGGTGGAGAATTCGGCTTTTACTTTCTTACGACTTGCGCTTCGTATCTACTTCCCATTTTCAACCACCTCGAGTTCATTGATGGTATATACAAGTTCATTGTATTGATGGCACTGCGGCTCAACGCTCGCTAAACCTTTCTAAAGCTAAGGAGGTTACACCCAGCGAGTATAACGTAGCAACCCTTTCTTGTCAGATAGTGCTCAATGTACATGCCAATGGCTGCTAATGGTGATCGCAGCCTGCGCGTTATCTAAAAGCTGAATGCTCCTGTCTCTTATTCCCCCTTAGCAGCCATTGACATGTACCTTGAGCACTATTTTTTAATGTTCAACTACGCACAGAAGAAGTCTCTCACCGGCACCAACTTGGAGGTCAAAATGTTATATTCGTTACATACTACGGGGGACGAACGGGTGCCGCTATAAGGAGCTTCGCCCCTAATACACGCCTCACTCCTGACCGTTCGCTGGCTGGGCGCCTCTCAAAACAAGCGGAAATGTGTACTCGAGACGCCGCTGTGAAACGCCAACGCCAAGCCGGGAACACTGTTTGTTTTGTTCACTTCATAGTATTTTTTAACCGCGCACGCTAACTACTAGAGCTGGAAACGCATACCGCATTTCTCACGACAGCAAAACCACACGTGCAGCGAGCCGCGCTATTGAGTGCACAGCGTAAGAAAAAAAGAACATTGTTGTAACGCTGGGTTCTCCCGTGCGGAACGCCGCTATGAATGCTACGCAATGAATGCACATTTTTTCACGTTTTTTTGTTCTTGTTCACCTATCGATCGTGGCGCATGACCACTATGAAGTATTGGCCAAGAATCGCCTGGTTTTAAATATTATTGTTCAAATTTAGAATAATGAAAACATATTAGAAAGATTACCGATAGCCTAGGAAAGTGTAGTGCTTAATTTGATGCATACAATTATTTAAATAAAGAAACGAATTACCTTCGAGGAGGTGGGGACATTCCTTTGTCGAGAGAGCACGTGCGGGCGAGTGTGCGTACCACCACGAGTTTGATTTAATCAAAGTTCGCAGCGTCTGTCTGAGGCCCACCGGCACCTAGTCCTACCAGAACGGTTAGAGGTCGATTAGGTAAGAAATGAACAAATAACTAGAAATTCTTGCTATATAATGTAGCCAACATCCTGCAGGAGCAGGAAAAGTGCCTACAGTAGCCACGTGCGTGGAAAAACAGCTGCGTCAGTTTTTGTTGGACAATATACATTGCTCGGATATAAAAAGAATTAGAGAATGAATTATTTAGGTATTTAACATCAGGGATTCTAAAACTCAGGAACTAATCGATGAGCTTAGTAATCATTTTCTCGACAACGATGAAGTTTTGTGGCACTGCTGCAAGAATAGTTGCAAGAACTTGAAAATAGTTGGATACCTCCTGACTGGAGACTTGCAAAAATAATACCGCTTCTTAAAAAACAGGGACTAGGAATGTAGATAGATAACATTAGGCCAATCGCTTTAACATCACATGTAGTTAGTTTGTTAGAAAGAATACTTTACATTAGAATTATGAAGTTCATAACAGATAATGCAATACTCAGTGCGTGCCAGATGGGATTTAGAGCAGGTTACTCTATATAGTGGGAAGGCTCGTATAAAGCTTGCTCACCACGGACGACAACATGCGGCCCTAGTAACCCTTGATTTAGCCAAGGCCTATGATAGTGTTGAACATGCTATTCTTATCAATGCCCTAAACGAACTAACGTTCCCGCAGTACATAACAAATGGAATTTACGAATTTTTAAAACACAGAAGATTTTATTGCTCCCAACGAGGTGTTTCCACACCGAAGTATAGCCAAACGAGAGGTGTTCCTCAAGGCTCTGTTCTATCACCAGTGCAATTTAACATTTTGTTAAGTTCAATACAACTAAGTGATAAGGTACAAGTTTATGTATATGCAGATGATATTGCGTTTTTTTGCATATGACTGTGATATTCATTTACTACATTCGACTTTACAGTTTTATTTGGCAACATTGGAAACCTGGTTTCAGAAAATTCATAAGAATTTGAACGTAACTAAAAGTGCTGTAATAGTTTTTTCATTGGACGTACCAATTACTATTTCTCGTCAGTACCATCAAAAAAATTTCCCAAGTTAACTGTATTAAATATTTGGGTGTGTTGTACGATCAAAATCTGAGCAGGCATGATCACAATAAACATATTAAAATTAAGGCTACACGCGCTCTTGGGATGGTAGGTAGGCTTGGCCGCCTCCGTTCCGGTCTTCGCAGAGATACACTGATCATGATTTATCGCATGCACGTTCGTCTGATTTTTGAATTCGGATGTGTACTATTCTCTGGTGGACCAGCATACAAAATAAACCTCTTGATTCTGTTAAAGCGGGAAGCTCTTCGAAGTTATTTAGGTGTGCCAAAATTCACAGCTAGCAATGTTTTGTATCAAGAATCTCGGATACCCACTCTTGCTTGCAGATTCCGTATTTTAACAGTAAAACCTATCTAAAATTTTTTCAATCCACTTTAAGAAGGCGACAGTTTGTGTTGTTTGCCGAACCCGGTATCTTTTTCAATGAGCATTGGTCCCGTGTATATAAACCCCAAGTGCTATTTGTTCAAACACTTCTAGATGCTTTCAGTGCGAATATATTGGACATCACACCATCTGACAAACCAATCGGCCAAGTGCAAACAGAATTTGACGATATCGTCCCAATGAATGCTAAACACTTGCCCTATAAATATTTGATTGGCTTATTAGAAGAACACCTGTCTCAGTTAGGTGCTAATATAGTAATTTCAACGAATGCATCTATGAGTGGGGAGAAGGCAGGTGTGGGTATTTTTTCTCTATCATTATTCTGGTCATTTTCATTACACCTCCAAGGTTATACACCAATATTTGAAGCAGAATGAACGGCCGTTACATTAGCTCTTGGTAAACTTCCTGCGACTCATTCGACAGCTGTGATAGTGACTGACTCGTATTCTGTGTGTTCAGTTTTATCATCGTCGTCGGCATCAGCAGTACTAGAAACTTTTAAATCATTAATCCCAGCAAACATTGGTCTAGTGCGAATGATATGAGTGCCAGGCCATCGTAGTATATTCATAAATGAGATGACTGACCCACTCACGCGAACATTCCTTGATCTTCCGATTGTGCCAATCATGCCTCTTACAGCTTATGTAACAGCAACAAGGTTCAGAAAAATTTCCCTTCTTGAAAACTCATCAAAATTACGATACCAAATCCAGATTTCTCGCACCGGTACTTCGCATGGAACAATAAATGGTGTCCCACGCGTAAATTGGAAGTCTCCATAACAAAATTACGTTGCCGTGTGCCACCTCTTAATTTCTACTTGAACAGGTCTGGTCTGGTGCCATCCCCTCATTGCTCAAGCTGTAACGAACCTGAACATATTGACCATTTTCTTCTCACATGTCATCGTTTCAAAAATCAAAGAAAAAATTCCTTCAAAATTTTATTTAAAAAACTTGGAACATCACTTACTACTTCTCATATTTTGTCTTTTGGGGCTGCTTCATTAGGACACAGCGACAGGAACATCTGCGGGGCTCTCTGCGCATTCCTATGTAACACAAGAGGATTACCTTGCTGAGGCATTGATCAGCTCTCGGTTTTTACTAGCCAATCTATCATTTATTATTTAGCTGTTACACTGTAATGATTTAACCTTCAGAATAATTTCATATAACGATTACACCTTAGATATTCAAGAACTTCTATTATTTCTCTTCTTGCACCCATTTTTTTACATTGTGCCAAAATAATGTCACAGTCAAAACAAAGTAATCCTATTCCCTTAGCCTGGAAAACCTACAGGTATTGACCAGCATTAACCACCGGCTTCTTGGCCAATCTCCCTTAGTGGGTGAGAGCCACGAAAGAAAGGATCAAGCAAGCAAGCAAGAGCGGCACCCGACACTGTTAGTAGAGGTGTGAGCCGTGTTGCCAGCGCGCAGCCGCTGACAGTTTTCGCTGCGCCATCACCGCCCCCACCGCCGATGTGTTAAAATGAAATAGGAACATGTGTCACTCCTTAGCGTCGAGCCATGACCCCCTACCGTAGGCGTGAAAAGCTACGGATATTCATATATATGTGGATATCCATATGGCTATCCATATAGGTACCATATGCATATAGATATCCGAACGGAAATGAATATCCTTATGGCTATTGATATCAATATTCATATTGATATCTCAACACCATATTTGCACTGTGTTTAATAAACCACTTTGTATGTACAGTACATACGTATTGTCACGTCTTTGCCTGTTGAGTGGGCAATGTACAGGGGTAATGATCCTCCGGACCATCGTCCACTCGTCATCATTCACTTCGTGGATATGCTATGATTTATGTTCGATTAAACTTTTCAAAGTTAACCTGCATTTCTATAGCACCTTAAACTCACCAGTGAATGGTCGGTCTTTTTTCAATTTTACCCTCTTGGCCAACGCATCGTAATTGATTCGTTCGCCGGTTAAAGTTAACTAACAGGACGACAAAAGCTTGTTCAGTGCCCTTGATAACGTATAGAGACACTGTTGGACTGAAAATGAACGTTAACTTAAATATACTTTCGAGCTCACTGTAATTTAAGTGAATCCAGGTTGGTGACAGCGCCAACGGTGGTGTTTGGCGAGGACTATACCAACACATTTTCGCTGACAACCGAGTCTATATGCTCCTTCTTACACAATATGTATGAATAAATGTTGTGGTGAGTCAGTATTAGAATAACATTCAGTATGACTGTGAAAGTTTGTCAAGGAACAGCGGGAGTAAGAGCGGTGCAAGTAATACATAAGCCCTTCATTGCCAATAGTTATAGCGCGAGAACAAACCGACGACACAGTGACAAGAAGGACACGAAGACACGAGCGCTCGTGTCTTCGTGTTCTTCCTGTCTCTGTGTCGTCGGTTTGTTCTCGCGCTATAACTATCGTCATGCCATACCAACTAGCCCAAGCTGCCACACTTCTAATTTACCCTTCATTGCGTATGGAAGCAATTTCTTGTATTGCTCAACAGTCTGAGCGAGCGAGACCTAGCTATTTCAGGCATATGTATTTAGAAAAAATCAGTTAAATAACCGAAGCACAGCCTTTGAGTAGAGTGACAGGTTGAACAAAATCGACAATTTGACGAGATGGGGATCACCATTAACTTCGTGTGAAGTACTTCCCCAAACGTGACGGCATAAGGACGAAACACTGAATTGTGGGTGTACAATTTTTAGTAGTTTCTCCCCTTTGACATGCACTCGCTACACAATCAAGCCGAATAATGTGCGCCCTAACTTCGCCCGTTTTCGAATTCGGACTGAATTCGGCTAACTAGATCTAGATGCCGATTTGTAAAAACCATGTTTGAAACAGCACCGTACTAACCTAGCTTTCTGTTAGAGTTTCTTCAGAATATTCGAAAGAGGAAACCACTGAAAGGCACGAAGACAGCAAAGCAGAAATACCAGACCGGACAACGGCTGGACTTCAAACAAAATGTTTATTGCAAAAATCTCACCCGCACACAACCTAGAAACGCTTGCATAGCTATCTCAGTCATTGCAGAGTTGCACACCTATCAGTGCACACGTGTTTAAGTGTTACAAAAACAACATTTTCATGAAACAACGAACTATTAACGGCACGTGCACTTACTACGTAGCAACGCGAGTTATTTATCTGTAAGGATGGCTGAGGGATGATATATACGTGGCACTTTGAGATGTTTTCTTTTATTTTGAAGGGTTTAAAAACTTTACGTCTAATTCTATTCATTCTTGTAATTTCCAATGAATACCACTGATTTCAAATCAGGGGCGCAGAAACACTGCAGTACAGAGGTTAGTTACCACTTGTGTACCTGTAGTAGATTGCGGAGTTCATGCAGCCTGTCTCTGAAGTCGAGTGGGCCGTCTGACCGCTGTAGACACGGCCGCATATGACAATGAAAGTAAGAAACTTACTTACGTCCGCGCTGAAATGGCTGTAGCTGCGCCTCTGATTTCAAATCAGAGCGTCATAGCAAATAAACAAAAAATAAGCCTAAACAGACCTGCTGAGTACTAACGAAAGACCCAAAGATTGTTCGCGGACTAATCTAATTTTGACACATGCGGCCTCAGCTCCAAATGTGAACCATATCTTAAAGAAACATTTTAACATTTTAATACAGAGCGAGCGGCTCAAAGGAATCTTTACAGAACAACCTTGCGTGGTCTACCGACGATCGCGGAACCTTTGCGATTTACTAACCTAATCTAAAACCACGTGTTCACATCATGAAGGCTGTCATCCCTGCAACAAACCACGTTGCAAAGCGCGCGCGCACATGACAACATCTAAAACAGTTTTTAGTACATCGTCCTGTTTTTCTTTAAAGATAAATGGGAACTACACGTGTGATAGTATCAAAGTCATCTATCTTCTTGAGTGTTCAACATGCGGAGCTCAGTACATAGGTCAAACAGAGACAAGTTTCAGAATTCGTTTTAATAATCACCGTGCACATGCCGTAAGCCTCCCTAATCTACCGCTGTCGAAGCACGTCAGTATGCCTGGCCACGGTTTCGACAAAATTAGGGCCACTATTGTTCAGTCCGGTTTCAAGACAAATCACGATAGGGGAGTGAGGGAATCCTTCTTGATCCACAAATTTAACACCATTCGTTCAGGTATCAATGAAAACGTAGGAAAGCTCACCTGCCTCGCACTATAACAACACGACTTCTGAGATTAGTAAAATATTTTAGTGTATATTAAAATGTATATTAGTCAACCGTGGTTTCTTTACTTCAGAGCTCTTTTACATGTCCTACCAACCATACTGTGCCCCACGTGTTGATGCGCAAGGAAATTTGAAACTTGTATATTCATGCACTCGTCGCATGTCAGTCATGTCAACACAAGGTTCTGACAGATTACCTTTTTTTCACTTTGATTGTCCTAGCTGCTGTACCGAGAGTTCATCACGTGAGCCTATAAAAGCGGCTGCATTGTATGATACCTAGTTACTCTGACGAAGACCGTGCCACGGCCGAAACGTTAGTAAATACAATTTCCTTTTCAAATGTGCTATCGGCAAGTTCATTCAATATAGCAAAAACCCGGACCTGTCGTGCCTTCCCTTCAATTTCTTCTTCAACCATGGGTCCTGGGACAGCACTAAAGAAAAGGATGATTTTGAAATACCCTGTGCACACTCATACCACAGCAGTTGTGGAAGATTCACAAAGTATATACATCAATACTTCGACCCCCTCTGCAACGGCGTACCGGCCTTCATTTCGCAGTGTGGTGCTACAATCGGCGATGTGCGTGACTTACTGGATCTAGTGCCCCACTCAGCATCCTGTCTTATTCTTTATGTTGGGATGGTCGATGTGGCTTTGAGTTCGGGACACGAGGCGTTTGCAAAATACCGCGATCTACTTGAAAGTATTGCGAAAAACCGCCGGGAAATTCGGTGAATTTACGCCACGCTGATACTGCCTAGAAGTGGAAACCGTCGACAAAGGAACCGTAATTTGACATTCGTCCAACGCTGCAACAGAGAAGCATCAGTGTTCAACAACATTCTTCGGAGTTTTTGCCGCTATTCCCGGCTACCTCGATCATGAAATCGAATGGTTACCACCCACACGCGTCCTCGCAGCAGACGGCCTTCATATGAGCTTCGAGGGTGTGTCGTTGCTTGCAAGCCACATCCGCCACCTGTGCTTCAGGAGACCGGTGGATGCGACATCAGCTGCCTGGTGCGATTCATCAATGAATGACGACTCTCCGCATCGAGCGGATAGAGCTGGGCGACCTTCAGCACCCAGTCATCCTACAGCACAGCCGAACTCTAGAAACAACACCGCGCCGACAGCAACCCTCACCCTGACGAGCAAGCCTTCCGTAGCAGAGAACGTCACCTCGAAAGCATCGCGCGCCCACATGAACAAGTCGCAATCTACACAGCCTACGTCTTGCCTACCACCGCCTGCGGTCGTTGCATCACTTTCGCCGTCTCAACCACGCTACGGACTCCAGAACAGGGGCACAACCACGAGAGGAACGAACTGACTAACACAACGCCAGCTGGGTGAGAGTACTTTGTTGGCTCAATGAACTTTTTAAGGACCAGGAAGGTTATAGAAAAACGGACTCGTTGTGAATCGCACATTTCGATGCTTAGAATGTATGTCGCGGCAACAAGTGCTCCTAAAGGTTTGCAACTAAAACTACAGCCGGCCACATCAGAGTTGTCAAAGGAAAACCTGTCAAGGTGGAACAACACCTTAAATCGGGTGTCTGTTGAACTAACCAGCATACTTATTAGCCATTATGAATCATCAGAAAAAGGTCTGCGGAATCAGGAAAAACAGCTTGTGAAATCCTCTCAGTTTACGACTGAAGAATTAAAAACTCTCGAATTATATCGGTCACAGAAGTTAGCCGAGCTGGATGCTAAAAAGTCATAGAAGGTCACGCGTGACAACTTAAGAAAAAAGGAATGCTCCCAATGATGAAGCATTCTAAATACAGCTGAAATGCGCCAACCCGGGCTGGAAAGTAAATCTTCTGGACAGGATAACATTATAAATTTGTCATGTTACGATCTATCAATTGAGGAACGTAGTGTGTTATCTCGAGGACTTAATTTTTGCCCTGCAACAGAAGGCTATAGTGAATTTCAGTTGGTAAAGGATCTTCCCAATTTCGAACGTAACATGCGCCTCCGTGAGTACTTTTATGATCGGTCCTGGGCTCACAATACCGATAGCTCATCATTGCCATCTTACAAGCATTGGACACCTCCCTCCCAAAGAGACAAATGTCTGGACCTTTATATCAGAGCTGTACAACGCGATGTCATGCAGGCATATAAAGAACGCACGCCATTGCACCGCAACCTTACTGACAGAGAGCAACAAGCAATTGAATCCCTCACTGGTCGTAATGACACAATTATAAAACCTGCAGATAAAGGAGGCGCCATTGTTGTAATGGACAGAAGCAACTATATCAGCGAAGGCCATAGGCAGCTCAGTGATGCATCATATTACAAGCGGCAAGATCATGACCCAACAAACGAGTTCAAAGATATTGTTCGTGATAGTTTGACTGCGCTCTTTAATGATAAAAAATGAGCTATGGCACATTGAAATCCCTAATACCGTTGAGCCCAGTAGCTGGCAAGTTTTACCTTCTTCCCAAAATTCATGAGAGAGATAAACCCGGTAGACCGATAATTTCTGGAATTGGAACAGTGACTGAGAACCTTTCCCGTTGTGTAGATAGCCTCATCAACACCATTCCGTCCAGCTTTTCTTCTTACATTGAAGATACCAATCACTTTCTGTCAGATATTGTTGACCTACAGGTTCCTCAAAATTCGTTTCTCGTTACGTTAGATGTCACGTCACTATACATTAAAATCCCTCACTCAGATGGCATTGAGGCAGTTATCGGCGCGTACAACGATTGCGACGCCGACAAACCAGTTTCCGCATCTACGTTAGCTACGTTGCTTAAGCTCATTCTCGAACTTAACAATTTCGAATTTGATGGGACACATTATGTTCAAGATATCGAAACATCTATGGGCACAAGAATCGGACCAAACTACGCAAACATATTTATGGGGCTCTTTGAAAACAAATTTCTTGCAATTTGTGAATATAAGCCATTTTACTATAAGCGGTTCTTCGACGGCATTTTCCCAATCTGGCACCATAGTGAATCGCAACTTCTTTTTTTCATAGCAGATCTTAACAACGCTCATCCGGCGATTTCTTTTTCGCACTCGTATCCACCTGTGAACATAAGCTTCCTTGATGTCATGGTCACTCTACGTAACAGGAAACTGATAATTAGTCTTTACAGAAAACCCACGGATAGGCAGCAATACATTCACTTTAGTAGTAGTCACGTGAAACACAAACTAGTATTCCCTACAGCCAAGCAGTCCGTTTTAAAAGAATATGCTCTGATAGCAGCAAATTTTCCCGCCACTGCGAACAACTTCGGTGCGCACTCGAAAAACAGAGCTATCCGGCCAGCATAACCACAGACGCCATCAAACGTGCAAAAGAGCTCGACCGTTGAGACCTGCTGAGTACTAACAAAAAACCCAAAGATTGTTCGCGGACTAATCTAATTTTGACTCATGCGGCCTCAGCTCCAAATGTGAACCATATCTTAAAGAAACATTTCAACATTTTAATACAGAGCGAGCGGCTCAAAGGAATCTTTACAGAACAACCTCGCGTGGTCTACCGACGATCGCGGAACCTTCGTGATTTACTAAACTCATCTAAAACCACGTGTTCACATCATGAAGGCTGTCATCTCTCCAACAAACCACGTTGCAAAGTGTGCGCGCACATGACGACATCTAAAACAGTTTTTAGTACATCGTCCAGTTTTTCTTTAAAGATAAATGGGAACCACACGTGTGATAGTATCAACGTCATCTATCTTCTCGAGTGTTCAACATGCGGAGCTCAGTACATAGGTCAAACAGAGACAAGTTTCAGAATTCGTTTTAATAATCACCGTGAATCTGCCGTAAGCCTCCCTAATCTACTGCTGTCGAAGCACGTCAGTATGCCTGGCTACGGTTTCGACAAAATTAGGGCCACTATTATTCAGTCCGGTTTCAAGACAAATCACGATAGGGAAGTGAGGGAATCCTTCTTGATCCACAAATTTAACACCATTCGTTCAGGTATCAATGAAAACGTAGGAAAGCTCACCTGCCTCGCACTATAACAACACGGCTTCTGAGATTAGTAAAATATTTTAGTGTATATTAAAATGTATAATAGTCAACCGTGGTTTCTTTACTTCAGAGCTCTTTTACATGTCCTGCCAACCATACTGTGCCCCACGTGTTGATGCGCAAGGAAATTTTAAACTTGTATATTCACGCACCCGTCGCATGTCAGTCATGTCAACACAAGGTTCTGACAGATTACCTTTTTTTCACTTTGATTGTCCTAGCTGCTGTACCGAGAGTCCTAGCTGCTGTACCGAGGGTCCTAGCTGCTGTCCTAGCTGCTGTACCGAAGCGGCTGCGTTGTATCATACCTAGTTACTCTGACGAAGACAGTGCCACTGCCGAAATGTTAGTAAATACAATTTCCTTTTCAAATGTGCTATCTGCAAGTTCATTCAATATCGTGCCTTCCCTTCAGTTTCTATATATATATATATATATATATATATATATATATATATATATATATATATATATATATATATATATATTTGGTTGGTGCCGTTAGGCCTGAAAAGCGCTTCGTGTAGGAGCATCAAGATGGACTCTGAAACTTTCATAAACCATCTCTCTTGCTGTACATCGGCTTCTGAAAAGTATGCATTCAAGTATGTTTATTTGTGCTTTTGCATAGCTCTTGAATACCGTGAACAAGAAAAAACGAAAAAGCCGACAGTGCTCACGAAGTGCCGTGCGGCACTGCGTAACGCGGCTGCTAGGCTCACTTCCAGCTGCCTCTTCGCACGAAAGTGCACTCCCT
This sequence comes from Rhipicephalus microplus, assembly GCF_043290135.1. Classification (NCBI taxonomy): domain Eukaryota; kingdom Metazoa; phylum Arthropoda; class Arachnida; order Ixodida; family Ixodidae; genus Rhipicephalus; species Rhipicephalus microplus. Next base: position 140,806,716 of record NC_134702.1, read on the forward strand.
GCGCTGCCGCAGGCAAGTAGTTCTGCCCGAAGTAAGTGGATGCCCTGGAGATAAAAACTCAAACCTTTAGAACACATCGAATCAACTTACATCGACACGCGCCGACAATAACGCGGCCCGAGCACAAAGCTAAACTCACCGGTGGACGGCCGTTGATGTTCCTGGTTGGTTTGACGAACTCTCGTTGTTCGCGGTGAAATCAAAAGTGTCGATGTCGTTTTCCAAGCCTGTGCGGTTGTCGTCATTTGAATATTCCAGCCCAGATGCATGAGAGTCCCCCGAAATTCGGCGTTTTCGTGAAGCGGACACACGCGACGTCGATGCCGTGATTGAAACTATGCATGCTCGCTCGCGCGCATGGAAAGGCACTTTAAAATCACCACATGCTGACAACAGAGAAATACAAAAGTTAAACCGATAAAATACTTTTTCTTTGAGACGTCAGATAGCACAAGAGGTATAAAATGTCCGAAACAGGGCATATATTGAAGTTGTAAACATCGAAAACAGATTATCGATGGGGATAGGCGTGGTCACGAAAGTGTTAAATAACCCGAGATGGTCGAAATTTTGGGAGTCCTCCACGACATCGTCTCTCATAATCATATGGCGGTTTTGCAGCCTTAAACCTCATCTATCTATCTATCTATCTATCTATCTATCTATCTATCTATCTATCTATCTATCTATCTATCTATCTATCTATCTATCTATCTATCTATCTATCTATCTATCTATCTATCTATCTATCTATCTATCTATCTATCTATCTATCTATCTATCTATTCATCTATCTATCTATCTATCTATCTATCTATCTATCTATCTATCTATCTATTCATCTATCTATTCATCTATCTATCTATCTATCCATCTATTCATCTATCTATCCATCTATTCATCTATCTATCTATCTATCTATCTATCTATCTATCTATCTATCTATCTATCTATCTATCTATCTATCTATCTATCTATCTATCTATCTATCTATCTATCTATCTATCTATCTATCTATCTATCTATCTACTGTTCCACCATGACGGACAACACGACGCACTCTGAGAAGTATGCGAGAGCTCTGCGCGTGCGTGGAAGCGGTGGCGCCAATGTTGTGGCGAGAGAAAACGCCGGTACCGATATTCCCAGTTTAGGTGAAAGCTATTTGACATTGCCTTGGAATCTTATAACTTGGGCAGTGGAGCAGGATGGCGTGTCTACGCAGAAGACATTACATGAAGGTACATAGCCAAGCACTTCGTACCGATATACGCCATCCCAGGGTGTCGAATTACAGGATGTTCTTTATGTAGCCATGAAGATTAGGCGCTCCTATATATGATGTCATCGTGCTAGAACAAGATAGTGCTGTAAATGGCCGCAGCATAAATGTATCAAAAATTGACCCTGTATCTGCATTTAATCTGCGAATGTCGTCGAAAGACGATATTCTTGCGTGTGGAGAGAGTGAACAAAACATTTGTGTAATGTTTTGCGCTAGAAAATCAGTGAATGGTGTTCCGAAGGCGCTCGAGAGTAGCTCGAGCGTGCAGCGAACGCGTACGAGTGCATCATGCCACGTTACACGTGAGAACATGAGTTCCATCTGGCAATTTCATTTGAAAAACAATGCGCGTGGCTCTGAAACGGGCGGGTGCGCCCGTCTCAGAAGTGATAGGGTGTAGAACGCAAGGCGACGGGTGGGTGCCACCACTGTGTCATCTTAGGAAAGCGTTGGAAACACTCGCTTCTTCGTGCAAGCGTTGCATGGTCAGCGCAGCGTGATAAGCACTACGATCCTTAGAATTACTTATATATGCCTTTTCTAGTAAAAGACGAACCTGCTGAATATAGAAGTGTGGTTATGTGCCTCTGATATGCGCAATAATTGCTTTTTAATTGACAATCGCAACACGTATGAACGATGATTCTTGAGCAACATTGGTGGGCGCTGCGGATGGGGTCGGCCGTTCGCGGTACCAGCTGGTGCTGTTTAAAGTACCCAATTTACAGTAACGGTGGACAAACAGACAAATCTACAGACAGACAGATCAAAGTTTTTGCGTCGAAGGTCCCCAACAAAGACTATCGTCTTCAAAAGTGAAGCCCTACCAGGGTCAAGCTGCCTATGCCACGGGGATTGGTAGTCCGCAGTGTGCCGGTGTTTAAGAGCTGCCGCTGCTCTACCAAAGTGGAGGAGGGTTAGCATGCTCGCTTTTCACTCAAATAGCCCGGGTTCGAATCACAGCGGCGGGTGTTTATTTTGATTGTCACTTCTTATAGCTTTTATTTATGTTTGTTCTTGAAGCTAGCATCCAGTTAAGTATTGGTACATAATGTAACGCTAAACGTGAAGTCTTGTTTCGACTCACACGATCGCAAAAAATTCCGCGGCCAGCCGACCATATTTTACATTTTTGTTGAATTAGGTGGGGGTGTGCTGCAAGCAATCACGTTCCTCGTCAAAATATTTTTCTTCATTTGACTTGAGATTTCGTTTATGTTTGCGGCAATATGTAACAGCTGAAACGAAATAAACAAACAGAGAAGAACCGATATACAGGTATAATAAGTAACAATATGAACATAAACTCTCCATCGACAGCTGTGAATCATGCTTTGGTCTTATGAATGAGAAGCGGGTGTTCTACCACTGGACCACTTTGGTGGAGCCTAGCACGAATTTCAGACGACGACACATTGAAGACTACCGATCACCGTGCCGTAAGCGGCTTGACATTGTTTGGGTTTCATTTATGCAAGCTCAATCTGAGCACAACCCTGTTCTCGTCTACTCTACTTCTGTCTATCATTTTGTCAGGGTGGAGTGATCGATGACGTTTTTCATTACTATAGTTATGCTTAAAAAACATGCTTGTCAGCAAGCACTCGTGACCTTACAAAAAGGCAAGAACGGTGTCAATGAATTCTATTGTTGTATGAGCTGGATACTTTCTTCAGTAATGTCAGATATTAGAGTGACGTCAGCGATGTTCTATAAAACAACCACCTGACTGGAACGGCTTGTTACAGGAAAGCACCGCGCGCGCCATCTCACTTCGACATGACTTCGTTCAAGATTACCGCCCTTAGTTTCTTTGCTGTTGCTATTATACTTGTCTATGAGTAAGTACAACACTCTAACAAGATACTGGCAGCTAAGTAGCCAACACTGATGTTTTCATGCTGGCGAGCTTGTGTTTTGTGAATGACCAAGGCTACAAGCGCGCGGCTGTTGAGTGCCTCTATCGGACGTTTCGAAAATTTTCGTAATGAAGAAAAGAAGTTTCCTTTTATTGAGCAAAGAAAATATCCACAGCGCAATAACGTGGAGGATTTAAGGATGATGCAGTAAATGGGTAGGCACAAGAACACTTGTTTGCAAGAAGCGGGTTCAAATTGTATGTGCACCTCCAGGAGCGTTAGCTGTGGAGAAGCTACGTGAAAGTTGTCCGTTTTGGTATTTAAATTTGCGAGCGTAGTCCACCCATGTTATGAAATCGTCCTGCGCAAATTCCATAAAAATTATCTTAGTTTTTGGAGGGTCGTTATTTATTATTGGAGCGTCGTTATTAGCTTGAATAAAAATAAATATATGTTATGACAGCCCTCCGGAATACTAACAAAGTATGCAATACTGTCTCTATTCAAATGCAGCCCTCTACTGCAGCAAGCGCACTCTTCAGTTGTATGTGGGAACGATTCAGAATGTTATTTCTAAAAAGGTGGTAGTAAGTTTGTATGATAGCATTCTGGTGAGAAAAAAAATCAGGTATCGTTGCCCCATCAGAACAATGGGGGCAAGAATGATTAGCGGGGGCATGCCTGTCCAAATGATTTCTTTCCTCCTTTATTGCTTTATTTCTTTTTTAGCGTGACGCAATTCTACCTTCTAATGTAATAATACCACCACCACTAATACCTCCATACCAACCATTATGATAATTTTAACATTTTGGTTTTCACGTCTGAAAACTGTCCCATGTTCATAAGGGACGCTGAAGTACAGGGCTCCGAAAATTCCGACCATATGGTTTTGTTTAACGTCCCCTTCTTACGTAAGCAAAGAATGCTATAGGTAGTGGCCGTTCCCGGAGTTCTGCTCTCAGAAAGAATCAGCTAGGCGTGTTTAATGTTCTATATAACGCTGTTCAGTCTTCCTAAGAGCGCAAAAAGAACGCCATCAAGTAGTTATGGAAGCCAGAACTGAGAATTTAACTTTATTGAAGTTGTATTTTTTTGAAGTAAAATCCATAATAATCACTGGTCGTGTCGTACAGCAGAGATCGTGTCCTCCGGCAATACGAAATAGTTCAAGGAAGCGCTCATAGTAGGTGTACTTTTCCCCATTGAAATTTGCTTCGTTAGTAGAACGCCATACTCATGCTTTAGTGCTATAGTTTAAGGTATACGCAAACATGCGTATACCTTAAAGCGTGCGTGGCATGCTGCTAAAGTCACCCATTTTACAGCTGGTGGGATTAATACTTAGCTCTTGAGACGAAAACTATCAGGGTTTTCATCGTGAGCGCAAGCACTAAAGGAGGATTGTTTATGAAACAGTGTCATCGGGAGCTTCAGTGGTTCAGTAGGAGCTTCTTTTCGGAAATGATGAAAATTAGAATATCCCGTCATAGCCTATTGTTCTTTTACATGGTGCATTTGCTACTAACTACCATTCGGGGCAGAAAAATCTTGAACACAGTGCTTGTTGTGACCGCCATATATGGCTCTGGCCTCCACCAAACATGCAAAGAGCAGGTCATTGATGAGGTTTTCAAATCTTTGATATTGCTTCAGACCACTCTTTTACTACTACGCGTAAGTCGCAAAAAGACAAGTTAACTTTAATCTAACGCGTGATACAGAAGGAGCACTGGAAGGTCCGACCAGGAAAATGTGAAAGACGACACAACTCTTAAATTATCGACGGCCGAGGACTCTGATCCCTACTACCGGAGTACAGCTTGTGTTGCTTGTACTTTAACTCTTCGTTTCCGTGGCACCAGCTCACCGAGTAAAAAATTTCGTCCTAGACAGCGCAACGGCCACGTTTCTCACCGTGAAGACAATGTGAGAATATTTGTTACGTTCCTTTTGGCATGCTTAGAATATATTACTTTTGCATTTCATCGAGACTCATAAAGTAGCTTTTTATAAGAAAACATACTTGAATGTTTTAAAGCGACAAACTTAGAGAGCCGCCTTCAGTGATATTCCTGTATCGGCATCAACGTTATTGTCAGCGAGTGCAAAATCTAAAATAGATGGCCAGAAATAAAGTTATGGGAACGAGCCGGAATGAAACACAAGAGTCTTGCGTTAGGTCTAGTTATTCGAACACAGCCGTGCCAGTCCTTGAAACAGCTTGGGGAAAAAGCTTACACAGGCGTCATATACGCATGGTAAGCACTGCCGTTAATAGACGGTGTATTCGATACCAAAAGGGTACTACTTCACGAAGCGTGGTGCCAAGCGAATGGCGCAATGAGCAGGTGATTCAAAGGGCCACCTATTCCTACGCATTCTACCATATCATCGTCTTGAGCCACAACGCCAACGACGTGTGCAGCTCCATCTGCGCGCGTACTTGTACGTAGGGAGTGACTTGCCGCTTTGGAAAGGGACCAATTAGGGAATAGTGGGTACTCTGCATCTTGCCTCATAGTAGGCAATATTAATGAACATAGTTTCCGAAAATCAACCAGAGGAGACTCTGGTGCTGCGATCGTTCAGCGACCATGGAAATGATGGGAAGTACACGATTTTTCCTAGGGTTCATCCTTACGGGTTTTGAATTCCTTTGTAGCTTTGTTTGTAGCTGTATTTTGGTTTTGTTTCGGACAAAACAAATGGCTGTTGTGGACCCGATCTGTATTCTTGCGCCTAGAAGAATAAGGTGGCGAAGTGCAACTGCTGAAAACTTGTTGATTGTTGTTTCGTGACCAAGCAGCTCCAAGCCACGCTCAGCCGAACGGAGCCAAAAGTTCGAGGATTCGATAAATTAGTGTACTGCCCGTTATTTCCACGCTCGCTAAAGCGCCATGCGTCGCAGCTTCGATAGACACTATAGAGCCAGAGATCCCTATTCAAGTTCATTTGTACAAAATCTTATGACGAGTATGAGTCAACAGATATTAGGCACATCTACGTTTGTTCCTGTCAATTTTAGCTGAGATATGAACATATATAAACAAACCTTGATACTGCGTGAGACAATCCCGAAAACAAGACCCCATTTTGCTGTAAACGGTGCACTTTAAAAGCGAACGTTTAATTTACCTTACATAAGAAAGCCACCATTGAAGTCAAATACACCATTCAAGCAATCCAAGAAGCATCTTTGCTTGCGCGTAATGAAAAGAACAAGAAATGAAATGAAATAATGCGCTTCGGGAAACAACAAATCCCACCAAATAAGCCTACAAGATGTAGTTGTATTTTTTCCCAGAAAAGAACATTGATTGTTATGGTCCACTGCCCTATCAAACCCGTTTTTATCGATTTAGGACATTGCGTCAGTTCACTGCACTCTTTGATTACTTCTTGTGATGTATTGCACTTATTCTAGACAAATGTTTTTAAAACTTGCAAGCGTCTGATGTCATTGTGGTCTCCCGCATACGTACAAATGTTTATTCTTCTATGTGATGTTATAATAAACGATAGACATTGAAATCAGCACACAAAAATTCCCAGCCCAACTTCTTAGCATTGTGAGAGCGGAGTATTCTCAACTGCAAAACTACAATTAAACGAAAGACAGCGCACATGAGTATCCTTCATTTATAGCTGACAAATATAATCCCAGAACTATTCCGAACACTTCTATACTTGGTGTTAGGGGTTTCTGGCTGAAGGAAAGTGCGAATTTAAGCGCTCCATCTGTTTGTTTGACACAATATAAATAGGCAGCTGATTGTAGCCAGTCTATAGCACTAAATTGCTGTTTAGCGTGGCATAATTTCCAGCATCAGCCTATTTTCGCAGCAACATAAGATGCCACAACTTTCTGCAATCTCAATCGTCGGTAGGATGTCACATGACGTACTACTATGATGTACAATTTATTTGTCAGCCTTGTAGAAGGGCTGAAGCAATGAGACTTAAGCCTTCTTTCCCCTTAAAATTCTCCTTCAGCTATTTATAAAACGTTCTGTGTAACGCAGACGTCCCAGCATTCCCTTTAAAAGCCTGAAGCAATACATACCATTATGACTTACGGGGGCACGCCCAGTTTTGAAGTTAAGGAGAAGTAGGAGCAGGTTGGGGCGCACTTACACTGTGAATCTCCCTCACTCAGTGTTTCTGGGCAGGCAGTCAGGCCTCAGCGCTGGTGTATTAAATGACAGGATTTCCTCCTCTTGTTATCTATCGTCTGTGGTGAATCCAGGTGGCCAGCTACCCAGGGGTCTCAACCCTTGACCTACAAACTTCAAAGGGAGACACTGTAGGAATAACAGCAAATAATGACACTTCTGGGACTTGGACATCAGAAAGTGGCAACGTGTCTGCCCGGCAGAGTTTGTTAAATCTTCTCATGTCTTTTTATGCGGATATATACGTACTGCGACAAAAAACAACAACAAAAAAACACGGCTGGCAAGAAGTACACCAAAATGAAAGTTTTTTGATCAAACACAGTCCGTACAGGAGCATTATGATTGCGTGACAGGGTAATAGCTTGCTTTTCTGACGTGACGGCCGCCTGGATCAACCTAAGTGTTGATCTTCAGGATCTGAAGCAGGTTCATAATACCATAGCATATGATAAACCTGCTCGCTTATGCCACTTTTGTGTTTGCAATAAGTGACCGTCGATCCCCACACACTTCTGCTGATTCCGGCGGTGACAACGAAGCTGTCAGCGAGGTCCCTTATATCTACTCATGAGCAGTGAAGGTTCCTATGACATCGACTTCAACACTGTTCTCTATTGTAAGGGGACTAGGCGGAGTGCTAGAACGTTTTCAATCCTGAAGCAAGTTGAATTAAATAACTCAAATAAAGTCGATGAAATTGTACGTCGTCTCCGAAATAAAATAAGATGGCCATTTACAAGCAATTTACTTCGGTGCATTGGCAGGAACTGGTGCCGAAGGAACTAAGCGACACCAGGGTGCGCATAGGGAAAAACATTCTGGCTTCTGATTTTTTGCATGTGGACGCATTGAAAAAACCACGCAATTTCACAGGGCTGGATCGAATAAAGGCCCGTTCCTTCATTCCGGTGGGTTCTTAACGCTGTCAGTGATGCCATCTGTGACATAGACGCTGCTATTCGCTGTTCTATTTGCATTTTTCATCATGCCTTCCGATGAACTGTGCACCACGGTGAATTTCGCTCACTTAAGTAACGCACGCTGACTGACGAAAGTGTCAAAACATAATGTGTAGCTTCATATGTAGGAGGACCTATTTTCAACACTCTATGGGACACTGATACCGCAATGCCTGTAATGTTGCAAGTTAATGAGGATGGGCCAAGGTAGAAGTGTATAGAACATCATAAATGCATTATCGCTACGTGGGTACCCATTGAGGCGATAATTTCAAATTGCTATGGAATGCTCGAGTTATCAAGGGTGTCATGCAGCTTCATCGAAAAATACCGAATCACTGAAAAACACTGAAGAACATCATAGGAGTTCCGAAGAAAATGATGAAAGAGAACACATTTAATAAAGGGTCTGCTGAAGCCACAAAAAAGAGGCGAAATCGCAGCCAAAGTTCATGAAAGAAAACCAGTGACTCTGCCTCTGAAATGACCCTCCTACGCCCAGCTTCCCCACTTCTTTTGCCATTGGCACTGATGACGGCCGGCACGAAACAGAACGCCATGTAGAGCACACGAGCTGCTCATCCAGCTTGCCTGTACTTCAGCAGCCACCGCTTTCTGTTAGTTAAAAGCGCACAACGACATCTTTAACCAATGAACTTTCAGCCAACAAGCTGCCTCAGGATAAAAAAAGGAGGCGATGCAGGGTACTGCGGCATGCTCAAGCAACATGGTTCATGTAAGAGTCCTATCATATTTCTTACTATTGCATATCTATAGTTTGTCAGTATATATTCGCGAATCATATCAACCTTGTCATTCTTTGGGAGTCCAATGTTGGAGTCTTTTACAAAGCTACCAGGGTACAAATCATTTGTTTACCTAACGTGCGAGGAACACCGCGCAAATGTTGCATAACTTCACATAAACTTCGCGTATGGTTTCGACGCTGGAGATTATGATCAAAATATCAGGCTATATGTTTATGCACCCGAGAAAATAAAAAAAAGTATCCTGTATACTGTCTGGAGACTGGAATGCCACTGAGACACTTGTGAACTTCCCTATAAAACTTCGGGCATGATAGTGGATATAATTTAATAGTACAGAAAATTGGGCAAGTTGGTTTGATGACAATCCTGTAAAGATTTCGGCGCGCACACATGCACCAGAAAATGGAAGGCAAGAAGACAAACAGGCGCCTGTTTGTCTTCTTGCCTTTCGTTTTCTTGTCCGCTGTGTGTACGCCAAAATGTTTCTAACAATGATAGTGGATGCTCTTCTCCATTTTATCTCTTGTTCATACGACAGCCTACGGTGCACTTTCACGCGCATTTTTTTTGCTGTCTCTCTCAGGACACCAGAATACGCGCATCATGTAATATCCACAGCGGTAGAGGCACGTAAGATCACCTGCCTGTGTGTTAGTGTTTCGCAAAAAAAAAATCAATGACACGTCTTCTATGCTTCATACCTTAATGGTAATTTTAAACCTGGTGAATTACCTCTGCTTTGGACGCCATTACGGCGAGATAACCGGTGGAATAAGTTGATTTCGCCGTTTTCCATTCGGTGTCATATCTTGTGCCAAATCAACATGACAAATGAAATCGAACCTATTCACACCACCATGGTGCAACCGAGTTCTGGCGTTGAGCACCTTACTCGTCTGAAGCCGCATCGCCACAAACAGCCAAGCACCGGTACAGTGCCTTCGCTGCCAGAGATGATGTCACAGGGCGCCAGAGATTAATGCAGTACAAGAAAATACGATGCTTGGTTATCTGTCGGGCTGACGGGCTAAATCTTGTACGCCTGCCCCTGAGTGCTGCACATAAGTTAAAAAAATATTCTGAATTGCCTATTCTTCCAGTCTTCCAATATTATTTGCATCTGGAAGACTTCGTACGACGCAGTCAAAGACTTATTGGCATGGACGAGTGGACACTGGGTAGTCACTACTCACGTTAACTCCGATTAATTGCTCCAGTGTATTTAGACAATCAACTACAATGAGATGCATCTGGTGTTATACAGGGTATCCCACATAATAGCGAAAGTTTAAAAATATGCCGGAACATGCAATTACGACGCGACCAAACGCATGTTGCTAATCGTTGCCTTGAGTTGGGCAGACTATTTTTGTGTCTTTAATTATTGTTTATTAGACCTGTTTATTCAACTAACGTTTGAAAAAACGAAGATGGATAGAAAACTTAATGAGAAAGCTGCAGGTTGGTTTGCGAACCGTCCAAGTATATAGTTTCGGACTTTATATCTGGTAAGTATTAGTGATTTTCTGGAATTACAAATGCCCGCGAAATACAAAAATACCAAGTGACAAACCGACTCTCGCGTCAGTGCGCGCGATGATTCTTGTGCTCCCTAACGTTCAGCGTATGAACGACATTTTTTTCCTCGCACAGGTTCATAACAGTGATAAGCACTCGCAGTGGTTATCGTTTTTGTGGCTGGTAGCAAAACGTGTTCATCGTAAAGCCACCACCATCGTTGTGGCCCTGCCGATACATCATAGTGATGTAAATGCTATGTTCGTTCGTACGCGGAACGTTAGGGAGCACTAAAATCATCGTGCGCACTCACGCGCGAATGAGTTTAACGAATGTATTTAACGGGCATATGCAATTAGCAGAACACTCATATAAAGATATATTAGTGTAGAACTGATATAAAGTTCAAAGTTATATATTTGAACGTTTTGCAAACCGACCTACGACTTTCTCAGTGAAATGTTTATTCATCTTCGTCCCTTAAAAATTAGTAAATAAACAGGTCTAATTGAACAATATTCGAAAACACAAGAAATAGTCTGAACAAATGCAGGCAACGGTGAGCAACATGCATTTGGTCACGTCGTAATTAAGAGTTCCGGCATATTTTGAAATTCTGGTTAAACTTACGTGGGATACCCTGTATACCTCAAGTGATGGTTCTCATAAATGACGGCATTATTACCTATATATACGGTCATACGTGCCACAGTTGCTAGGATTTCACCGTAGTACTCTTGACGCTTCCTTTCACAGCTCCTGCTGTTTCCAGAAATCTCTTCACCAGGAAGTTACCATATTCCAATTTCTGTGACATTCAGGGATCATGACTAGAACACGAAACCTTGACTGGTACACATGTGAGCTATACTTTGAAAACCAATGGCAACAAGACGCTAGTCATAACTTATAAAATGTCTTCTCAAAGAGTGCTAGAATTTTGCTGCCTGCTTACGCTTACCACGCACCGTTCACACAGTGACGGAGACCGGAAGCAAGACGTGCACTTCACTGAAGAGTACAAAATAGATATCAAGGCCCCCTGTGAGCTCATAACGACACGCTGCATGCAGAAAAAGTCCAACGAAATATAAAAAAATTCAAAGAGAAGTGCGAGAAATAATTCACTTTTATTAAAAAAATGTAAACATTGTTATGCCACAAAATACGGTTCACCGTCTGCGTTCGATGCCGCAACGACGACATCCTTTGAAGGCTGGTTCACTGCTAGGCGAACCTCGAGGCGGAGAGTGACATTAGCACAAAACTGCTGGTGTATGCATCAAAACAATGGTCGCAGTTCTATTTCGCTGAGTCCCAAGTTCCACAAATAGGTGCCAGCTACACTACAGGCATTTTTAGGTGCTTCTAGACGATAATCTTTACCAGGGCTGGATGGGACCCGTCTAAAAATTTCGCAACTGGCTTCATGGCTTTGAGAGTAGACCCAATTAGGAAATCAAAGAAAACGCTTCCATACCCAGAAATTGGGGACATATTTTTGTTCACTGTTCTTCACACCACATGGCGTACAGGCCTTCATGCTCTACATTATAACGTACATCACATCTTCAGACTTTTGCTGATGTGATCAACGTCGACCTTCTCATAGATTTACCGACAGGTGATTTTTTTACCTGTAGATTGCCACTATCCCTCAAGAGGAAGGTATATAACAGCTGTATCTTGCCGGTACTTAGCTACGGAGCAGAAACCTGGAGACTTACAAAGAGGGTTCAGCTTAAATTGAGGACGACGCAGCGAGCAATGGAAAGAAAAATGGTAGGTGTAACCTTAAGAGACAAGAAGAGAGCAGAGTGGATTAGGGAACAAACGGGGGTTAAGGATATCATAGCTGAAATCAAGATGAAGAAATGGACATGGGCAGGGCATGTAGCGCGTAGACAGGATAACCGCTGGTCATTAAGGGTAACTGACTGGATTCCCAGAGAAGGGAAGCGGGTTAGGGGGAGACAGAAGGTTAGGTGGGCAGATGAGATTAAGAAGTTTGCGGGTATAAATTGGCAGCAGCAAGCACAGGACCGGGTTAACTGGCGGAACATGGGAGAGGCCTTTGTCCTGCAGTGGACTTAGTCAGGCTGATGATGATGATGATGATGATGATGATGATGATGATTTTTTTACCCCTGCAATACTGCCTTCTTGCACTATCGATTTGTAAAAGCTCTTCAGGAAAAAAAAATCCACGCAGCGCAATCACACGAAATTGCAAACTCGGAGACAAGTTGTCCTAACGTATAAGCCACTAGAGTTCGATTAGCTGTTAACTTATCGTTGTGCTACAATTAGCTTTTCAAAAATCACCCTATACATACTCAATAAATACGCAAAGGTGTCTCAGGAAAAAAAATACTCCAGCTGACCAATTCCAGCTAATTGTGTTGTACAGCACAAGGACGTTGTCAGCACTAAGTGCCTCAAGTGCAATGAGCAAGAATTACGGCATTACTCAGTAATCGATTTTTGAAGAACGCTCCCCCTAGTGTTACACCCATTGCTTCTCCTCGCTGTCAGCTTTGCCGCACTAGTCCATGTCCTAGATAGCAGGAAATGATTTATCTTTGTGGAAGTGACATGCCATTTTGTTTCGAAAGCTGACAGGATGTCGTAGCACTGTTAACAATGACACAGCAAACAAAGCTGACGGGTTGTCTACAAGCAGACTCTCACAGTTTCCGTATACTTGTCGAGAACAGCTCTTTCAGGGGCGTCTATGCACTTGTTAATGCGATTCTACAAACTTTGAGGATTTGAGATGGCCTACGGTCTTGGATATGACTTCTGACGAGAATACAGCACACACGTTGTGCTTTCTGATTGCATTTCCACAAAATAAAATATGCATCGCCCTGCGTCGAACTATCTATACCAGCCACTGTTTTTAGCCAACAAGGGCTGACCATTCCCGCACGTGTAGCACTATATCGAACGACGCGGGTATTGTTACAGGTTTTAAAATCCTTCTACATTTGGGATCAACTGAGGGCCTGCATTGAATATGTGCACACGTTAGACGCCAGGGTGATTCTCTCTGCCATGAAATTTTTTTTCTTTTCATAAATCTGTTTCATTTAATGTAAGCCACTAAAACAGAGGCTACTCACATTGATCATTCAGATTTACCCTCCACTTGTTTATCCACACTAGTGAACACACGGGGCCACAATTTTGTGCATTATTTTAAATGTTTTTTTTGTTCTTGTCTTTCAGATTCAATGTATCAAATGCGAGCGTCCTTGGACAGCAACAAACGGTTTGCGACCCCCTAAAGGTAAGCTGGTAGAAATTTGGCATTGCGATGTTGATATTTGGGGAATTATCTTAAGAACGCCGATGTCACCGATCCAACATACTTTTGTTATCAACTCACCCACACGAATCTTATCACAGTGGCGCTTGACATTGTGTGCGGCATGCATCTCGAAGCACAAACAGCTCGGACCGAAGACTTCAGGGCAACGTAACAACAATGTCGACGCACAGGAGGGCCAGACGCAAGATACAAGCCGAACAGCACTAACGTCATTGGCACTATATGACTTAAACGCCGTTGTGAAACTCGGAACGAGACTGAAGATTACAACTGAAATTATGGTACACCAGCGCCCTATCAGGTTTGATGTGGATTCCGAAGCAGCATGTGCGCTCATCAGCGAGGACACTTTTCGCGCTACTTGGCGTGAGAACGCGCCAGCTCTCCAGCAAGACGACACGTAGCTGAGAACGTGGTCCGGACATTACCTTCCACGTCTGGGGTGTGCCAACGTAGACGTGTACTACAACGGGCAGACCCATCAGCTCCCCTTGCTAGTTGTCCACGGTTCTGGATCAAGCCTTTTAGGACGAAATTGGTTCACCCCCTTGGAGTGGTCATTGGCGGAGTTCACCACACACTCAGTTATTCGTCAGTGGAGCAGCTTCAAGATAAGTACAAAGCGGTTTTCTCCGAAGAAATACCAGGGAACAACGGACCTCCAGTCACACTAGAGTTGCGGGAGGATGCGACGCCGAAATTTTTGAAAGCTAGGTCGGTGCCTTTCGCCCTACGAACGTCAGCCGAAAATGAGCTTTACTGACTGCAGGAACAAGGGATCATCGAACCGACGCAACATTCGGAATGGGCTACACCACTCGTTGTCGTCCGAAAGAAGAACGGTACCCTACGCCTCTGCGGAGACTACCGGAGCACTGTCAACCTGGCGACAAAAGCATCTTCCTACCCACTGCCGACACCGGAAGAGGTTTTTAGCACGCTTCGTGGTGGAAAAATGTTCAGCACCTTGGGCTTGACACAAGCCTACCAGCAGCTGAAGGTGAGCGAATCAACGTCTGAACTGCTCACAATAAACACTATTAAGGGTCTTTACAAAGTTAAAAGGCTACCATTCGGAATATCTGCAGTGCCAGCAATCTTCCAGAAATTTATGGAGTCTACACTTAGCGGGATCTCAGGTGTTTGCGTCTACTTGGACGATGTTATTGTTTATTGTCGGTGGCGCCTCCAATGAAGAGCACACAGAACGCTTGGAGCTCATTTTGGAAAGGCTAGCAAATGCTAATTTGCGCATCAGTAAAGAAAAATGCGTTTTTGCGGTGCCTGAAGTGAAGTTTCTTGGACATCAAATTGACGCACAGGGTATCCATCCCACTGAAGACAAAGTGCGTGCATTCACCGAAGCACGAGCGCCTACTAACAAGCAAGAACTGCGGTCGTTTTTGGGGCTATTGACGTTCTGCGACCAGTTCTTAGAACATCGAGCTACAGTGGCCAACGATCTATATCAGCTCCTGCAGAAAGAAGTCCATGGACTTGGTCGCCACGCTACCAAGAGTCATTTGTTGCCCTTAAGCAACTACTTCGCAAGTCTACTGTTCTGCGACACTACGACGAAAGGAGATCTCTACTGCTAGCCTGTGACGCATCACCATATGAAGTGGGAGCAGTCCTCTCCCAAGTTGACGACCAGGGACGGGAAGCCCCGATCGCTTTTGCTTCGCACACCCTATTGCAGGCAGAGAGGAATTATTCCCAGCTAGATAAAGAGAGACTTGCCATCGTCTGCGCAGCAGATCACTTTCGGCAGTACATTACCGGCAGGAAAGTGACTTTCATAACAGATCACCGGCCCTTATTGGGTATTATGGGTCCCCAGAAGCCAATGCCACAGACATTGTTGCCGCGAATGACACGATGGTGCATCAAGATGTCGGCGTACGATTACGAACTCGTACATCGCACGGGGAAGAAACACCAGAACGCCGACGCACTAAGCCGCCTGCCGCTAGACACCACAATAGATGAACCACCCCCGCCGAATGATATACTCATGTTCGAGGCGCTGCCGAACCCTCCGCTAACAGCTGACACGGTAGCAGCATCAACGCAGAAGTGCACTGTCTTGAAGGAAGTCTACGCAGTTATACAAGAAGGCAACGTGCAGAAGCTAAAGGGTGAACACTTCAACGCTTACCGCAAGCGAGCTGCGGAGTTGAGCACTCATCGCGGTTGCGTCACCTTGGGATCAAGAGTTGTAATTCCAGCGGCACTTCGTGAACAGGCCATGTCGCTTGTCGACGCAGGTCATGGAGGCATTGTTGCCATGAAAAAGTGCACCAGAAGGTATATGTGGTGGCCTGGTATCGACCATGATATAGAATTAACAGTTCACGATTGCCAGCCTTGCCAATGCAACCACAGAAGCCCGCCAAGAGCCCCTATTCCTGAATGGGAAAGACCAGACACGCCTTGGCACACCCTGCACATTGATTTTGCTGGACCTATCGAAGGGTGTTCGTTCCTGATGGTTGTAGACGCATACACCAAGGGGCTGGAGGTAAACCAAATGGCTACAACGACATCGGCAGCAGTTATCGACACTCTGCGGTCGTTGTTTGCAACGTTTGGCCTACCGCGCAAGGTGGTCTCGGACAACGGCACTCCGTTTGTGTCCACGGAGATTCTCAAGTTTTACAGCGACAACGGCGTCTCGTCTGTTACATCAGCTCCTTACCACCCGCCTACGAACGGACAAGCCGAGCGCTACGTGGCTGAGCTAAAGCGCGCCCTTACTAAAGACCAGGCTGGGACAATGCAACGCCGCATCGCGCGCTTTCTCTTCAGACAGCACAACACTGTTCAAAGCACTACTGATCAAACGCCAGCGAAATTGATGTTCGGACGAGAAATGAGAACCCAGCTGACAGCAATTGTCCCGGAGCCCTCAGCGAAAGCACCGTCGGAGGAAGAAAAGCTCCCGCATAGCAGGAGAATTGAAAGTGGACAGCGCATATACGCCCGCCAGTTCCACAGAAAGCCCGGCTGGGTTGAAGCGACGGCAATCAAAGGCATAGGTTTGCGGTCATGGCTCGTCGACATTGGTGGAAAGGCCACACGCCGCCACCTTAATCAGCTACGCCGTTCAGGTAGTTTGCCAAGGGAATTTCCCATTCAAGCAGCCACCTCGATGGAAGCTTCGTTCCACTTAGCCTGGCATCTCGCACCAGATGAATCAGCGCCGCCGCCCGCCGGCCCTGAACACAAGAGAAACGACACCCAGCGAGCAGAGGCTTCTCTTCCTAGTGCGTCCAGAGCGTCCACGCGCCCACGGCGGCCCCCAGATTGCTTCCAAGCGGCAAGCTAAGGAGGGAGGAGATGTTGTGTTCCAAGCACCCCTGTGTCACGAGCGAGCCTCCGAACCCGCGAAGGACCGGTTGCTGAAACTGCTTCCACATGTTGACTCCTCCCCTTCTCCCGCTCGGTGGAAACGAGCCACCGTCGTTTCCCCCGGCAGTTCGGCGGCCGCCTCCATCCGAATAGGAATAAACTTGTTTTTAACCATTCGAGGCTGTCTGAGCTTTTTGGACTACCACGACCAACACGTACGTCTATGGGCCGACGACAACACCGGACATAACACATTGTAACGAAGTTCGTATAATATTTACATTAGATGGATATCATCGCATCGGTGACATGAGCGTCCGAAAGAAAATGAAGCGAAAAAGACGATATTGAAGAATAAGCACGCACACATAAACTAAACAGAACAATCACAGACAAGCCAACTACTGAGAGTATCTCATAAAGGTACTGTCTTAACTTCAGAAATTGGCAGATTACACCAACAGTGGGAATTGACGAAATGCAAAGCGCGAATGAGAAAGGCTGATATGTCGTTTAAAATCAGCACAATGTTACAAGGCGGCGGGTAAACAGTAAACACTAATAAAAATATTATGCGCACTCACGTATCTAGATAAGATGCAAGTATGTTGTTCATAGTCGCATAACGGCGACACAATTAACGTTTGCAATACCATCACCAGCAGTGGTAGGCGTGTATATTAAACCTTAAATGACTCCCATGTCATGATTATCATGTTCGTGCCTGGCATTTTTGTTCGTCCTCCATTTATTTCACGTAATAAATAGTTTGGTAAATGTGAAGTTAGTGAAACGACCATGAGTGCGCTACGAGCGTAGCATGTATTCATGTTTTAAATGACATGCATGCCATGATTATCATGTTTGAACATGTCATTTGGGCTCGTCGTCGATTCAAGTCACGTAATACCAAATTTTGTGTATGTTAGCTACTAGACTACCACGCCCCGCCATGGTGGTCTAGTGGCTAAGGTACTCGGCTGCTGACCCGCAGGACGTGGGATCAAATCCCGGCAGTGGCGGCGGCATTTCCGATGGAGGCGGAAATGTTGTAGGCCCGTGTGCTCAGATTTCGGTGAACGTTGAAGAACCCCAGGTGGTCGAAATTTCCGGAGCCCTCCACTACGGCGTCTTTCATAATCATATGGTGGTTTTGGGACGTTAAACCCCACGAATCAATCAAATCAACAACCGCTGTGCATTTCGCGATTGGGCTTTAGATTTCCGAGACAACCATTTGTAGTGCCAAAGCGGTGGAGCGTACTAGCTTAATACACTTAAAATATCGTACTGTGAGCTCTGCAAATGTTTTATTCAGCTGATGGCGGTGGACTTCTCATCGCTGCTGAGTATAAACTGATTTGTGCTGTGGGTTCGTGCTGAGCGTTTATACGTACAGGTCTTGCAAGAAACCTTCACCGATAAGCTAGCATGATGAGGTGTTGCGATGCTAGTATCGAAGCCATGAGTTCGATTCCCGCATACGCCAGCTGGATTTTCACGGAGGTGAAACGCAGTAACAGTGCGCTCAAAATTTGGTGCAATAATGACACACAGGGCGTGTTGGTGTTGCGTATTTCATGCGGACTGTGGTATGACCCTCAAAGTAAACAGAAGTGATGCTAGGTGTTTGTGCGCCCTCTGTCCGTTGTCATCGCGCCTTGCACTTCAAATAGATTTAGGTGCACGTTAAAAAAAGAACAACTGGAGGTGGCCGGAATGAATCTGGAGTCTCAAACCATGGCGTGCCTCCTAATGATATTGCCACAGTTCGACATTCGCAGAAGACGCGTACAACAATTTGCGTTCGTAAAACCCGCCACACGATTAGAAAAAAAAAATCCGCACCAGGGAACGCCATCCTGCATGCGCCACGATGCTACGCCACGGCATCGGCACGAGACTCGAGGTATAGAAAAAACCGACAAAGTTGGAGACAGTGAGAAAGGGACATTTTGGCTGACCATTTAGTTTTGAGTTTACGGGAACAGGTTCACCCTAAAGAAATAGTTTGTATAGTACCATGCGCTATATTTATTGGTAACAGTATAATGGTTTGGGCACGTGAAAGAATATATCTTTGCATGCGCCCAAGCCGTGGGAAACATACAGCAGCTGCTATGAAAACGAGTTGAAAGAAGAAATAAAGCAAATATGAAATTTTCGTGGTTCCGTAAAATTCAACGCGGTTATCAGAGGGAAATCTCCTCGTAACGAAAAACATGCTCGATCTTAGTGAGTACTCTGTGATATGACGGCGACTAAGCGAGCTGCCTAAACAGCCAAATCTTCATTCGAATCAGTAGACACGCTGCTTGATCAGGCTCGGATATTGTCCGAAATAAAACATGCGCTGAAAGAAACATGCATGGTCACTGTACATAACATACTTATTTTGTGCGCATCGTTACACTTGCAAAAAAGCTTCAAAAAATCCAAAGTGCCATTAAACTTACGATACGACCTAGTTAACATTCAATGTAAACCTAAACGTAAAACTCTTATGAAACTGAACGCACCGCATTGAAATGGTGCCAGGAACTAAACAGGGGAGACCGAAGTTTTGTGCCTTCACACTGACCACCTGATAAATTGAAAGCTGCGTGACAAACTTGACATTCAAGCAATAGAAATCAGAACGCTCTATCCAAACGTATGCGAAAGCGTGGTGGCAGTTTGCTGACAGCTCCGAGAAGACACGAATGCAGCAGCAAATGCGTGTTTTACCGGTCACATACATATAGAATTCACACCGTCAGCTCACTTTTAATGTCATAAAAATGCAACTTTAACCATCGACATTCACACAGAACTCACTCAAGGGCATCGGGTTTGACTTGCTTGGTCCTGCGAAGGTTGTCAATGAATCGCCCTCGGTTCTGATAAGAATCACACTGTGAAAACGTTTTTGCAATCTTTTTAAACCTTCGGACCAAGTAGCAGGTGATGCTGCGCCTGCAGGGCGACCAGACAACAACTCGTGCAGAGCTCATGATTGCGCTGAGACAACGCAGACAGAAGGCGGGAGCGCGGTGCCGAGCGACTCGATTTTTTTTAGAAAGGCGACGAAACGCGCGCGCCACAACGCTCCCTGCGCCAGGTTGGGAGGCCTATGTACTTTCGCTGGAGCAAGTGGCAGGGGGGCGCAAGCGCACATCCCCTTCCGGAAGCACCAAGTATGGCACGTGCTTCCCGCCGTTTTCGCTTACGCACAGGCGTGCGTCAGTGAAGGAGCACGCTATAAGCTAGAGCGTTACGTCGGCCAAGCGGTACGCCATGCTCTGTGGACGCGTGGAAACTTGCGAGTTCTGATCGAATCCACCACTTTTCGTAGAGTGCCACGACGTGGTGGTCTAGTGCTAAGGTACTCGGCTGTTGACCCGCAGGTGGCGGGATCGAATCCCGGCTGCAGCGGCTGCATTTTTAATAGAGGAAAAAATGCTGTAGGCCCGTGTGCTCAGATTTGGGTGCACAATAAAAAAAACTCTAGGTGGTCGAATTTTCCGGAGCCTTTCACTATGGCGTCTCTCATAATCATATGATGCTTCCGGGATGTTAAACCCGACATATCATTCAAAAAATCAATTGTTTTTAATTCATAGGGTACAGAAAGTTTTTACAGGGAGAGGATTTTGCGGTGGAGATGTTCCTGATCTGGCAGTGAACCATAGAGAGCACACTATATTTATGACCACAGCCGTGCTCCAAACGGGGTATAAAAGTTACTGCCGGAAGAGTTCCCTAGTTGCATTGGAATCCGAAATGGCGTATTGCAACGCAATCTCCTCTCACGCATAACTGAGACTTCACTACCACTTGGAGCACTTTCTTACACTTGTTGAAGCTGAACTATAGACTTAACTGAAGGTACATATCTGAACTGCAGCCGCTAAAATTCGGTAAATCCCACGTACCTTGAGAATCGATGTCATGCGAAGAATGGAAGGTGACTGTCTTGTAATATTTTTTATTGCGCGATGACGCTGAACACATGTACAGATAATGAACGCGCAGAAATATGTTAAACAGTCGCATGTTAGCGGTTAAGTAATGATTCCAACAGCAACATCAGGATTAGTAACACCAAGAGCAGTCAACGGATATACAGCTTTGTGCCTGCGAGGATGGAGGGATGCTGCTACGTGTGTGAGCTTCAGTGTATGACGCCTGAATATAATTGTAGTTAACCCGACGAGACGGCTGTATCATAGGAGTACGTATTTACTAATCATAAGTTTGAATAGACAGTGCTGCAACCACAATTTACGTTTCATGAACAATATGATCTACTTGAACAGCAGTTTCGAGACCTGACGTGGTTTTGTAGAAGAATACATGATTGCCGCCCAGAGGGCTGGATATTAATTCGTGCTGGGACCAAGATATTTATTTATTACTTATTTATTTATTATTTATTACACACTGCAGATCCTTAGGTCCAAGCAGGTGGGCAGTTAAAGGAGAACATACTTAAAACAATAAGTGGCATAAAGATTGTTTGGGATGAGTGTTTCATACACTCATAGGCCTGCAGCATGTTCTATGCACTTGTGTTTTCAGTGCTGCCGATGCCAGCTTTTAGGCCCGAAGCTCCTGATGCCCGACATGGTTGGTGTCCATCACGCCCCACAAAAGCTTCACGAAAACTAAACATCTGCACGACAAATGACAAAAAACATGTGTTAGCAGGCGACTTTATGTGTAAAACACAATAAGGCAGCACAATACATTACCATCTACGCCGTCCGTTTGTTTTTCTGCCCCTACAATCATCCATGTGTGCATTCATATCGGTTCGTTTATACACCCGTCCTCCGTTTGTGCGTTCTACCATCCGTGGATACTGCGTGTTTTGTCGTCCGTTCATCTCTGCGGCCTTTATACTAGTCGCAACTTTAACGTAGAGATTATGGAACCTAATGACCTATGTCTTCAGCCACTCGTCATCATTAACTTCGTGCAGATGCACTGATTCTTCTCAACCCTCTCAAATAATATTACCAGTGTCTGTACGCGCTGCTTCTTGGTTACTATGAACTGTCAATATCTTTCATTGTATAACGCCTAAATTTACCCTGAAATGATTTCTCGATCTTTTGTCGGCGTTTAGACTAAAAAAGCACCAAACAATTCGCACCACAAGTTTCGTGACGCGCCATGTATACCAAGGCTGCTAGAGACAATTTTATCATACCCTCCTTCTCATCTATACCTTACCTATTCAACTCGTGAGGCACGCTGGCATCACTGGTGACCAGTTCAGACCTCCGATATTTAATCTGGGTCTCCGCCACAGTATTTAGCATTTCTTGCGCGCAGTCTCGTAGGCCATCACACAGTGCGCCCGGCAGCATGCACACATGGTTCATATCTGTTCCGACAGGTGCCTCCACACTACAAGGCGATATTACTTCCGAGCATTCTACAGCCCATGACAGCCAAATATATCAGGAGCCACGGTAATGTCAACTGGCCAGAGCATCTCGATCTGTGAATGGGCAACTGGAAAAACGTTTGGACGAGTAGGAGCGATCTGCAGCTAGGTGCAGCGGTTCGCAATTTAGAGTGTTGTAATAAATTACGCTGTTTACGCACAGATCTCAAATCGGTCTCTAAATGGCCCTGAAAAGTTGGTCCACCGGTCCAATGTGCTTGTACTAAACCATTGCATGGTTCCTTTAGGTACAGTTGATCTAAAGCTGACTTGACGGTTGTATTGTAGGAGTACCTATGTATTGTTTATGAAATTGAATAGTCATCGCTCCATCCCCTTTAGACGCTTCACGAACCTTACGGTCTATTTGAGAAGCAGCTCCGAGACCTGGCGTAGCTATGTGGTAGAATACCCTGTTGCCACGCAAAATGCTTGTGTTCGATTCTTGCTGAGGCTCTATCATTCTTACTTTACATTCATTGCGTTAATGCAGTCGATGCCAGCTTTTTCTTAACGCTCACGCGTAACCTTACGCTTGTGTGTCCTCGCCTTTTCTGGGTAAATATGAAGTGCCAGTCATCTGCAGCAGTTGCCCGCATACTAGTGGCACATACCAGCCCACGGGTACCTCCCGCTGTCTGGCGTAAAGTGTTTGACGACGTACGCGACAAGTTCGTGACGTTATTCTTGTCACGAAGAAGGAGTCGTATTCGTCACCCGACCTTAACTTCTCATACTAATTTTGGTTTACCTTCATTCAAGGGGGTGATCACAAAAGCACACCGAGACGTATGCGGACAGATAGATATATATACGCAGATAGACGGCAAAGGTACTGGAAGTACGTAAAGAAATGTTTCGCATTTATTATGACGTTGTAAATACTGCGCTTTACATCTTTATATACCACCAGTTGTTAAGTGAGGACCTCCACAGTATAATAGGAGCACAATAAAGATCAAGGCAGGACCAACGGATGCAATGTTACGAAGCTCTGGCTGGTTAAACTAGTTATATATGGTCTATAAAGTGAGAAGGGCAGATGAATTAGCTATACTCTTGGATTTAGAAGATGACTTGGCCCAGATAGAAGTAGGTACGAACGCTCACTTCCGTCAACAGTTACATTATGTAAAGCACGATTTCACGAAGTTAATAGGGAATATAGTAGCAAAAAGACAAATACCTGACTTATACCTATGTTCGAAATTGTACCATAGCACGTACTAAGCCTTCGCTGTATTTTGTTTCTTTATGGGTACTGCCCATCTTTCAGGGGCCACGTTGGCCTGCAGTATACTGAAGTAAAATAAATGAATATACATTATTTAGTCTGTCAATGCGAAATAAAGAGAGCGCTACAGGGCGCCCAATTTTCTTCGTAACTCATGTAGTGAAATAGTTATGGGTTTTTATTAAAGGCTTCGAGAGATCTAAGTGCAAGTGCCCTTCTCATCAACCTCAACTAAGCGATGAGTCATAGTTTGTGTTTATTTTGTTTCGGCGTGTTACCAAAGATGCACATGGTGCACACGGGACACCAGAAAATCCACGGCCTAATTATTCGCATACATTGATGTCATGGCTGCATAGCGTAATACACTGCTGGGCTACTGTTGCATTGCCTGTATTAGGTCTGTATATTTAAGCGCTGGCATAACTTTTATAAAATGTGTTGAAAACCGCGCTGAAGACCCAGGTTAAATTCAACAAGAGATCATCGTGTTTGCGAACTATGTGTATTGCGATGGCAAATGTATGGACCCCCCTGATGTGCGTTTCCTGTCACTGAAAGGTTCCGTAAAATGCCCTAAATGAGAGCGTAACTTCACGAGTTTCATGATGCGTTAGTGAAAGAGTGCGTAGGCAGCGGGTGATTGCCACTCAAGCGGGGAAAAAACTTGCAAGACGTCTTTAGCTGCGGATTAGGCATACGGGGAAGGAGTCTCGAATCGATGTACGCATCGCTCCGCAAGGAACAGACAGCGTACTTTGACTGAGCGGGGCGGTCACGCGAATGCTGTCTAAACCGCAGGCATCTGATACATTAGCACTTGGTGCGTTATTTACGCCTTCGCGTTAAAGTGATATTTAGCTGTGTGAATAATTTGTTATATAACAGCGCATCGGGTGTGAAGTGAAATACTGACTATAGCATAATTCCACAGCGGGTGTCAGTTTCTGAATTTCGCACTGACTGGGCCAGTATTTTCTCTGAACTGTCACAGTTCTGGTGCAATTATCGTATGAACACAATAACATTAGAGGTTGAAATGATTAGCTTTTATATGCTGCACAACAAAAAGCGCTGTGATTCACGAATAGGCGAACGCAAGAAGCAAGTGATCTTCCTGGCACAAACTTTGAAGTTATAATTACTACTTTGACACATCTTTCCGTATGTTTTCTGTCTAAACACACCCTAGTGGCTTTGATGTTCAGAGTATTAAAAATTTGACAGAGACTTGTACTCGTGGTATTTCCTAAGCAGCAATAATTTTTGCATTGAATAATACTCTTTTCAGTTATGTGCTGAAGGAAAGTCTGACGAAGGGAATTGCGGGCCAGGATGCCGCTGTGTTTACAGCGAGAACATTACCGGGCTTACCAGAGAAAGAATGAAGCATTGCTCAGCTTGAGCGAAAACAAGAGCGTCCTTGAAAGCCGCTGCGACAATAAAAGTAAGGAGAGGTACGTCAAGCACCTCGCAAAAAGAAACGAATGTGTTTTTCAGCCTGCCTATTATAGTTTTGAAGATATGCTTGCGCATACAAGCCTAACATTCTTGCTACAAGGAGAAATCCTTACGCATTTTCTTGTGGCTTCGTGCCACAAATGGGTAGTTGTCTGATTTCCCTCTCATAACTCATCCACCACCCTGCGGTTCTCCGCAAAACTCATTTACATTACTTGCGTCCATGTGCTTCCAGTTGTCCATGAATTCACCATGGCGCTGCCAATTGCTAGTTTCCTCATTAACTCTATTGGTAGAGCGACTGCCTCGAAAAAGAGTTGGTTGCGGGTTCGGTCCCTGGTACAGGACGAATTTTTCGGCAACATAGAGGCTTTGTTTCCCGAGAAATTCGTATAGACTTTGTGACTTGGTGCCACAAACAGGTGGTTGAGGTAATTTCCGCCTCATATATCATAACATGCACCATCTTTCGAGTACCACGGCAATCAATGAAGCACCGCATTAAGGCGGTGTCTCGTCATTTATCCTATTTATTGCCTGTATTGCAGTTCTTAGGATGACTTGTTCATCTTCGCTTACAGCCATGTCATGCATTACTCGATCTAATACCGGATGCTTACGGGTAGAAATGTTTAGCGAGAAATTAGTGCATTTTCCGGTGAGTCGGGCCAAGCTTGGTAACAGTAGAGTTCATGGAAACTTAGGTGGTTTGGCTTGGCTAGGCATTTGCCCTCCCACCTCTTCCTATTCAAGACTACGCTAGAATATATCCCACACGGGAACACTTTTTTTGGTTTCCTTTATGGTGCGTGTGCTTATTCTTATTTGTTTTTTCTCTTTTTATTTACTCATTTCTGACTGTTTCATGTTCGTTCACTTTCCTTCCTTTGCCTCTCTTCCTCACCAGTTTTTTCTTTCTCTTTTCCTCATATTCTTCTCGCTGTTTATTTTTTTCTCTTCCTTTCTTCCTCTATTTGTTCCTCTTTATTTTTTCTCTCTTTTCTAACCATGTTTTACTTCCTCCCCTGCAACTTTCCTGCCCACCCAGGATTACCCTTACGAAACCCTTCATGGATTATACGGTAGGCCAGAAGTCCGGAAATTGCGGCCCACAGGCCACATGCTGCCCACGTTGCAGCAGCGTTCTGCGGCACCCGGCACGGATTCAAAATCTCTTGTCCCTTTTCCTTGCCTCTTCCTATCTGAAGGCTGGCACGACAGTTCTGACCTAACATGTCAGTTTTCGCGTCTAACCTATGTTTCATTGCAACTGTGACATGCGCGCTGAAAATAAACATGATTGATGATCCAGTTTTAAAACCTACTGAATATTCGCGGAACGTTTACACTTTGCCTGCAAAGGTGCCCTTTCTGATTACCCCTCTTCTTTTTCCCGTGCGGCGCCAGCTGTGTCAGTTTCATGCTATTCAGCCCTTCACCTCAAAAAGTTTGCGATCCCTGCTACAGGCCATGCTATGTCCTGCTAACTTGCCCGGATAGCTGAATGATTGATTACGACGCTCGTCTTTAGATCGTGGGTGCGTGGGTTCGAATCTGGCTGCGCGAAGGAGTTTTTTTGGTAGGAATTTATCTTTTTTACGGCTTTTCTCTTCTTTCTCTTTCTTCCGCACTTTATATGATTGCTTAAACCACGTGTTCTTAATTTATTGACAATAAAGTGTTTATGCCGTGGTCCTTCGTTACTTTAGTGACACATTTCAGTCACGGAAATGACATCGGGGAATTGCGTATGATAGCTCAAACATTACGTCATAAGTAGTAAAATGCAACACCACTCGGTATGCGACAGAAAAACCGAGTATGCTTTCCACCGTGCCACGTTCATCTTTTCCTTTATTGCCCTCTTTACTACCGGTGAAGATAATATAGCAGTCATACCCGTTTCATGTGCATTATTACTCCAAACACAGATATCACATCTTCATCGCTGTAAGTCCTGTTCTGCAAACAACGCACTGTGACAACACTTGCCGCTTAACACTGATGAAGAGATTGTAGTTGAACGTGACAGTGTCTGTAACATAACGTGCTCGGCTGTACCGAATGCAGACGAAGTAAAACGGTAACAGCCGATTGCTGAGCAGAACTTTCAAACGCCAGAAAGCACCTTGATAGTTTGGTGTGCGCTGTTTAACGCCCAAAACTACCACATGAACATGAAAGACGCTGTAGGGGAGGGCTCCGGAAATTTAGACCGCCCGGGTTTCTTTAACGTGCACCCCAACCTGAGCACAGGGGTGTACAGCATTGTCGCCTCCCTCGAAAATGCTGCCACCGCTGCAGAGATTTTATTCCGCGATCTGCGGGTCAGCAGCCGAGTACGTTAGCGACTAGACAACTGCGACGGGGTGGCAAAAAGCACCTCATTCCCCGATGTATAAAGGTCATATGTTGTGAAGGTTGTACAAAAGCGCCTTTTATATCTCACACTTTCCTCTCACAGTGTTCTTGATTGCTGGGGAAGTAATAAATCATAATTCTCGCAACGGGTTTGCAATGTATCCGTGAAATTCGGCACGCTTCCAAACGGAAAGTGCAGTTTTGCCAATGCCTCAACACCCCGTAAGGTGGTGACTTTAGACCAAGCGTCAGCCTCTCTCATACCATTCATCGATACAAAGAAATTGGCTGTGACGTAATTCGGTTATGCCTGGGAATGCACAGAGAAATGTCTGGTTAATCTTAATAAACAGTTATATTGGGGCCTACGCAACAGCTTTGCGAATGTAGCCCGCACAGTGAATGGCTGGCAGGCTGCAGCCGCAAAGCTGCTGTGCATGCAGCTTTCATTTTTTTTGCAATTATGAATGTAGTGGGTCATGCATAGCTTGGCAAACACATCGTCAGTGCTAAGAGCGAGACGCTCGGCCCGTCTCATGCTAAACAAAATTGTCGTCTAAACAAAATAACACGAAAGGATGTTTATTTTTTGCCTCGGATTGATGACGCCCTCGTCTCCTTACAAAACGCTGAGTTCTTTTCCTCCTTTGATCTACGCTCTGGGTATTGGCAAGTGCCAATGAATCCGGATGATAGGCCAAAAACTGTATTTGTCACACCAAACGGCTTATACGAATTTAACGTGATGCTATTCGGCCTATGCAATACGCCGGCGACATTTAAGCGCATGATGAACACTATCCTACGAGGCCTCAAATGGAACACATGTTTGTGCTACTTAGATGATGTCATTGTAGGGTATGGCATAAAGAACTTTATTGAAGTCCTGAGGATCAGTCCAGGACTGATGCTGACTGCTTCCTCGTCGGGAGAGAAAGGCCAAGCCCCTCTGCCACCACACGGGCCTTCTGAACGGTCCTGAGTTGGTCCGACAGCGCGTCACTGTGCAGCATTCGCTGCCACCACTGTTCACCGTTAGAAGCCACACCGGTCATTGCGGAGCAGCGCCAGAGCATGTCTTCAAAATTGAGCAATCCCCTACACTTACTACAATAAGTTGAAACCCCGCAGTCCGGATTAATTTAATTCATGACGACCAGGTTGGGGTACGTCTGCGTCTTGTAGAAGTCTTAATGTAACCACCTGTGCCTTGTTAAGTCTAGAATGTGGCAAGGGGAACTCTCTGCGCTCTAAGTATTAATGTTTCGTTATATCGTTGTACGTTAACAGCTGTTCTCTAACCTCCGGAGCGAGAGGTTCAGCCGCTTCAGGGATTACACGGCACACTAGTCTTCGTGCATCCCTGTGCACCACCTCGTTGAAGATACGTGGGGCTCTCTCCACCGATTCCATGTGCGCCGGAAACTAAGTAATGGTATGCGGAGTGATGTCCTTCCCTGCAGCAGTCTGTAAGCCGGTTCGCTGATAACTCCCCTCAAGAAGGCTTTAATTGTCGAGCAAGAGTCGCTAAATACTAAAACTCTTTCCGAATAAATGAGTGCTAGGGCAATAGCCACCTGCTCAGCGACCTCCGGATTTTTCGCATAAACGGAAGTGGCAATTCGAACGCCCCCTTTTCTATCTACCACCACAACCACCAAGTAAGCATCTTTCCCGTTAATCCATGCTGCGTCAACAAACGCAGACTATTCCTCCTAATTTTTTTGCCTCGCGCAACAAAGCCCTAGCTTTCGCCATTCACCTCCCTACATTATGAATAGGGTGCAAATTTCGCGTAAACGGCGAACCACGATATTAGCCCTGATGTTCACGGTTAATTCGTATAGGCACGCAGCAGCACGAGTCACCACCAGTCCTCCGACTGATTGTAAGATATACCTACCAGCTGGCGTACCCAGCAACCGCTCTTTCTGTGCTATACGCTGAGCTTCAGCAATTTCATAAAGAGTATTAGGCAAACCCAGCCGCAACAACATATCATATGACGTACTCACAGGCAAACCGAGCGCCACCTTAATGGCTTTTCTAAATAAAGCTTCCAATTTATCTTTTCCCCCTTTTTCCAATTTAGCATAACAGCTTCGTACAAAAATGGCAAAATATAAATGCGTGAACCAAGCGCGTCACACCTTGCTCTCCTAATCCTCTACGCGTGTTAGAAATCCTTCAGATAAGTCTTATGGCATCCTGTGTCTTCTTGGTAATACACTGAAAAGTTATATTATTTGATCCTCTTGCTTCAATTACAAAACCAAAGACCTTAATAGCATCGTCTTTTGGTACCAATGACCCATTGCTAGTAGGACCTGTGATGCTAGTCTCAACTTCCGGTACCCAATTCTTCGGCCTACGACATAACTTCTTAGATTTGAAGAATAACAACTGCGGTTTTTCAGAGGAGCACTTGAGCTCCATACGAGCAAAACAGTTTTCCGTGAGCGTTACCACCTCCCGCAGCCTAGACTCAAGCTCAATTGATTTGATTTGATATGTGGGGTTTAACGTCCCAAATGCACCATAACGCACCATATGATTAAGAGAGACGCCGTAGTGGAAGGCTCCAGAAATTTCGACCACCTGGGGTTCTTTAACGTGAACACAAATCTGAGCACACGGGCCTACAACATTTCCGCCTCCATAGGAAATGCAACCGCCGCAGCTGAGACTCAAGCTTTCCGTCACTACCACCAACACTCCATACTGTGACGTCATCCGCGTACATAGTATAGCCAATACCCTCGACAGTGTCCAGTACGTTAGCTAGCTTTGACATCGCCAGATTGAACAACATTGGCGAAAATACAGATCCTTGTGATGTACCATGACAACCCGATTTGAAGACTGAAGAATGTATCTCACCTGTCTTCAAGGAAAGCCTTAACAAAGAGAAAAAGCCATTGCCTGCAGACTCAAGCTTGACAGCACCTGTAGAATGAAGGGGTGTCGGAGATTGTCGAAAGCTTTTTCCACATCAAGTCCAAGTAGTATATCCCTTGTCCGCTGATCAAGTAGGTGATGCTTAATCCTAAGCTTGGCATCTTGAGGCCGGGACGAAAACCTATTATCGAGTGCGAAAAGACCCCATTGTCTTCAACATAACGCGTTAGCGTATTTAAAATGACACACTCAGTGACTTTCCCTAAACAAAATGTTAGCGAAATTGGTCTGAGTTTTTGCAGCCCTGCGCCCTTGCCCGGTTTTGGTATGAGAACAGTGGTCGCAAGTTTACATTCTTCTGGGAAAGATCCTTCCTTCCATTGGCTATTTATGTCCCGCGTAAGAAACTCAATAGATGCTTCGTCTAAAATCCTTAACATTTTATAAGAAATGCCATCTGGCCCTGATGCCGATCGACTATGAATATCCTGCAGTGCCATCCTTATATTCCTTTCAGTAAATTCCTTATTCATAAATATATTCTCATCCCCACTATATTCCAAACGAACGTCGAATGTATCCTGGCAGGTTTGCAGTGGAAGGTATCTCTCAGCCAAATTCTTCAGCACCTCTTCTTGTGATGAGTTTCGGCACGCCTCATGGACGAGCTTACCTATCACCGTCATCTGGTTAGACTTAGAATTGGTCTCATCTGGTAATGGCTGAGTAAATTCCAGGCAACCCTCCCCCCTTTATTACCACCATCCACAAAATTGCATACTTTATCCCATTGCTGCTTGCACAATACCCGACAGTGGCCTTCAATTTCTTTATTAACCATCCCTATACGCTTTGTGAGCCTTCTGTTCAACCACTAATCATTCCATCACGCCAACAGTGTCGGCTTCGCTTCCAACAAGTGTGCCAGACGACTATCCATTTGATTTGTATGTATAGCTGTTTTAAGTTCCTTAGTGGTTTCCTTAACGTCACTCTTGAGCTGACTAGTCCACAGTTCCAAAGTCAAATCATTTCCCTGATCTTCGTTTCTCTGTTCTCTCTGTTTCCTAGATGCATCGCAGTCAACAAGCTTAAATGTTCGCTCCTTTTTAGGAGCCACCTCTAAACTAATCATAAGTATATAATAATCACTGCTGAAATCTATATTTGAATTTGACCATGATGAATTCGCCACTCTACGAACAAAGTAAGATGTGTTGTCGAATCTCTACATGTCGACGTTCCGCAATGAGTGGGATACGAAGGGTCTGTAATGAGACATAAATTCAGGTCTAGGGCCTGTTGCCATAGTCTCTCGTCTTTGAATGGGCTATAAACATACTTCCACACAGGATAGGTCGCATTAAAGTCCCCTCCTATAAGCAACGGTGCTCCCTATGCGAGATTGGCTGCCTTGCTCAAGATAGCTTTCAAACTCTGTTTTGTGTCGCTGGGGTTGCTGCACAAGTCAAGCAGGTAAACACTCCTCTGACATCTCCTTGCGGATCTAAAATCACATCGACCATAATATATTCAATCCTGCAGTCCGCCATGTGAAGATCATGTCTAACATACGCCAACCTTCTGCTGATGAGTGTTGCAAGCCCTCTGCACTTTTGATCATCTTTAACCTCTGCTTTGAAACCCGTTAAGGTTACGCTGGATGTCAGAGTTTCCTGCAACATGATAACTTCAGGTTTCACATTGCTCGTTCAAACAAACTGCTGCAGGGACGCCTTCTTATAATTGAACGCCCTACAACTACACTGCCAAATACTAAATGAACACTTTCATGAGCCCGCCACCTTGACTGTGTAAATTTGGTTTACTCTTGTTGAGTCTAATTGCACTAGGGGACTTGTCCTGCAGGGCCAGCGGCTGAGTGCACTCCCGCTACATAGCAGGAACCACCGTCTCATTAATATGAACTTCAATATTACCTAATCTCTCATCCGTGATATTTTCTCTCTCTTCTATCTGCTCCAATCTAACAATGATCTGATTCATAGTTTCCTGCAATGTCGCCAACCATTTCTTTAAGCTCAGAACCAACCTTGGCCTGGGCCCGCGCAATCAAGAATGCCCTCTTTTTTGGAGCCGGTGTCTTCTAGTCAGCTACGTTCTCTTTAGGAACCTCTACAGACCTTAGTACCTCAACTGGGCTATCAGGCTTTCTACCCTCTTTAGTGCTGCTACCGGACTGTACACTTCTCCTAAGTTCAGCTATCTCTTTTACAAGCCCTTCAATGGCTGTTTCTTTTCTTCAATTTTCTTTCTCCAATTCTGCGATACTGTCCATATCTCGAGAACAACCCACATGCTCTTGGCTCTGCCCACGTGTTCAGCCAGTGATGGGTCTACCCTTGACCTTGTCAGCCCAGGTGGTCCGCCTTCCAGCTGCACTATCGCCTCTACCAATAGACGCAGAGCGGTTCCTTGAGGCTGGACTCCAATACGATGACCATCGTCCCAACATCGAACAGCTCGCAGAACACGAGCGTCTCCCAGAGCGTTGAGAGACGCTTGCCAGCTGCACCACCTCGACTCCTTCTTGTTCCACCGCTAGTTCCACTCTGGTTCGCTCCTGTCGGCGAACACGCACGATGTAGGAAAGCTTGTACCGTTGTCTGCATTGTTTATCCACCGTCAGGTGTCGACCTCTACAAAGCTTGCAACAAGGCTCATATTATGGTCTTCTGATGGATTCTGAGAACCACATTCTCGACATTCAAGGCAATCGGGCGCAGGACAGACATCCGCCCGGTGTCCAAGCTTCCTACACACGTAGCATACGTCGACTTGCTTGCGGTACAAGTAACAACGGACCAAAGTTGGCCCATACCTTAAAAACTTGGGGACTCTTAAGCCGTCGAACACAATGATTATCGAGCCCGTATTCTTGATTCTCTTGACGGCCAGAGCCAGTGAATTGCGATCATTAACGATGGTCCACTCAAGTGCAGCAGGTCCATCCATAATGTGCACATGCCGAATGACCCCTTTACACGTAAATTGTGGGACAGTATCGTATGCACTGACTTCTAAATATTTGCCCATCACTCTTACTGACCTTATTTTGGCATAGCGTTCGGCGTTGCTCCTTTCTGGCGTACTAGCCACCGAGATATTTTGTCTGAAGTTGGGGCAAATAACATCTTCAATAATCTGCTCAGTATTGAGGCCTGCCGCCTCGACGATAGCCTTGTCCACAGTTGTAGAACCGACTTTCTCTGAATTCAATCAACCCCGTGGGCGAATGACTATCTTGATGTGTTCTTCCGGCATCGGTGGCATTCAGGACGTCTTCGGAATTCGTTGCCTAATTGCGAAGCCTCTGTGACATCCATATATGCCCCGTCGTTCAGCCAGCTCGCCTTGTGAACCTTCATTACCTGATGCAGGCTTCGTCAGAAGTCTTGATCTTCGCTTCACCGTCCGCCATCCTAGGTATTCAGTAAATTCTTCTGCCGAAAGCCCTTCCCCGCCACGTAGGGATGTCAGACAATGTGCCTAGCGCTTCCCACGCGGCGGCAGCACAAAAGTTGAGATAATGTCCAGAAAAGCAGTGGCCCACCTCAAAGCACATTATATGCCGAATCATGTCCTCTTCACGGATCGGATTATCTCAAATATACACCACACAGTAACATAATGCTCCAGAAACATTGGCAAAAGACGGAGCCGAAGTGGATGCGCCCGGTCATCTCCGCGACCACAGCGTCTCCCGGCCTTGATGTGGTGGTATTCTCGCCCGAATTTCCCACGCACATTCGTCGCTCGGAACAGGTTCTACAGGGCTTTTCTGCAGCTGGCCTCCAACTACACATGAAGAAGTGTCACTTTGGAGCACGCAAGTTGACCATTCTCGGACACGTAGTCTGGAAGGATGGCGTCCCCCTGACCCAGCTAAGCTACGTGCTGCTAGCGAGTTCCCGAGGCCCGCGTCTCTCAAGGAGCTGCGTAGTTTCAATGGGCTTTGCTCATACTTCCGCCGCTTCGTCCGGAATTTCGGCTCGATCATTGCATCTCTGACAGACCTACTCCAGGGAGACCGCAATCTATCTGCGTGGTCTCCAGCCAGTGACAGTGCCTTTTCGAAGCTCCGTGAACTGCTTACACCACCCCCCATACTGCGACATTTTGGTTCAAGCGCTCCTACATAAATCCCCACGGATGCTAGCGGTCTCGGTCTTGACGCTGTACTCGCCCAACGAAAGCCTGGTTACTAAGATTGTGTTGTTGCGCACGTGAGCCGCACTCTTACAAGAGCATAAGCAAATTATTTGGTAACTGAGAAAGGATGCCTTGCGATCATCTGGGCTATTACAAAATTTCGGCCTTATCTTTACGGCCACCCTTTCGATGTTGTTACCGATTACCACGCGCTCTGCTGGTTATGCTCCCTCAAGGATCCCTCCTGACGCTTGGCACGATGGGCTTTACGGCTCCAAGAGTACGACATTCATGTCAGTTATAGCTCAGGTCAAAGCATGCCAATGCTGAAGCTCTTTCGCGTTCACCTTGTTCTACTGATATTACGAGTGTCTCAATTCAAGAGAACTTACTTTCACTATCAGGTCCAATCGACATGGCTGCGGAGCAGCGAAGATTCGTGGATTGCGTCTCTGATGGATTACCTATCTGAAACACTCGCGCACCCGCAATCTCCAGCGCTACACCGACAAGCCTCTCACTTAGCCGTCCATGACGGAATACTTTATCACTACAACTACTACTCTGACGGCCGCAAATGGCTACTCGTCATACTCAAGCATCTCCGTGCCAGCATAAGTGCTGCTTTCCATGCCGATCCGCAGTGTGCGTATGCCGGTTTGTTAAAAACCTACGCCAGGCTACGTTTTTGGTATTATTGATGCGGCAAGTACACATTCGTTCAAAAATACATTCGATCTTGCACAGTGTGCCAACGCCGCAAGCACAATCCTAGCCGTCATTCTGCACCAATGCAGCCATTACCGTGCCCAGTGCGACCATTCGACCGGGTTGGAATAGACCTTTGTGGTCCTCTACCATATACATCAGCTGGGAATCACTGGATTATTGTAGCGATCGACCTTCTCACAAGATAGGCGGAAACAGTTGCTCTACCAGCCACGATGGCACGTGACGTTGCCTCTTTCCTCCTGCAACGTGTTGTCCTGCGTCACGTCGCTCCACGTAAACTTTTGAGCAACCAAGGCCACGTCTTTCTCGCGTATGTTTTTCAAGAACTTCTTTCTGAATGCCATGTGATTCACCACTTTACTACCGCATATCTCCCACAAACAAACGGCTTGACCGAACGTTTCAAGCGCACTCTTGGCGACATGCTTTCTATGTATGTCGCCTCCGACCACACCAACTGGACTCTTATCCTTTCCTACGTAACGTACGCTTACAACAGGGCACCTCAAGCGACGAAAGGTTTTTCTCCCTTTTTTTTTTACTCTATGATCGAGAGCCATCATCTCCGATCGACACCATTCTCCCCTACCGGCCCGACTCATCCGAAGGCACACCAGTTTCTCCGAAGCCGCTCGGTATGCGGAAGAATGTCGGCAATTAGCTCGCACTATTACAACACAAGAACAAGGGCCACAGAAAGTTCTTCACGACGATGGACGGTTCCACTACCAGTTTTTGCCCAACTCTCTTGTTTGGCTGTGGGTGCCTCCCACTGCTGCTCCTGGTACTTCTACAAAGTTCATCAGCAGCTATCTTGAGCCTTATCGCGTCATAGAGCAAACTTCCGCTGTCAACTACCTCATCATACCCCTCGCGCCCACTCCGGACCTGCGTCGCCGAAGCCGCGAAATCGTACACATGTATCGTCTCAAACCGTATCTCGAACCACTTGTCCTCACGCCACCTTGAAACACCTACTTGGCTCCGTCTACAGCGAAGGGTAATTATGTTATGATGAATGTAGTGGATCATGCATAGCTTGGCAAACACATCGTCTGTGCTAAGTACGAGACGCTCGACCCGGACGTTGTCACTGTTTTCGCTGGCTAGGCCTTTACTCCTACCCGGTCTCAAATAACAGTTCTGACTGTCTCAGGTCTTTATTATAGTTTAGCTTCTTCTTTTGTACAGTTACGCTTCTTCAGACGTGTGGGTCGTTCTTCCTGTGTCTTTTTGTTTCGTTGCCTCCTCTTGGTTTTGTTCCCAAGATGAAGCCTGCTTTGTTTCAGTGTCTACGACGCACTTTTTATATCTCTCGTTAAATCTTACCGAGTCACCCCCACTAACCTCCATTAAAAAGGCTGGACGACGCACCCTGCTCTCTAATGCAGGCACTTGTGAATCCACCAAAAGGTCCCTTCGCTGTCCCGGAAGCTGGCGTATTTTTGGTGTTTTAGGCGTGTAATTGATATATGATGTGGTGACAGTTGTTGTGATCGCATTTTTTTGTGTTGTCTTTTTTATATTACACCACTTTGGCAGTCATCCAACGCTACACAAAAAATTTGCGGATCCCACGTACAGTGGAAATTGACGATGATATGCGAAGCACGAATGAGAAATGTTGATATATCACATTAAAATCAGCGCAACGTTAGGAGGCGGAAGTAAATGATGCCGCATGACTTCCGTGTCGTATCATGTTTGAATGTGCAGTCTACCTTTGTCATTGATTCAAGTCACGTGATACCAAATTTAGTATATGTCAAGCCAGCAAAACAGTCGTCAGCACGCTATGAGCGTGGTATGTTGTCATGTTCTTACATGACAAGCGTGTCAGGATTATCATGTTTGCCCCAGTCATATATTTCGTCATCGCTTCACGTCACGTAACACCAAATTTGGTATATGTAGAGCTAGCAAAACGGCCACGAGCGCATCATGAAGATCTCAGCATACTACAATGTAGTGCTGACGCGCATGCATGCTGGGCACAGCGACGCTACGTTAGCAAAACGCGAGCACTTATAGTCTGACGCCAGGCGCAACCAGCGTCCGTCGGCACGGCCCGACGGCGACCGGCGTGAAATGCGACGTGTTGCATTTCGCACTGATGCGTTACCTAGACAACACTGCACCTCCCTCTTTTCGTGACGAAAAGACGCCGGACACGCTGAAACGCGCATGCGCCATAGCTACGCAGTGCGGCGCGCACCTGCGGCTATACAATGCAGGACCGGCGCCTGGCGTGGCAACGCCGGCGTGGCGTGGCAACGCCGGCGTGACGCGACGAAATGAATGCCAGCGAGCACGTGCACCGGCGTAATGTCGAAGTGTATTAGTGTCTTGACTGTAGCATGTAGTCATGTTATTTCATGACAGGCATCTCATAATTATCATGTCCCCCAGTCACAAACCTTCGTCATGCGTTGGGGTCACGTAACACCGAAATTGGTACATGTGAAGCTAGCGAAACGGCCACGAGTGCATCATGAGCATAACATGTAGTCATGTTTTTACGCGACACGCGTGTCGTTTTGAGGCAAAAGGGTGTTAAAGGGGTGTAGGGTTAATCCTATTGGGGAATAGTGGGGTTGCCACAATCATTATTCCCTTTAAGGACTAACGGCACAGGGTCCTACAGTGAGTCCCCTCAGGGGACTAACATTTAGTCCTCACATTTACACCTTGGTGAGTAACCATTAGTCCCACAGTTCACCCCAAAGGATTAACATTTAGTCCTCACATTTGCACCTTATAGAGCAACTGTTAATCCCCACATTAACACCTTACCGGGGGTGCACGTTAAAGAACCCCAGGTGGTCAAAATTTCCGGAGCCCTCCACTACGGCGTCTCTCATAATCAAATAGTGGTTTTGGGACGTTAAACCCCACAAAATCAATCAATAACACCTTACCGGGCAACCGTTAGTTCTCACAATTGCACCTTGCCGGACGTACGGTTTATCCACTCAAATACTTCAATCAGATAAACTTTTTGTCCCCAGTTCAAACATTGTTTTTTGTTTATTTTCCACCAGGCCTAATACTTTTTTTGCTTGTTTTTCTGCGCAGCGGCAACCAATTCCGCAGAAAAGAACACGCGGAAAAGTAGTTGACCACCTATGTGTAACTGTTTCACAGTCACGGCAACAACGAAAGACAAAAGTGAGACATCGAAATATTTTTTTTTACATACACATGAAGCTTCCCCATTCTTTTGAATGAATTCATGGTGAAGTGTACAAGTCCAGTCTCGTTGCCAAATCTTGTTCACTCCTTGGGGAGCTCCTCCTACGGAAGCGATAGATGACAGAAAATGCAGACGCCAGCGTACGCACCCTCCTGCCTGTTGTGTTTCCACGGCTGCACGTACAATATTATAGTAAAAATAGTTAGCCACACGTCACAGCAGAAGATGAAGATGCACGCATATGGCAAGTATGTGCACATTACTATAAAAACAAGTGTTAAAATATGACACACAAATAACTTTAAATTCACCACTCGCACAGTCTTTTTGAAGCTGCTCTGAGGAGATAGATGGATGACGGGCATCGCAGACGCCAGCGCACAGTCTTCAGCGCGGTGTATGCCCACGGCTGCACAATAAATATGTAAAATAGCGAGTCACACGTGACAGAGGATGAATACAAATGCATATGAGAAATACGTGCAAGGTGAAATGAAAACATATGTGAGATATGACATGCTAATGATTTCACCGTGATATCACACATCGTCAAAGACTCATTTCGATCCCCGTAGCGCAACAGTTTGAGCAGCGGTCGCAGTCACAACTCCACCAACTACGGTGCCGCTAACAAGATGGCGAGTCCTAAGCGAGCGACGTCGTTCAGCTCGAGCAAGCGAACGCGAGACCAAACACGGCACTGCATGCAGAGTGTCTGCCACCAGCGAACTTCGAACAGGAAAGCGAGCATACGCTTCGCTGCCGCAACGAACAGCGCCGAGCTGGTTTGGAGCTAGCGCCGAGGAAATCGACGGTAATGGGGCCCTTTTCCACAAACTCGAGCGGGTGCAGCGCGCGCACAACCGCGAGTCCACCGCCACGGCCAACGGACTGCGCGAGCTGCTTGCTACCGACTGACGGGGAAGCCAACTGATATGGCGACGACTTTTCAGTGAGTTCCGACGCTAGCAAAAGCCCCGCTAGCCCGTGCTGGTGCACTTACAGCGCACGACATACAACAACCAAGCTCTTTACGAGAACCCGCAACGTGTGTGCGATGACTCCCAACACAGCGACGAGGTCTCAGCCCGATATTGTCAGTACGGAGCTCATCGCGGCAGTGAAGATAGGCGAGCAGCCGATAAGCGAGCGTACGGGAGCCCGACGGCAATGGTGGCCAATTTCCAGGCGGTCGCAAAGCACAGGCGAACTGCAGACGCCGAAGCTGATCTTCGCGATGCATTTCGTGCGTGCGATATACAACATGACCGAGCCCGTTGCCGGCAAGCACGATCCGCATCGCACACGTGACAAGTAGAGTAGAAAACAGAATTATAACCTGCTTGCCTTGAAATCCAGCACTGTTTTCTGCCCTGAGTCGGACTGAAGTATATATCCGATAGGCCTGTTCTGCTCGGCCACCATATTGGCCTTCCCAACTGTTGCTGTCGTGTGTTGGTCGTCAATATCTTGAAGCCAGAGAGATACAGCGTGTAGTGGTGACCTGTCAAGGCTTGCTCCAGACTTCATCGGTGCAGCAAATCTCTAAAGCAGCAGATTACGCTCATCCAGGCATACACACAAGCACCACGTCGTAATTCTTAGATCGTAAAATCCAGGCGGCCGTGGTCAAGCGCTCCTAGCGCGACGATGCTACGCGACCACCGCCGGCAAAATACGGGGAAAGACTGAGCCAGCAGAGGAGGAGAAGGACATGTGCTCTGTGGGGATGAAGGGATGGTCACCTTGGCAACGCTTTGAGCGCTGCCTGCAATGCCCGGGCGGTTTATCCCAGTGGAGACTAAATGGTTTCACGCCGCACGCTTCCCTCTGTGGTTGCTCCTCAACGGTCTATCCGTTCATCGTGCGCGCCTATCGGGCTCCATTACTTCTTTTTCGGGTAATTTTGCCTTAGAGTGTGGGATGACGTCGTTTCGAAAATGCGATTTTGAATTCGAGGGGTCACAACATGGCTTCGCAAAATGGTCCCCGCAAAGTCTGCTTCTTGTAGACGGTGTCCAGTGGTTCCTCTTTAAGTTAGTGACACACTTTTCGTATATTTGAGGCCTCGAGGGTGGGAAACTGCATATAAAAATCCAAACACCTTTAACGCGCCTCGACAAAAAAGAGAACAGGTGGTCAAATCTCATAATTTACTCACAGAATGCATAAAAAGAAAAATATTTTCAGGTACTTTAGTGTAAAATGCCTTCGCGACGTTTCTCGGTTGATTTGCAAAGTTCACAGCTCTCTACAGGCGAAAATTTCATTAAATAGAAGAGAGAAGCCCCCCCCCCCTTCCCCCTGCCCGCAGCAGAAGACTTCATAGCGGTTGCTTTCCGGACACCAACGGTGTTTTCTGGTGGCTTCAATCGCGCATGCTCGATACGACATCTAGCTCCCTCTAGTAGGGATCAGTGGTCACCCCTCCTATATAGTCAAGTAGAAGCATCTTCTCCTCTGTTAAGTTTAAACGACGTGTCTGAATAGGGACATACTACAACATGGTCAAGCACACGCAATGCTTACTTTCAACTGAAAATGCGCTTGAAACGTAGTGCCACTGGCTCGCCCTAAGTCATGCCAGATAACGCGGTGAGCGTTCTGGCAAGCAGCCACCGTGAAATAGCAAGAATATGGCCAATATAATGGTCAACGTAGCTGTCACCCAAAAACGAAATTACAGCATCTCCAGAGAGTGCGTGATTAGTGGGGCGAAGCGTCCGTCGGTTTATCTGTGTGACACTCCATGCGTCCGTCCAAGCGCCCGGCCATCCCTGCATGCGTCCGTCTGTGCGTTCATCAATCCATTCGTTCTTACATAACTGCGTTCGTCTATCATCCTTCCTAGCGTCAATCCCTCAATACGAGTGTCCGTGCATCTGTCTGTCTGACCGTCCGTCCATCCATCTGTTCATTCGTCCGTCGATCTAGTGAACACCGCCAGTACCACCATCTCGCATCCTTTCATTATATATTCACAATAGAGAAGTACAGTCATCCAGCAGACATTCCGAGGATTAAACGAGAGGTGGCACGGCCGTACTGAAGGAGCAGCACCCACGCACATTCTTACGGCCTGCGCCTTGTCCCTAGTTTCCACCTTTCACCGTCACTATTTTATGGTACTGCTGCCCAACCTCAACAAACCTTGCTAATACCAAAGAGATTACAGCCAGCGAGTTCAACGTGGCGACCTTCTCTGCTCAGATAGTGCTCAAAGTGCGTCGCTCTTTTACTAGTTTTTTTAATAATAATAAATTCAAGGCAAATTTCATAGGAGATTACGTCTTTTATACTCGTCTCTCAGAAACAACTATTAGAAACTATCAGAAACAACTATCTTTTTATTTGTGATTAACGTGGGCAGTGTTACGGAGTGTTACCGGCTTACGCACACCATTGTGCGTAAGCCGGTCTGCTAGAATGCTTTCAACCCTATCGGTTTCCAGTCTGCAAGACGCTGTCCTGTAGGTGTTCCAGGTGGTGGTCCGCTCACATCGAAAGCTTCGCGAGACAACCGTTTTGTAGAACGGATTCGAATAGTGTGGGACGGCGACACTGTGGAAGTTCGCATGAAGTCAACCTCTTGACTGGGCTGACGTCGCCGACGCGAAATCGTCACAAAAACAGCGTGAGTACGGAAGCGTGGGAAGACGTCGATGAAGCCGTTCTCAGGAATCAAGCGTTTGGACTGCCGTGCTCTAGAGAGTTATAGAAGCCTGCAGCTGAAAGCAGCCATGGACTGCTGCTGACGTTCGTGTCAGCGGCCAACTCCCCGGTGGAGCTCAGCTTTTCCTCTCCCGACTCTACCTCCTCACCCTGCGGTGCCCACAGGGCGCGGGCCGGTAGCGTCATTGTGTGGTGTGCTAGTACTAGTAGTACCATTGGGCCTTTTCGCCCAGCCAAGTGGCGCAATATCTGCACCCTTTTTGGTAAACGAACCACTGAGACTTCGTCACGTGATTTGTGGCAAGTGTGGTCACCACCTTCTTCAGATTTCCGTGTATGGAGATGGCGGGCTATAAAAGCCGAAGACATTTTGTAAATAGGAGCTCAATGGTGACCTCAATCATGAACTGAATCTTTGTACATAGCTGAATCTCTGTACAGTTCCCATCTTTCAACTAGCACGTAAATAAACCTTCGTTCTATCTCTCTTAACGCGTCCCCTCATTGGCGAAGATCGGCTATGTAGACAATGGCGGGGAGCCAGCTACCCTAAGAAAACCGCCGTACCTGCCATCCAACCTTCGAGCCCGTGACAACTGGTTCGCAGCGGTGGAATGGCATCATCAACCTCGAACCCTTAACAACCTGTGGCAGCGGTGGGACGGACCTCGCTACGTGGTGCGGTGTTGTGGTGAGTGTTTGGTGTTTGCTTTGACTTTCCACGCTTGCTTTCGTGGGTGAGTAGAAGCTGGATTGTTTGATTGAGAGATATGGAGATCACCTAGTTTGAGTATTGAGTTAGTAATAGGGATCACCTACTAATGTGTGAGACGCAGGGCCAAAGAAAAGCAGGAATCATGGGGTGGAAGTGAATGCTGACACATGAATTTTTGACTGTGAGTAAGCATCTACGCATTGAAGTAGAGGAAAGAATGCGCAGGACAACGATTGTGAGGCTGATCTTGCAAAAAGCCAGTGAGGAGGAGATTAAAAGTGCAGTAAAGACTCCAGAAACAGGAAAGTGATAGAGATGAGAAGGAGCAGGAAAGAGAAGAAAAGGAAAGAATGCAACGAGAGAATGAGATAAACAAGTGGGAGTAGATAATAGAACGAGGACAAGAAGAGACAAGAAGAGCAATACAATAATTTAGATGGCCTCACGTAAGTTCGAGGATGCATGCATTCGAAGAGGGCGAGAATATTGAGCTTTATCTAACCTCTTACGAGACGGTTTGCACAGACCAAGAGCTGGACGAAGATTACAGGTCTATTGCCTTATACAGTGTTCTTTGATGCGGCCCAATAGGTAGGATACACTACCTTTCCGAGGAAGAGTTCAATAAATATGAAGTAGCTAAGAGAGCTTTACTGCGGTGCTTCAGAATCAGTGTTGAGAGAAAGCAAATCGATTACGAGAAGCTCCCGGACGCTCCTGCGCAGAAAAACGCGCGCCAGTGTGCTAGTAGTAAAAGTAAGCCTTAGAGAGGTGCGCGCGTCTCCGATAGCACCAAGGTGGAAAGTAAGCGAAAAGGGAAGAGGGAAAAATGGGAGTGAGGTTAAGAGCGTGAGCAAGAACTCGAACTAAAGATTGAACTATCGGAACAGAAGTGTAGACAATGTGGCGGAAGATTCAGCCATCCGCAGCTGTAGCGCACGAGAAGTGCGATGAACAAATGAGCGCAATGCAGTTCAGAGCCGTAGAGAAGACTAGCACGT
The DNA here is from genome assembly GCF_043290135.1 of Rhipicephalus microplus. Classification (NCBI taxonomy): domain Eukaryota; kingdom Metazoa; phylum Arthropoda; class Arachnida; order Ixodida; family Ixodidae; genus Rhipicephalus; species Rhipicephalus microplus. Next base: position 140,850,844 of record NC_134702.1, read on the forward strand.
GTCAAGACAGCAGCAGGTTTGAGGATGAATCCAGTTTGAGAGCTGCAAAAGATGCTGCGCTAAGTCGAGAGGCCCCCGAAGGCCAGAGCGAGTGCGATGAGGTACTGTGCCGATTGAGTGTTAGCGAAACAGCTAGGATAGCTGTAGAGAATCTGGCACAGACCTCAACTTAGGTTGTCGCAACGGTGGATCTTGCAAATGAGGTCGAAGTTATCAAGAACACCGGAGAAAGCTCAGTAGAAGCAGCGAAAGAGAGTGAGGATAACAGCGCAGTTGAAGACAGCTCCCAGGGAGGCGAGCGAGATTTTTCGAAAGGAAGCACCTGCCTTGTTATGAAGTGTGTTAACCTGTCCGCTAGTCTAGAGTGCGCAAGAGATGATTTTTTTTGAAAATCAATTAGACTGCGTGGACGAGATAGCTTACGAAAACTGTGAGAGAATGGAAAGCTTGAGAAGTGAGCAAGAGGCTCAGAGACGAGTCGCAAGAAGCGGCGCAGACGCAAGAGACGTCGGAGAGCAGCGAGCGAGACAAAAGGCACTACACGTGTTGAGGAAAGCGTGAAACATTCGAGCGTAGCAGGCAAAACGAGGCGTTTCGCGTCGGCGTCAAAGTTGCTCTGCATGCGTCCGAGCCACCGGACGAAAAGAAAAAGAAAACTGGGTTCTTTGTGAATGAATTCTCGTGTAGGTCGTCAGTACTTCAGTTCTATCGACAGCACGTTTCAGGACGCGCGCCAGTGCAGGCTCAGAACAGGTGAGTCGGCCCGACACGGCAACAATGCCAAGAAGTCGAACTGCCGAAGTGCTATGAAAGGTAGTGCAGAAGCGCCCTTGGGTTGTAATTCCACCGATGACGCAACCCAAGGCTCACTTCCTAGTAGTGAGGAAAAGGTCAGTCACAAACGTCACCGTAAAAAACTGAAGCGTGCGCGCGCGACAAAGCAAAGGATTGACAGAGGTGGCAAACAGCCGGACGAAAGAAAGAAGGGTAGCTCATCGGCTAGTTCAACGAAGAAGCCTTTGTGGCGTGAAGTAAGGCTCTAGCGGCGAAAGTATAGGCCACGGCGCGCATCCTCGCGGCAGAATGCACGCCGGAGATTTACAGTTTTGCGGGTACTGGGTGTCGAAGGGGTTCTAGAACAAGGGCCACAGTAAATAAGCACCACGCGGGTGCAAGAAAGAAGACATCACCACTCTATCCCACGCGTTGCTCGGATACCCTCCGTCAGATTGGGAGAAGTCGACCGAAATCGCGATTGAGGCGTAACGCTGCAGTTAAGCTGGTAGCACGTACACGGTTCTCACTCAGGCGTTCTGAAAATCCGCCAAGACCGCGACCACCACCTGTACGATTGACGAGAGAGGGACAGCTGTAAGCTGGAGAGTGGGACGCAGGCAGTTTCTTGGAAACATGTTTGTTTGTCTATTTTTTGGTTTAACGTTATATTCCTGTGTCGTCTCTACAGCTTGTTTGTTTAGATAGATTTTCACTTCAATAATTTTTTGCAAGCGTTGTAAGAGTTCTGAGTTACGTGGTTAAGCGTTATGCGGCAGCAGTGCCCCGTACCACTCAGCCGACGATGTGCAATAAGTTTTTCTTTTATATAAGGGCACGTTAGTCTTGAATGAAGATTTGCACGCCCCGCTAATTTTGACAGCGTGGTAGCATTGTCGAGTGGAGCCCTAGATTGTATGCTTCGTACCTTTTGTTGTGTAGCGCGAAGTTGTAGAACGTCTTAAGAGCGTAGATAAGCATTCCTGATTGATTAATTGATTGATTGATATTTGGGGTTTAACGTCCCGAAACCACCATATGAATATGAGAGACGCTGGAGTTGAGGGCTGCGGAAATCGCGACCACCTGGGGTTCTTTAACGTGCACCCAAACAATAACTTTCTACTGCCAAAAGTTCACACCAATCATGTCAAACAAACCATTCATTTTTCCGGAATATCTTTTTGGAATAGTTTACCTTCCGACATCAAAGTATGCCGTTCCCTGAGGGTAATTAAATCGAAGTTAAAAAATCATATCATGTTAACTAACTAGCCTGTTTTGCTGTTTCTTAATTGATTCCTGTTCATTGTGAGTTGCGTTCTGTAATCACTTGTCATTGAAGTTAGTGCGTTATTCTTGCTTTTAAATTGTTTCTGTGAGATTACAAGGGTATATTCTTACTTTATTTGTTTCAATTGCATTTTACAGTAGCTCTGTCTCCCTGCTATGTACATCACCATCATTCTCAATTCTACATTGTACAACAGGGCGCGGGTTCGAATCCCGGCTGCGGCGGCTGCATTTCCGATGGAGGCGGAAATGTTGTAGGCCCGTGTGCTCAGATTTGGGTGCACGTTAAAGAACTTCAGGTGGTCTAAATTTCCGGAGCCCTCCACTACGGCGTCTCTCATAAACATAGAGTGGTTTTGGGACGTTAAACCCCACATATTAATCTACATTTTACAAGAGGTACCCTTGCAGTCTCTGACTATGGGACCTCTTTCTGTGTATGATGCACATGTATTCTTCTTCATTTAGCACAATAAAACCTTCTGTTCTGTTCTGAGCACACGGGCATACAACATTTCCGCCTCCATCAGAAATGCAGCCGCCGCAGCCGGGATTCAATTCCGCCACCTGCGGATCAGCAGTCGAGTACCTTAGCCACTATACCACCGCGGCGGGGCATGAGCATACCTAAAGTAGGTTTTAGAGTAAAAGCAATTGCGGGATCAAATCCCGGCTGTGGCGGGTGCATTTCCGATGGAGGCGGAAATGTTGTAGGCCCATGTATTCGGATTTGGGTGCACGTTAAAGAACCCCAGGTGGTCAAAATTTCCGGAGCCCTCCACTACGGCGTCTCTCATAATCATATGGTAGTTTTGGGACGTTAAACCCCACAAATCAATCAATCAATCAATCAATTAAAATAAAACCAAAAGCAATTTTGGAAACGCTAATGTTTGAAAATCACATGATACAAGGTTTTTAGCGCAAGAATTACACAAGTTTTTTAGGGGCTGATGACGTGTATGGCATCTAGAGTTATTTTTCTTTGCGTGTTGTTATTTGGGAACATTCACGTTCAGATGCGTGTTTAGTGGTGCCTAGGTTACAGAGATATCGCCTATGGTTAGGTGCGCGTTGGTATGCTATAGCGCTCTTTGGATTAAAGTATGATGCCGTGCTAGGGCGCACCGCAAAGTCCAGTGCATTGTTTGAAAACATTGGCTGGCATGAGGCTACATCTAGCAAATGAACGTGTTTGTACACGAGTTGTATTTTGTTTTGTTATTTTAGGGAGCGCTTATAGAGATCATGTGATCTCTTGAGCTGAGTGGTAAGCTTACCGAACGATGAGGTAAGGGGCACATTTCAAGGAACTATAAGACGCAGTTAGATTTGTTGCGAAAGAGTTTTATTTGGCATCAGGGTGTCCTCCAAGGAGGTAATCACGACTACGTTGTGAAGGTATGTTCAGAGAGAATAAAGAATGCGCCCAGTTCCCTTGCGTAGGTTCAGGCAGCATTCCTGTGAAACAATTGTAGTTGGTTGTGTTTCATGAAGATAGTCATGAAGTCCGCAGATGTAAGTTACAACTTAGTGGTACGAATGGTAGAAGAAAGCTACTTTTGAAAGAATGTGTTTATGGTTATGTGGGGCCAAATTGTATTTTTCTTTGTGTGCTTTTTTCGCAAAGCAATGTGATCCATCTTTCGTAAGCATCTCCACATCCATGATTCTTATAACTTTGATGGCACGAAAGCGAGCCACAATTTTAGCACTTGTTTTGTTTGTGTTTGTTGAAAAGCCTGGAGGATTTTAAAGGAGCACTGACACCAAATTTACTCATGCCAAGGTTTTTGCGTCAGAGAGTAGCTATAGACCCCGTAGCAGCGATTCATGACCTAAAACCCGACTGAGGGATGAATAACCATCTGTTTAATTGATTTATATTACTATATTTTAACACAATTAAACGGCTGGAAATCCCGCCATTTTGAGCGCTGGAAGCACCAGCTGTAGCGCTACCTCGCGGTCACCTCGAGATCATGCCACAGCTGACCACTTCTCCACAGAAAAGGAAGACGTTAGGCTCAGCTGCTCCGCAGCTGAGCCTAACCTCCACACCTCAGATAATGTTTGTACAAAAAAATCTACAAAGTATAAATGTGAACATTAGAAATGTAATTGAGACTAATGACTCGAATTGTCATGTTATTATTGAGTATGATGATATATTCCCGCAAAACGCCAAATTACAATCCCTCAAATTTTTAAATAGCATTTTATTAGATTACTTAGAGCATGCAAAAACTAAAAATATAATAGCCACAGATGCTTCCGTAAATAATCAAAAGGCAGGTGTAGGCATTGCCTCTGATTTGCTTGACTGGTCCTTTTCAGTGAGACTGCCTGATTTTACTCCAGTTTTTGAAGCGGAGCTCTTGGCGATTATTTTAGCTCTTCGAAAACTTCCATCAAATCAAAACAATGCAGTAATAATGACGGATTCTCTTTCAGTTTGTGCAGCTCTGACAGCTTCAGAGAACTCTCAAATTCTAAGCACATTCAAAACATTAGTACCGCCGCAGTTGAGACTCCTGAGATTACTATGGGTTCCGGGTCACTGTGGATTAAGAATAAATGAATTGGCCGATTCCTTAGCTCGAGCCGCACTTGATGGGCCAGTTTTGTCCATACTGCCAGATGTAGAATATATCACGGCTATAAGATATCGAAAATCGGCAATCTCCACTGATACGATAGAAAAAGTAATTACATGGACAGACTATAACCACCTCATGTTTCCATGGCAACCCCACTGGAGTCAGTCCAGAAAGATCGAAGTCTTAATCACTAAATTTCGATGTCGTGTCCCCCCCCTAAACCTATATCTACACAGAGCTGGTCAGACAACATCACCCCTCTGCGCATTCTGCGGAGAAATGGAATCACTAGATCATTATTTTTTGTATTGTCGCCGCTACGAAATACTTAGAAAAAGGTTACTAGTTATGCCATTTCGGAAAATAGGTCTTACATTGACGGCGGAAACGGCGCTAAGCTTTGGCGCCTCAGCTTTGGGACATTGCCACAGGGATGCTTTCAATGCCGTTTGCGATTATATTCAGGCAACCAAGCGTATACCTTTGTGATCTTCAATCAAAAACAAAAAAAAAATCATTTATTACTCCCAAGGGCAGAGTGAAGTAAACGCAGCTAAGTGGTAAACATAACACCTCAAATCTCAAAATTGCTCAACTTGATTTTTTTTTTCGTTTGCTCTTTTTATGTTGTTTTTATTTTTACATTATTCTTATTATAATACCAATTCATTACACATAGTTAAAATGATTATAGATAAACTGCACTACACTTTCTTGGCCAATCCCCCTAAGTGGGTATGAGCCAACCTCCCAGGGAAACAAAACAACAAAACTGCTCCGCAAACATTTCGTCTGCGTGGCGGACACATTCAGGCATGCCTTGTCAGTTGTATTGCTATCGTCACCGTACAAAGTGTCGACTCGGGCTCAATACGATAGTCTGGAGCTTGAAATTCCCACGATTCGTGACGCCACAAATTATTTTTGCTTCGATCGACGTTTTGCATTTGAACGGACGCCGTTCCATGCAGCACTGCAGAGGTGCCCCAGGATGCACGCTTTAGTCATGTTTACTTGTGTTTCCCAGTTACCTATATTGGTGTGTTTTGGCGTGCAAAGCATTCAGGTATGGGTAGAGGGGTCAAGGCAATATAGCTATCACGAATGAGCATCAACGGAAAAATAGAATACGTTTTCTGCTTGTCAGGTTTTTTTTTTGCGCCTCCAGATGGCCCCACCTATTCAGCCTCTCGAAGTTAACACGGTACTACCACTTTTACGTGGACGCAAAGTCTACAGATGAACTAAAATTCAACAATACTGGCATGTCACTTGTTAGCGATGATATCTGACTACACGCTCTTCCACTTTAGATAGTTTGTGGTCGTGTTGTTGTGTAACACATCCGTGATATGAAAAGACACTATCATTGCGCTTTTTCCGTGCTTCGAACTAGACAACGGCAACTCACCTGCAACTCACAACGATTCCCCGACATGCTGGCCGACAAGCACACATATAAGCATGCTCTTTTCTTTCGCCATTCTTTTAAAGATGGTTTTTAACTTCATAATTTGACGAAATCATTCAAACCGGTGCGATGAAAATCAGACGCGACGAGCCGCGGCTGGGCTCGACCGCACCTGTGCACGCTAGCCCAGCCCTAGCCCGGCCGTGGACGAGCGAGTGCGTTTCTGCAGTTCGGCGCCAGTCGGCGCCACGATAAGAATTCTCGGATCGTACACGTCATCGCTAATAGGGAATCGTCCCTCAGAATGGTATTTGTGGAATGTATCACACCGAACACGTAGCATTAGTGTCGATGATGCAGGGCAGTCTATTTTTCGTTTTTTGTCCTTAGCTTTTCTACGCTCTTTCACATCGAAATAAAATAACTTCCACGCGACGGATGCCGTTCTAATTTGCCCAAGAAGACTTATGCATACCAAGCGGTCGAATGAAGGGCACATCTCGATCTTGCAATTTGATGCCAGTGCTCCTTTAAGCGAGTCCAATGCACTTGACTGCAGCCTGGTATTATGTTGTGTGGTTTGTTTCGCTGTTGTCAATCATCTTGAGGTCGTTTGGAAGTTGGTTACCAGTTCGCAGCTGGAGGTTCCAAGCCAGGCCATCTTCCTTATCACCAGTAATTCTATACGTGCCCAGCGGTTGCGAGCGCTGGCCAGCCAAGATTTTCCTGGCGGTGGAGTAGCTGTTAAGTGTGGCCTGGCAATTTGTCTGGGCAGACGCCATTGTGCATAAGCCGGTCTGTCAGGATGCTTTCAACCCTATCGGCGCTCAGTCTGCAAAACGCTGTCCTGTAGATGTTTCAGATAGTGGTCCGGTAACAACGAAAGTATCGCGAGACAACGCTTTTGTTGAACGGACTCGAACAGCGTGGGACTGCGCCAGTGTGGAGGTTCTCATCAAATCAACCTCTCGACTCGGCTGTCGTCACCGGCGCGAAATCGTCACAAAAGCACCGTCTGTCCGGAAGCGTGGGAAGACGTCGAAGAAGCCGTTCTCATGGATTCATTGTTTGAACTGCCGTGTTCGAGAGAGTTCTGGAAGCCTGTAGCTGAAAGCAGCCACGTACCGCTGGTGACGTTCGTGTCAGCGGCCATCTACCCGGAGGAGCTCAACTTTTCCTCTCCAGACTCTACCTCCTCGCCCTGCGGTGCTTTCAAGGCGTGGGCCGGTTGCGTCATTGTGTGATGCGTTCGTGCTACCATTGGGTCTTTTCGCCCAGCCGAGTGGTGCAATATCTGCACCCTTTCTGGCGGATGGACTACTGAGACTTCGTCACCTGATTTGTGGCAAGAGTGGTAACCGCCGTCTTCGGACATCTGTGTAAGGTGATGACCTGCTATGAAAGCCGAAGGCATTTTATAAATAGGAGCTGAATCATGAGCTGAATCTTTGTACTTAGCTGAATCTCTGTACAGTTACCTTTTTCAACTATCAGGTAAATCAACCTTCGTTCTATCTCTCTTAACGCGTCCCCACACTGGCGAAGATCGGCGATGCGGACCATGGCGGGGAGCCAGCTACTCTAAGAAAACCCGCCGTACATGCCATCAAACCTTCGAGCCCGTGACAACTAGCTGGCAGCGGTTGAATGCTATTGTCAACCTCAAACCCTTTACTGCGGGTTTCCTCCTCAATTGAAAAGAGTGCGCGCGTGCTGCTCCTCTAGTCCGGCTGTTGAGGTGGCTGTTCACTGCTACGACGATGACTACTACTACTAGATACACCAGGGATGTGCGACCCGCGGCTTCACGAGACAGTGAAGGCAACTGTTAACTCAACATTGTAAAAAGTGTTCTGGAAACGTTGTAGTGTTACTGGTGTGCCAAGGAAGGTCTTATTTTGAAAGAAAATCACGTTTTAGTGGCCTACATTGGGTTAGCGAACTTCAAGTAACCCACTTCAAGAAGCGGACCGACTCAGGTTACGGCAGCGGTGCACAACGTTTGACGGCTTTACTACGCAGTCGCAGACACTTTTAAACAGGACAAAAGCGGTGGAAGCCACAGCAGAAACAATGGCGATTGATGAATTTTCTGCCATTGGATTCGAGATGGCCGACGAGTTTTCATTCAACTGCCCTCCCTCGATGGCACGACGTGTCCAGTTTAACCACACCAAGGTCCTTCTATAGTTTTTCTGGTCATGAAATTGCCGCGTCACCCAATGGGAGATCTTCATACGCCACCCGCACGTTCCGCACCACGGTGCAGGCTTAGATAAAGGGGCGAGCTTGAAGAAAGGAGGGGCGAGGAAGCCGGCTCGGCCAGCACTAGTAGGCGTTCTGTGGGCCGGCTGCTTCGCTGGCCGCCGTGGAGTGGTAGATGTTCTGTGGAGTGTTGGCCTGCTGTGGTGTTGGTAGGGCGTATCACCCTCATTTTCCACTTGTCGGGGTCGCAACGTGTTGACAGTGATTTCCAACACCTGTTGTGGGCCGCGTGGTCGCTCTGGATACAAGGGTGTGAAAACGTCTACTGCGTGACGTTCGGCCCCGCCGCGGTGGTCTAGTGACTAAGGTACTCGGCTGCTGACCCGCAGGTCGTGGGATTGAATCCCGACTGCGGCGGCTGCATTTACGATGGAGGCGGAAATGTTGTAGGCCCGTGTGCTCAGATTTGGGTGCACGTTAGAGAACCCCAGGTGGTCGAACTTTCCGGAGCCCTCCACTACGGCGTCTCTCATAATCACATGGTAGTTTTGGGACGTTAACCCCACAAATAAATCAATCATGCATGACGTTCCCTTTCGTCGTCAGCTGCGCTGATATGACTGCGGATAAGCAACAGCATGCCTATAAAAAAGCGGCTGCGAAGACTAAACTGTGATCTCTCCTTGTTCTGCAACTGAAGCTGTTGGTCCTTTGAGCACAGTAGCAGGGCTGCCTAACACTACTACACCGGCAACGAGGATGGGATTCCGGCGGCTTTTTACGTGCACCTTCCGCTGCTGCTGAAGTGAAAAAGGACGGCTGCGTTGGCGTCACTGCAATGGCGAAGGTGGGCAAAATTGACATTTTTGACGAAAGGAGTGATAGCTTTGAGTCCCACCTGGAAAGATTTGAGCTTTACGTCTCGGCAGATGATGTGACTGTTGGCAAGAAGCTGGATGTATTCATGACAGTTGTATGCCCTCGAGTGTATAAGGTACTGAAGAACCTGTCAATACCAGACTCGCCAGCCAGCAAAATGTATGACGAGGTAACGAATCTGTTGAAACGTCACTACAGTCCCCGAAAGGCTGTGATAGCCGAAAGGTGCCGATTTAACCGAAGGGTGCAGTTGGAATACGAGACTGTGGCTGAATTGGCGTTGCAGCTAAAGCAGCTGGACAGAAGCTGCGGGTTTGGAGAGTTTCTCGACGAAGCGCTTAGAGACGGACTTGTCGCCGTGCTACGCTGTACCAACACACAAAGCGAGCTATTTACCGCTGAAAAACTAACATTCTAAGACGCATGTAAGATCACTATAAACCGTAAGCTAGCCGACACACAGACCCGGCAAATGTCTGTAGAAGAGCACGTAGGTATTTCACAAAAGCGCTCTGAACTAGAAATTGATGTTCTCATGCAAAACACTCGTAGCAGAGAAAGCCATTGGTGCAGAGCTGAGAGCCCGGAGTGTTTGTGTTGCGGTAAACGCCACACTTCGGAAAGTTGCCGATATCGCAAATATAATTGCCACGATTGCAGGGAGGAAGGTTACTTGCGAACCATGTGCAGGCAGCTCCCCGGCAGAACAAAGACACTGAGTGTAATGGATAGTCCGGCACAAGATTTGGACGAAGAGCAAAAAATATACACTACAAAATCAATAGGTCTTCCTACTATGCCACTGTAAAGATTGAAGGATGAGCCTTCAAATTGCAAATTGATAGAGGAGCTTTCGTCATCGTCATGTGCAAATCCGTTTTTCGGCACGAGTTTACTCAACTGAAAATCCAGAAATTGACAATTCCTCTAAGGACATACACAGGAAAACTAGTGCCTGTTATAGGATCAGTGAACGTGTGGGTTGAGCACGGTGATCAAACGGATACCCTACCTGTGTTGATAGTAGACGGTGGTGAACGCGAGTTGCCATGTCTTCTTGGCCGCAACTGATAGAGGAAGCTTAAAATGAACTGGTAGATGTTCAAGCAATTCAGCAAGATCATACTGTAGAAGAATCAATGAAAAATTTTGAGGCAGTGTTAATGCCGCAGATAAGGTTCATAACTGGCTATAAAGCGCAAGTTCTTTTAAAACCAAACAGCAAGCCAGTATTTTGCAAAGGTCAACCAGTGCCATTTGCGCAAAAGCAAGCTGTGTCTGAGAACTTGACGCCTAGAATGGACTGGAATATTGAAAAAGGTCACCAGGAGGGATTGGGCAACTCCTTTGCTGGTGGTACCAAAATATGGGGAAGCAAAAGCACGGCTGTGTGGCGACTCCAAGGTCACAGTGAAGCCTTCGCTACTGACGGAGCACTACCCTCTGCCTCTGCGAGAAGACTTGTTCGGAACTTCAGCAGGCTCAAAGCAGTTTTGCGTTCTTGACCTTGCTTCCGATTATCAGCAAGTGGAACTTGACGAAGATGCCAAAAGTATTTTAACGGTATAAACACACACCAAGGCCTTTACCAATACCAGCGGGTACCGTACGGAATAGCAAGTGCTCCTGGTATATTCCAGTCGCTCATGAACAGGATACATAAGGGCGTCAGTCAAGCCGGGCGTTACATCGATGTCATCATTGAAGGTTCAAGTATTGATGACATTCGGGTGAAGCTGGAAGAAGTGTTGACTCGGTTACGCGATCACAATGTGGCGCTGCGCATGGAAAAATCAAATCTCTTTTGCAGTATAAATTGCTATCTTGGCCACGGAATTTCTGCGGAGGGAATTGGGCCACTAGGATCATAAGTAGGTGCAGTAAAGGATGCGCCAGAGGCCACAAATGCAACAGAGTTAAAGTATTTCCTTGGAGTAGTAGCATTCTACTCAAAGTTGCTGTCCAATTTGGCAACCAGAGCTGCCCCGCTGTATGAACTTCTGAAGAAAGGAAACCGTTGAAATTGGGCGGACAAATGTGCGCTCGCGTTTAATAAATGAACTTGCTCACAAGCCCAGTACTCTGTTTTTACGATGCAAAAAAGTCCTTGGCTGTTAGCTGCAATGTATCGCAGTGTGGGATCGGCGCAGTTTTCTTCCAGACTTCCAAATGGCACGTTAAAACGTGTCGGTTTCGCATTTAGAACACTATCGCAAGTGAAACGTGGTTATGCCCAGATGGAGCGAGAAGCTTTGGCGATAATTTTCGGCGTCGAAAATTTCATCGTTATCTGTATGGGCGGACAATAGATTGCTTACGGACCACCAAGCACTGATAGGCATTTTGGGGCCTCAACAGAAATTCCGATCTTTAGCGGCCACACACATGCAACGATGGGCTTTAATCTTGGATTGTTATCGTTCCGACTTGAAATATAGAAACGGATATGTAATGGAAGTTACAGATGCACTGTCGAAGCTGGCTATATCAAGTGGAACTGAGACGGAGGAGACGGATACCCTCATTTTTTAGGAACAACGGCTCTGACTGCTAAGGACGTCGCTAAAGCAAGCAAGCATGACTGCATGCTTAACAAGGTTTATCAATATACTTTGGAAGGATGGCCAGTGTAAGTCCAAGAGGCGGAGCTTGTACCGTAGTATAATAGGCGTTTGGAACGATTGTTGGCCGCAGGTTGTGTCACGTGGGGAAGTCGGGTCATTGTGCGACAAAGTTGCAAGACGCAGTTTCAGGATTGATACAAGCGGAACAACCCAGCGCGTCACGCATCGAGATGCTAGCACGTAGTCTGCTATGGTGGCCTGGGCTCGACGCAGACATAGAAAGAGCAGCAGTAATAAATGCAACATTTGTCAAGAGATGTAAAACAAGGCTGTTCGTCTCCCACTGGAGCCATGGCCGTTCCCCGCGCAATGCTGGCAGAGAGTTCATGTGGAGTTTTTCGACTTCAAAAAAAAAACATTCCTGTTGCGGATTGACTCATTTTCAAAGTAGATGGAAGTGTTTCCCATGTACTCAATTACAGCAGCGAAGACTATTGAGCGCTTGCCGAGCTTGTTTGCTTCTTGCGGATTACCTGTGCAACTGGTTTCTTATAATATTCCCCAGTTTTCTTCACAGCAGTACCAAGACTTCCTCGATGCACCTCGATGCATCCGGTGCACCTACAGCCAGCCGTACCAACCAGAATTCAGTTGGGCTGCTGAGAGGGCAGTGCAAATCGTTAAGAGGAGCCTCCGCAAGCAGCTAATGCACGAAAGAGGAGTAAGAGCATGCCGCTAAAAGAAAGGCCGGACGACTTCTTGCTTGTGTATCAAACCACGCCTAACACGGCATCAGGCAAGTGTCCCGCCAAATTGTTTTTGAAGCGAACGCTGCGCACGAAGTTATCCTACTGAGGCCATCTTTTCGAGATGACATGCAGAGAAAGCACAAAACGGTGAAACGGCAGCGTGACGGACGGACATCTTCCTTCCGTTGGTTTAGAGAAGGAGACAGGGTGTACGTGAAAACTGTCAAGCAAGAGAAGGTATCATGGACGGAAGGGCGAGTGGCGCGGAGAATTAGCCCTGTGACCTATCTGGTAGAGACTCCGAGCACAGTCAGGCACGCTCATGTTGACCTTTTGCGCTCGTGCAGTTCTTTCGTGTAAGCAGGATCGAACATCGCAACAGAGGCCTTGAGACAACCCTCTACCGAGGACTTGGCAGGCCATCGGGTGGCACCTACCATGCCCCAGCCGACGCATGACGAGGTGGACACGGCAGAACCGCTTCCATATGAGTCAACTATGGTGTTCCCGCTACCAACAGGGGAGCAAGAACGGCCCCTTTCTGTGGCTCACGACGAACTTCTCCAGGCGCTGGCAGAGAGCCTTCTGTTTCTCCACCAGCTGCGCGCATTAGCTAGCGTACACGGAAATAGCCCGACCGATACGAGACTCATGATTTCCGGCACTGAAGATAATTAACGGAAACGAATTTGGAGGAAGGATTGTGATAACGTCTACTGCGTGACGTTCCATTGCGTCGTCGGCTGCGCGGATATGACTGCGGATAAGCAACTGCATGCCTATAAAAGCTTGGCCCAAGAATAAACACTGATCCTTCCTTCTTCTGCAACTGAAGCTGTTGTTTTTTTGAGCACGGCAGGTCAGCTGCCTAACTCTACCACAGAGGGCATCGCCGAAAAAGTTTTCCTGTTCTGTTTCCAAGCCAACGCCGAACAGCGTGACAGGTGAAAATGTGTGATCTCGCGACAAGAGACTGCCGGATTTTCGTTCGACTCAAAGAACGCTCGAGTTTGTGAAAAATATTTCGACGCCAGTGACAATGTACGAGCGGACATGCACACAGTGAGCGGAGTCATCATTTCGCTGCTCCGAGAACGACCGAGGCTGGTGGAAAACACCGTACCATGGATTTTCGAAGTTTTGCCTTCTTCCCTTTTCAAGCCTGAACAGCGTTCATGTGGAACGAAGCACCCGCTTCTAAGAAGGCCGCGAAAGCGTTCTCCAGATTGAGATGAGACAGTCACGAATGCAGGCGTCTCGAGTGCAGCCGACGAAGAAGTCGATGGTAAGCCTGGCGCAAAGCTTGCAATTACACTATTCGCTCACTACGCTAACCAAATTGGTTCCTTTCTTTATAAATTTTGCGCTTTCTCACCCTTTGCAGTTGTTGTCAGAACTGAGAACTGCAATGGCTACGCTAATGCAGAGTGTCAAACAGAGGGCAGCGTTTGTTCAGCATCGGAGCTGCAGAGAGTGAAGGCCCAACTTCGCAGCGTGAAGCAACCGCTTCAATTATGCCAGCGGAAACTGACAAAAACGGAGGCGCACGTGAATAGAAAGAATAGTCTATGCAGATATTCACAAGCTTTCAGACCGCGAGAAGCTCTTTATAGAACAGTGCACCATGAAGGTAATTATGAAGTCTGCGAAAACAGCACAATAAGATCCGGTTTGTAATGTGTGTGTGTGTGTGTGTGTGTGTGTGTGTGTGTGTGTGTGTGTGTGTGTGTGTGTGTTGGGACGAGCGATGTTCGAAGAGCATTCGTTTGCTTTCTGTATATTGAAGAAACTATTAAGTGAAGCCGCGGGACAATATGCAATATATTTTTTTGCTTTGACGGTGCTGTTTGCATGTGCTTCCACAGAATCGCAACCACAAAAATGCATTTTATTGATTGAAAAGGAGTGAATTTACGATTTTTGGCTGCTGAAAATCAAATCTGCAGTAGTTTATACAATTGTTCACGAAAATAATTTTCTGACTGTTCCACTCTTTCGCACACTCTACTCCTATGTGAAAAATCTAAAGGCCTGTTTCGAATTTGAAGAAAATTTAATTGATATCCTCAAAGACAAAGTGGAAAAGACTCCAGAGAGAGAACGCCGAGGTTCGAATCAATTTTTCTGTTTCATTTAATTTTCCGGACTCTAGGTAAAGAGTTGAAATATTTTTTAGGGGTGCCGATGTTTGAAGAGATGAGCGTGAGGAAGAGCCTTCATGTCAGGGAATCAGATATGGAACTGCTTCAAAAGGTCGACTTATCAGAGCACACAAAGCTGACTGACCAAGTGAAAGATGGGGATTACGTGTTAGTGTTCGTTTTCCGATCATTTCTTGGTAGCTGGTCACAGGCTGTCGGAGCATTTTGCACATCGTTGGCTGCACCAGGATCTACTGTAAATAAACTCATCCTGCAGTGCATTGTACTTTTATCGAATGCCGGCGTCATTGTCGAGGCAGCCACTTGCAATGATTCAACTTCGAACCAATCAGCACTGAACTCCCTAGGTAAATATTTTGCAGGTATTTGTTTTCAAGGTATTTAATAATCGATTTTGATACTACAAATGCCTTTCTTTTAGGTATCTGTGGTGATGTCACAATACTATCAACGTTGTTTGAGCATCCGTGCGACTCCTCCATTCAGGCTCTAATTGACCCACCACCCATCTTCAAGTGCATTAGAAATAACCTTTTGAAGGCTTGATGTTCTTGGTGGGTTAAAAGAATTTAAAATGAGTCATCACTGTGCGCGGGCTAACGTTGTCTCACAGCCTTTTCATTAATGTTAGAGTTACTTGCTGACAAAGAAGTACAAAATCCACAGTTCGAAGTTTCACTCGGCTATGAGGAGCAGCAAGCTAGACTTCGTGCTGTGCCAAAGCTTATGAAGGCTCACATCAGCCCCAACGGTTTCCAAAAACTGAGTGTGAAACTTGCTGTACAGATAAGGTGTAACATATGCTCTAGCATGAGTCGAGAATCAGTGTATGTAAAAAAAAGTGATGTAGCTCCATGAGAATACAGCACTCTGCCATGTAACTTCTCTAAAACATTTCAGCTCTTCAGTGAAAGCACCGCTTCAGCTACAGAATTCTGTCGCCGTAGAGAAGAACGTGTGAAATTTGATGATTCCAAAGAAACTTCGGATTTCGCAAGGCGAATAAACAGTCTATTCGACAGCTTCAATTCGAAAAGGTCACAAGATTTGCAGTGTAATAAGCGTAGTACATTTATGTAAGCCCTAATATTTCAAACATACTGTCACCTACTTTGAAGTTCCACTTAAATCAGACTCTTTTTCAAACGCCGAAAGAGAATATCAAATAGCTTTACAGGCGCTACACTTACAACTAAAGTTTACGAAAGCAAAAGCAGCTCTTCTTTCTCAGCAAGCCAACATGCGATGCTTTGAGAATGACTTTGCACAGCGCAGTGACACTTGCGGAAAAGCTGCTGAATTGTGGCTTTCGCTATGTTTTAGTTGGGAACTTTGGACAAGACAACCTTAAGGTACAATAATCGTTTTCCCTCGTTGAAGACGTTTTCTTTACAATTTTATCTCCATCAGAGATTTTTTTTTTTGGCATCGCAAGACATGTCGCTGGAGCAGGGGGACAGCCAACAGTTCAGCAATTTTTGTTCATTTACCAGTTGCTCTCGGTAAACAATTTGATCCGTCCTCCACAGAGAGCATCGGTTGAAAGGGATGGTCCGCGTCTCCCCTTGAAAATGCAGGATTTCTTTCAACATAAGGAACCCACTGTTAATCAGGTAAAAATTTGAATAGCGCCCACCGGCGCTGCTTGTAGGGTGTTTATGCATCGGAAGCGTGCTGAATGACGTCTAGCCTTTGGATGATAATGACATGCATGTCTCGTCGTATAATATAAAGTAAGCTTTTATTGTGCTTTTTATATTATTTTATTTTTCAAATTTCTCACTCTTGCTAATGTGATATTGCGAAATATGTTGCAGATTGATATCTTGGAAGTCATTTTTGACGACACACTGCTGGAGCCTGCTGAATACATGCAAGATATAATTCATTCTGAGCCAATGAAGGAGTGCATTTTGAAATACTTTGGTTTCTATGTAGCAAAAAAGTTTGCTAAACTAAGTTGCAACGACTGTCTCGAAACACTCACAAGCAACTCCCGCAAGCCAACTGCATTGACTCAAATCAAGAGGATTTTTCCTAGCGCCATCGGAGAAATTATTGCGGTTCTTGCAAATTGTGGAAGAACACATGGATATGTGCACCGTGGGCAAAATAACGTGTGCCAGTGTACATGAACATTGTTGAGAACATTCTGTTGCACGACCGCACTTCTACAGCCAGAGTTGGCTGTTTATCACATTTCGCGAGCCTTACGGCAGAAATTGTGCGTTTTTTAGCTAAGTGCCGTCTTGATTTCTTAGGCGTAAGCAAAACAAACATTTTGTGCTGGCGGACGTCGTTTATTCCGCCCGGCCAAAAGAGTGAAGAAGCCAGGGACATAAATTTTTTCATTGATTTTGTGATTGTTTTGTTTGCGTCATCTCCCAACTTTCAATCACAGTTTATGAAATGAAGATTTGAATAAACTTTGTGCCTGTGCTCATGACAGTTTGAAATTCTCGACGAGTGCCAAAACTTTAAGCAAAAAAACTAAAAAAACATGCCGACATATTTGCCTACATTTGCTTGCAAGGCGTAGCGCAGTTGCAAAATTCGCAATATTACCCACTGCTAGGTAAAAGGGGCACTAACTTGTTTCCGTTAAGCTCAACTGCCTCGCACATAAAAAGCTGAAGTTGAATTGAAATAGATATATAAGTGCATAAAAAATCTCCACAAATATTCAAAAAGAGCAATGTAATTTCGTGTACAATTGATTAGTTTGAACTGAACAACTGGGTTGAAGGAAAATCCTGGTTGATTTCTATGAGCGCGTAAGAGGAACAGGGTGGCTAATTAAAACGCCGACTTAGAAGTCGTGGTTATTGGCAGAGTACATAATAATGGATAAAAAAGCCGCGTATATAAAAACCTGGCTGCCTTATCAAACCTGCATGCGTGAAATCAAAAACTTTATTTTCAAAACAGCACGTAGTGCCTATATCAAGCAGCTCGCCACAGTTTCATCCCATTTTGTAATCTTTAAAATCAAAGGCGCGAATTATTACACCAAAGGTAAAAACAACAAAACTTGAGCATCCCTGTCCGTCTTGTGGTGTCTTATTCTTAGCTTTTAAATTTTCGGCTTTATCTCTTACGATATCCCTCAAGAGGAATTTCAAGGCTATTAGTGCCAAGTAACCCTGATATACAGATTTTGCTGAATAAAGTGACAATCATTCAAAAAATGAGCGTTACGTGCAGCCAGAGCATGGCTGCTCCGCAATCTCTTGAACTAATTATGTTAGCCTTTCAGTCATCTAAAACCAGTCACAGTGTTCGCTTCAAGACCGAAAGCGACTATGCAGGAATTGGGAAATTTATGAACGCTACGAACGCGCGTTATTTCACAGGCGGACTCAGTTGAAACATTGCCAGCAATCAAGGACTTGGGCAATTTGACAACGCGCATCATGGGCCACTTTGACAATACTAATAGCTGGTATGATTTGTTAGCGAGAACATAAAGAACAAAAATACCCTAAGAAGTGCAATTGATGGGAAACACGTCCGCGAACGCGCAACAGCCTTGCTAAAAGCGGCCGATAGATGCCCTCCTGCTCACGCGGTGGCCATTTTTGTCCTCATATGGAACTTTCACGGGAGTTTCATGACCAGAAAAAAGTTTTCAAGGAGCATGACCACAAGAAAATTGAACTTTTGAAAACTCGCGCCATTCTCTATAGTACGTCCAGCGGTTCTTATTTCATCGATCAAACAGAGTCGAACAAGCAGCATTTTATTGCGTCTCTTGATGCATGGAAGGTTCTTTATTTAGTGCAGCCAGACTGATTACTTGTAATTATTGTAGGGGGTTCGCTGACGCCATCGGTATCTTTTTGAGAATGTCCTACAACGGCAAAAGTATTTTTTGCATTTATCTTAATTTCTCGGTAATTAGGGCACGGCTGTTGATAATATTGTAGTTTCAAACGTCATACATGGAATGTTCAATCTGACGTAAACATTTATTTGGCTTTAGTGTCCCTTTAAGGATCTTCGTTCCTGAAATATCACAACAGCGCACCTGCCTTTTCTCGCCATACATAACACCGCGTCCCACGCTTATGCCAGAAGAGAAAACATGCGTTGCTCATTCATATTGTCCTGTCATGGTGCTCAACACATTAACACGCCGTGGTATGGCAATGTTAGCTTAAGTTCTGCGTCTATTCAGCGACGCTCTTCTGTCACAACTCACTAATTTTATCCCGGATTGCGCTCGCACTGGTTGCTGCAACAGCTACCGCAAGAGTTCGTTTATACGCACATCATAGACGTTAGTCACAGGGATGCAGATGTGCCACTAAGCCTCAACATAACTGTATCTGCGCTAAATCACTAATACACTCCATGCATGCTCTCATATTATTGTACAGTAAACATACGACTACGTTTGTAAGGAGACGTTTTCCTTGCGTGTTATACTGACATTTATGGCGAAGGAATGAACCGTGTTTTTTAGAAGCCCTTATATCTGCTTAGAACAACACCGTCGAAACCACAAAGTGACACACAGCTACCGAATACTCGCAGAAATTGAGGTAAGTATATTGATGTTCTGTACTCAAGGATTCAAAGAATATGCCAACTTTTTAACACGAAAGTGTTTTGAGCCGCGGTACTTCACAGCTCTTCTGATGTAATTTTTTCACGCATGCGACGTTGTAAATATAATACGAACAAAGTGGAAAGAAAAAGTACACCATCTCTCATTAAAGGGAACCACGTGTTCACCTTTGTTTGCATTTGTATGCTTCCGTATTTGTTTATTTGTGTGAGGAGTTGTGTATTCCTTATGTTACCCCCCTGCCATTTGTGTGTATTACAGTGTGCGTGCCGCAAAGTTAACACCCAGTCCTGCTAGGAGAGTGCAACGAAGCGACAGCGCCGCATTATATACGAGCGCACAGGTGTGTTGGAGAAATAAATGGGAGAGGAGAAACGAAGTGAAGGCAGCGCTCTGCCACATCTCTACTTATACTCCTCCCACATCCTCGCGCTCACGCGAAGAGAAGGCCCTCGGTGAACGTTCCCTCCCCCACTGCGCATGCGCCAACTCTCCCCCTGTCCTCACAAGAGCGCAAGAAAATTGTTTACCAACATTTATCGTGAACCAAAATATTCTAGTTCACTATACCTACATCCTAAAACTCACGCGACAAGAGGTGGAAGAGTTGGTGCATCCGCAGCAAGGGTAGTCACGTCGCACACCCCATTGAACTCCACCATAAGTGGCTTCGCATCTAAAGAAATGAGAAGTTCCTTAGCGAAGCATGGAACCAGCGTCCTTTCACTCTAGAGTGTGTGACAGAAGCCACTAGACCATAAGGCACGCGTTACTTAAGCACGTTAACGGCAAGATTTAGATACATCATGTCCCGTTGTTAGTCCTTCGAACTCAGCAACTTCTGCGCATTTTTGTCATCAGTAGCGAGATGATGCGAGGGTCATGCGGTTGGCGCGCGCGATCTAAAGGCAGAACTCTCGACCTATCCCTCCAGTTGCAAGGCGTGCACGCCTCCACATGGCAAGGCCAAAGTCTGTATAGATGTTCTCAGGCGTTGTTACTTTTCTCAGGCGTTGTTACTTTTCGTGCCATTACCATCTTCATCCGCCTGTCTACGCCCACTGCAACGCAAAGGCTTCTACCATGATGCGCCCATCAACCCGGTCTTGTGCTTTCCGTCGCCACGTTATCCCTGCGAACGTTTTATTCTCATCGACCCACCTAACTTTCTGTCTCCCTTTTTTAAATGCGAAGCATTTGTTAGCGAACTTCGGCGACCTTCAAGCGTATCTATCTATCTATCTATCTATCTATCTATCTATCTATCTATCTATCTATCTATCTATCTATCTATCTATCTATCTATCTATCTATCTATCTATCTATCTATCTATCTATCTATCTATCTATCTATCTATCTATCTATCTATCTATCTATCTATCTATCTATCTATCTATCTATCTATCTATCTATCTATCTATCTATCTATTTAGCCACCTACGACTTTTACCTCTCCATGCCGTTTCAATAATGGTATCAATACCAAACTTGGTATGGCATAACGTGACTGTATGAATAACATATTTGACTAGTCATAACATGGAAATCATGTATGGCATGTATGTCATGATTTAAATTTTATGGTCTTGGTGTTCTTGCGGTTATTTTGTTCACATGAAATGCTGCAAGACTGGTATAATATGACATGATTGCATGGCAAACACAAGCGACAGAGGCTAATCGGAGAATCATGGCACGCGTATTATGTAACAACGTGACTACATACTACGCTCATGATGCGCTTGTGGCCATTTCGCTAGCGTCACATATATCAAGTTTGGTATGGTACGTGAATGGATGACGGAGGTATGTGACTTGTGCAAACACGATAATCATGAGAGGCGTGTCATGTGACAACATGGCTTGAAGCCACGCTCACGATGCGCTGGCGGCCGTTTCACTGGCTTCACCTATACCAAGTTCGGTATACGGGACGCGAATGAATGACGAGTGTATGAGACTAGTGCACACCTGATAAAGATGAGATACGTGTCATGTAAACACATGACTACATGCTACACTTGTGATGCGCTCGTGGCCGTTTCGCTAGCTTCACATGAACGAAATTTGGTATTACGTGACGCTAACGAACGGCATAGGTAAATGACACATCAAAACATGATAATAATGACATGCTTGTCATGTAACAACAAGACTACTTGCCACACTCCTGGTGTGTTCGCGACCATTTCGCTAGCTTCACATACACCAAATTCGGTATTACGTGACGTCAATGGCAAGCATAATTATCACAAAATGCGTGTCAAGTGAGAACGTGACTATATGCCACAGTCAAGGCACCAATACACTTCGACGTGACCCGGTGCGCGAGCACGGCGGCGTTCATTTCGTCTCGTCAAGCAGGCGTTGCCATGCCAGGCGCCACTCACAGACACATGCCACGCTGCGCTGCTTTGATGCATGCGCGTTTCAGCGCAACCGGCGTCCCACCACCACGAAAAGAGGCGGACGCAGTGCAACGCATTGGCGCGAAATGCAGCATGTCGCACTTCGCGCCGGTTGCCGTCGGGCCGCGCTGACGGACGCTGGTCTCGCCGGTCGCGCCTAGCGTCGGATTATAAAGTGCTCGCGTTCTGCTGACGTAGCGTCGCTGTGCCCAGCGTGCGCGTGCGTCAACGTTACGTTGTAGTATATTGGGCCCTTCATGATGCTCTCGCGGCCGTTTCACTAGCTCCACATATAACAAATTTGGTGTTTCGTGACGTCAATGAATGACGAAGGTAAACGATACGTTAAAACAGCATAATCAAGACACGAAAGTCATGTACGGCATAATGGGCCTCCACCTTGTAAATTGTGGTGATTTTTACGTGACATATACCTTCCTTATTCATGCTTCTCCTATTATTGATTTCCAGTGTACGTGGCATCTGCCTATTTTTTCACTCTTGTGGTTCGCCTCCGCGATTACTACCTGTCTTAGGTAAACCTATTTCTTTACAATCTACTGAATTGTGCTGTTTTCTGCCTAGACTGGAGCACATCACCTAAATTTTGTGCAAAATATTTTGACACCTTCTTTTCTGCTTTCCGTGTTTTTGTCTGTAACCAGGAGCTGTGACTTGTCCCCTGAGTTACTCACCAAGTCAATGTCATCGGCTGAGCGCAGACTACAAAGATACTTTCTATTGAAATTTATTCCCAACTCTTCCCAATCTAGGGTCTTGAAAACCTCCTGTAAACACGTGGTGAATAGCATTGGAAAGATCGTGTTGCCTTGCCTTAAACCCTTTTTCATCAGGATTCTGTCAATTTTTTATGAAAAACTAGGGTGGCTGCGAACACACTGTAGATTTGTTCCAGTATGATTATGTAAGGTTTTTGGATACACTGATTTCGCATTGCATACATTGCTGTTGATGTCTCGACAGAGTCAAGTGCCTGCTCATAATCTATAATGTCTGTGTATAGGGGTTCATTGGAATCTACGCATTTCTCTATTACCTTATCGATAGAATAAATATGATAGTATGAGTTTAGCCTGTACGAAATCCTGCTCGGTACTTTGGTTGATTGAACTGTAATGTCGCCAAAATTCTATTAGCTAATATTTTTGTGTATAGCTTGCAGAGAACGAACAGCACGTAGATTTTCCTGCAATTTTGAAAATTCGTGACGTCTTCTTTCTGATGGATTCAGATGACGTTGGCATTCTTCCAAGATTCTGGTACCCTTCCCATCAAGAGACACTTCGTGTATAAGGTGGCCACTCTTTCTAACAGAATTTCTCCACCATCTTTTAGGAGGTCCGTTCTTATCTTAATCTAACCAACAGCTGTGCCTTTTTTTCATTCGTTCTAGGGCTTTCCTTACTTCCCTTGCTGTTACTGGTACGATGTCGAATGCCTCTGGTATAATATTTTTTCTCAGAATATTATCCCGGCTGTTTTGGCTTCTCTACAGCTCTCTGCAGAACTCCTCCGCCACCTCGATTATCCAATTAATATTGGTTATGGCAGTGCCTTTCTTGTTTTTTAATGCATAAATATATTTTTGTTAACGCACACGCTTGCCTTCGCAGCTTTTAGGCATCTGCTGCTTTTTACAGCCTGCTCCATTCTTTCCATGTTATGCCTTCTGATTGATGTCAGCTACCTAACGCCTATTGATAAACTTCGAAACCTCCACTAGCTCTATTTGGTCGGTTGTATTTAAGGCTTTCGTGGTTTGCCGTATATAAATAAAATCATTCTTCTCCTGAGATATTTTGCCAGCATCCCGTCTAGTGTTTGTACCTCCGACTTCCATCACACTATTTTATGATACTAGCAAGATTATCGTTCGTTTTGTCGATGCTAACGTCGGTTGCCTCATTTATTGCCTAGAATCTGTTCTGAAACAAATCTCTGAATTCCTGTATTTTCGCTTTTCACTGCTAGTTCAATAGTTGGCTTCTTGCGTATCAGTTTTTGTCTTTGCTTTTTTAAATCCAGGTGAATGCGAGCTCTTACCATTCCAACCCATCTCCCTCACATCCTGTGTGGGTAAGGTCATGCAGCAAGTCATTCTCCGTCGAGTCACAAAATATTCAAAGCGAAAACACCTCTTCCCATTCAATCAAGTAGGGTTCAGGCCGGCTATGACCACGCAGGACGTACTTCTCATGCGGCAGAAGACGTTACTTAGAGTAAGGAGCAAAGACCTCAAAGCGATCCTAGCTCCTGACTTAGAGAAAGCTTTCGATACCATAAGCCACGCTCATATACTACACGAGGTTCAAAAGGCAGGCTTAGGCCGCCGCTTCTACGAATACTTCCATTCTTTCCTAAGAGCCAGAACGGCCACACTTAATGTTGGGGATCTCAACTCACACACCTACAACCGAGGCCCACGCGGCACTCCGCAAGGGTCGGTGATTTCACCGTTTCTTTTCAATTTAGCCCTCAGAAAACTTTCGCAAAAGCTGTAACGCATCGAAGGCGTAGAACATGCGCTCTAGGCCGACGTTATTACTATTTGGCGCACTGGAGGGAGCGATGGACAAATCGAAGCGAGCTTTCAAGAAGCAGTCACTGAAGTACAAACATCTTTAAAGCCCACGGGCCTCAGACTATCGGCATCTAAGTCAGAGTTGATGATTCTACCACTGCAGTACGGCCGCAACAAAGGCGAACGTACCATATACCTCTCCACAATGGACGGCTCGGTTATCTCGATAGTGTCGTCGGTTCAAATTCTGGGCGTTACCCTGCAGGAGAATGGCAAAAACGACTTAACCATCACACATCTCACCAGAAAAACTGAGGCAGTCATTCACCTCGCCCGACGCGTTGCTAATAGACACGTAGGACTCACAGAAGAGAAATTACTACGCATCTTTCATGCGTTCTTAATACGCCACGTTCACTACGTTGCCTGCGCTCACCCGTGGAGCAAAGGCGATGAAACTAAATTAGACAACCTCATCCGGAAATGTACGAAACGAGTGCTTGGTCTACCCATGCCCGCAAGCTCGTAGCGCCTGCTAGCCCTTGGGGAACACAACACGTCCCAAGAAATCACAGAAGCACAAAGAATGTCCCAACTTATGCGCCTGTCTTCGTCATCTGCGGGTGAGGAACTCCTCTCACACATAAGTCTTCCTATTCCAACTCAAGGCATTGAACCAGAACCGTTACCGCAACGCCTTCACGCTAAAACCACAGTGCTACCCTTCCCCAGGAACATGCACCCTGTGCACAATCAGCCTCGAAGAAGGGCACGAGCTTCAAGCCATACTAAAAGCGGCCAACCTACACGCGACAGGCGTGGTTTTCGTAGACGCCGCTAAACACGAGGACAATCCCTACTTTGCAGCTGCGGCGGTCACCCCAGACGGGACAGCTCTTAATGCTCTTACCGTAAAAACACAGAAAGCCTGCGAGGCTGAACAAGTGGCCATTGCTCTTGCTCTAGCACTCCCTCAGCGCGACACATTATTTACCGACGCCAAACCCGCTGCACTGGCATGCCGGCGCGGTACACTTTGCCAGGCGGCATTAAGAATTCTAGCATCTGTTCAAATAACTGTAGACAAGCACATCCACTGGTTCTCGGGTCATGAAGGGATCAACGTTCAACCAGGGGTCCCAAACGGTAATGAGCTGGCCCATAACCTCGCGCGTGATCTTACGTGCCACGCGGGGTAGCGGTCCGGCTCATTGGCAGGAGACACAAACACGCACCGGGAGCCACTGCTATCATACCACGAAATTTTCTCGCACTATAAGTTATTTAGAAAAGAATTCCCCTCACCTCACTCAACACTTAATAAAGCACAACAATTACCGCTTTGACTGCTGCAAACGCACAGTTACACAGCCCCTATATCTGCAGCAAATACATGCCAGACATAAGGCCAGAATTCCCCAAATGCCTAAATCCAAGGTGCGATTTAAGTCACATGCTGTGGCAGTGTCCCGCGCTAAACACTAGCTTCGGGTACCCTGCCACCGAGGACGACTGGATCAACCACCTCAGGAGCGCTGACGGGGCCCTTCAACACCAGGCCGTCCAGAAGGCCCAAAAGTTGGCTGGCGAGCTCCAATTCCAAGTCCCTACATGGGCGGAGCCACCAGGCTGGCCCCCGTAAGGGGTGCCCAGTCCCCTTCAGGACATTTAATAAAGTTTATTCTCTCCCTCTCTTTCTTACCATTCTAAGTTCACTGCATCGAGAGAGAGAGAAAGAGAGAGTGAGAAAGGAAAGGCCGGGAGGTTAAGCAGATATCAGTATCTGGTTTGCTACCCAGCACTGGGGGCGGGGAAGTAGGGGCAAGAAAGAGGGGGCAGATAGAGAGAAAAAAACAAAAAAAACGCACGCACATTAAAAAACACGAAAACACACACACAGGAAGGGCGTCCTCGCTACAACCGTTCAGTAAGGCTGGTCGATCGCAAAAAGTTTGGTAGCGCTTTCAGGGCCCTCTTCTGTGAAGTCGCATCCTGACGATACTGCAGAATTCTTTGCTCCGACAGAGGTTTATCATCTAATTGGTTGAGTTCCTTGCGAAGGCATAGTCGTTGTTTACTATACGCTAGGCACTCACAAAGAATATGTTGAATTGTTTCCTCTTTGCCACAGCGGCCACAGGCTGCGGTGTCGGCCATCCCGATGCGGAAAGCGTAGGCGTTGGTAAACGCAACGCCCAACCACAGCCGACTTAACAGGGTCTGGTCTGCTCGGCAAAGCCTCGACGGGACTTGCAGACTTAGTGTAAGGTCAAGCGAGTACAGTCGGGCATGCTTGAAGTGTGGCTGATTCCATTGTGATGTGGTTTGCTGGCGAGCAAGCTTGCGGAGCTTTCGTGCAGCATCTGTCCTAGAAAGTGGTAGTCGCAGTTTAGGATCCTCTGTGTGGGCTGAGCGGGCAGCTTGATCGGCCCGTTCATTGCCGATGATTCCGCAGTGACTGGGCAACCACTGAAATGTAATTTTGCGCCCTTTCTCAGTCAGGTGGTGTATAACCTCTGCTATCTCTAGTACCAGCTGCTAGTATGGTCCACGGCGTAAGGCTGATAGTAGAGACTGCAGTGCTGCCTTCGAGTCGCAGAAAATAGTCCACTTGCGTGTAGGTTGATCAACTACAAATTGCAACGCGGCACGAAGTGCTGCCAATCCTGCTGCCGTTGATGTTGTTGCGTGAGATGTCTTGAATTTAATTGTCGTGGCCAACCTTGGTATCACTACTGCTCCTGTAGAGCTGTCCGGCTGAACCGATCCGTCAGTGTATATATGCGAGGAGTCTTGATATTTCCCATACAAGAGAAGTAGTGTGAGCTGTTTAAGAGCCGGTGACGACAAATTGGTCTTTTTCTGGACGCCAGGTGTGTTAATATTAATTATTGGTTGAGCGAGACACCATGGTGGAGTCACAGGTCTAGCGGCAGGAGAGAACGAAGTTGGGATCGACTCACCATGTGCGGTCACTATTTTGCAGTAAGATGTGCATGGTCGGACCACTGGTAGAGAGGCTAGGTGATGTCGAGAGGTTCGAGAAAGGTGTGTCTTCCTCTTCACTGCATCGAATCTTTCTAACTACTTATACATCTTGTACAATGCCTGAATGTGCACACAGAATGAAGTCTATTTCATTTTAGTTTAGCCATTAGGACGTCTCTACGTCCAGTTACGGTTAGCTCGTTTTCTGAAGAAGGTGTTCAAGATCAGTAAGTTAATATATTCTGCGCACTCTACAAATAACTTCCCCCGGGCATTTTTATATTCGATGCCATATTTCCCCACTGCATGCTCTCCAGCCTGTTCCTTGCCAACTTTGGCATTAAAGTCACCCATCAGAATAGTATACTGTGGCTTGAATAATGGCTGACTCCACGTCTTCATAGAAGCGTTCAAGCAAATGATCATCATGGGTCGATGTAAGCACATAGGCCTGTACCAATTGGTAAACGTAATCATGACACTTGCCACCCTCCCACTGATGCTATATATTCCTCTATGTTGCCAGCGATATTCTTGTGTATGAAAACCCTGCCCCTAGTTCTTTTCTGTCAATTAATCCACGGTAGCATACAACGTGTCCGTTCTTAAGCACTGTGAATGTTTCACGTGTCCTTCTAACGTCTCTGAGCCCTATTATATACTACCGAACATCCTCTAACTCTTCGAATAGCAAAGCTAGGCTAGCCTCACTAGATAGCGTTCTAGCGTTCAAGGTAGCCAAGTCTAGATTCCAATGGCTGCCTGCCCTGTTCTAGAGATTCTTATACCCTCCGCTGTGTCGCAGGTGTGACCGCCACATTGAGCAGCTGCTTCGCAGCCGCTGAGGATTGAAGGCGAAGGAATAATTGCTGTAGTCATGGGAGGTAGTGGTCAGGTAGTGCCCCAGGGAGGCCAATCCTGCTCTGGTGTGGAAGTGCATTACTGACAGGCGGTCGCCAGCGAGGCCTCACCATAGACGTCTTTTTTTTGTTTAAACAATTCTCTTATCACGCGTTCAAATAAATATACCAATTGGAATGGTCCAGCATCTGTATTCAAACCGATTTTTTGTCACTCCTTGCTAGGCTGCGGCGCTACTTCTAAGCAAGGGCCCTGTTGCTATTTGTTAGCACTGTAGAACACCACCTTTCTCTCCATCAACTCTCAACTTCAAATGACTCGTGACTCGTGTGGCCTTCTTTTTTCAACTGTTTGAAAGTAAAAAAAGAAGCACCACCTCACGTGGTTTCGAACTTTTGACCTTGCTATCTTAAGCCAGCTTAGTGCCCTAGATGACCATTTTTTTACGCGTTTATTACTGCAATAGGAATTATGTGGACACTCTTGGCTGGATTTTCCCGCTGGCGCTGGCGTTGACGTGGGCGTCGTTGTCTCTCATGGTACATGTATATGTATCAATATATAATATGAAAATCCAAGGAAGAAAAAAGTCCAGGAAAACACTCCGGTGCGCGGAATCGAGCCTGAGTTCTCTTAATTGTGAGTGCGAAACGTTAACCACTGAGCCACCGACGAGCACATTTTTTAGTGTTCCAGCGGCAAGCAATCTATATCTACCACTTACCGGTGCTGACGAGCATCTCAGGAAAGGGGAAACTATAGTGTTTGAAGCATTACCAGCAAGCTGCCACAATGAGCGCGCACAACGTGGTCACGACGGGATGGTGCGCGCTCTTATCTCGTGGTGGGGAGGGTCGTACGTCTCGGCTGGCCTTCAACTTTTACCCGAATGATTTTGTCTTAGTTAGCGGGTGCATGAAGGTCACTGAAATTGTTGCACAGCCTTAGTTTGCGAAAAGAGCGTGCTTTTTAGGCACAGCGAAGTAAGAACTGAGACGCTTATTCGCGTTCATGAGCACCTGAGTGTACGTTTCGTGCGTCATTTGTGTGTAGGAAACGCGGCGCACATTTTGATCTTCTGACCATTCTGCGCGTGATTTTACAATTTATTGATATCGTGTTTATTGCTCCGCCTTTGCGGCAAAGCTGTGATTTTTCTCTGATAAGTTCTTTCTGTCTCGCCCAAATTTGACATTGTTTGTTTCTAAATGTCTGAAATGTCGGAATTGTGCTGATTTAAAAGAGTAGCACTGCTACTGAGGTGTTTTCTGTCAACTGACCAGTTGCGCGCACCTGTTTTGCGAACGAATTGGCATCTTCTGTATCACTGTTACGTTGAGCGTATACGTCAAGGGTAGTACGTCAAGGGTATACGTCAAGACCAGTTATAAAACTGTGGTAAATAAGTATAGAAGTAGATAGTGGCTCTCAGTTCAGAGACAGACGCGTCACATAGATTTATTGTTGTGTATGAGTATGGTGCGGAGAGTCATCTTCGTCGCGCCTTTACATTCCCGCACCATTCCAGCAGGTGAATGCAGTGCCACGGCGAGTCATGGCGCGAACTAATACAAGTGGCCGTGCGCTAGGTGCTTTTTAGGGGCGAAGCTCCTTAGGGCGTGGGCTGTGCGTCCCCTGTAGCCTGTATGTAGCCACCTCTCGTTTAGTTCTTGCAGTGTCCACTAGATGGCGGTACCGTCTCCTGTATGTCGCCTCTTCTCGTTTAGTTCTTGCAGTGTTCACTAGATGGCGGCTCCGTCTCCTGCATGTAGCCACCTCTCGTTTAGTTCTTTCAGTGCTCACTAGATGGCGGGACTTGTAGCTGATGATGCATCGAAATAGCAGAAAAAGAACACAGGCCCCTGTGGCTAGCATTTTTGGATATCAAGGGAGCGTACGATAGCGTGGTTCAAGAGGAACTGTGGGGAATACTGGACACACTAGGCGTGGAACATGTAGTCAATAATCTTTTAAAGGGTGTCTATAAAGGTAACAAGGTAGTTATAAAGTGGGAAAAACAGGTATCCAAGCCTGCAGAGGTAAAACGGGGGCTTAGGCAGGGGTGCCCCCTGTCACCCTTATTATTCATGATGTACCTACAAGGATTAGAGGCAAAATTAGAGGGAAGTGGACTGGGCGTCAACCTCTCTTTAGTCAAACAAGGAAAACTTATTGATCAGGCACTACCAGCATTAATGTACGCAGATGATATAGTGCTAATGGCCAACAACAAGGAAGATTTGCAGAGATTGATGGACATCTGCGGTAATGAGGGAGATAGGTTAGATTTTAGATTCAGTAGGGAAAAATCAGCAGTCATGATTTTCAATGACAACGAAGGTAGTGAGCTTAGAATACAGGAGGTCACGCTAGAGATAACAGATAAATACAAATATCTGGGCGTATGG
Organism: Rhipicephalus microplus; assembly: GCF_043290135.1. NCBI lineage: Eukaryota > Metazoa > Arthropoda > Arachnida > Ixodida > Ixodidae > Rhipicephalus > Rhipicephalus microplus. The sequence continues at coordinate 140,881,259 of NC_134702.1, forward strand.
ATAAGCAATGGGACCGAGTATCTGAGGGAACACGAAATATACGTGACGACTAAAAGTAACAGGAATGCAGCAGTCATGAAAAATAGGGCACTGTGGAATTACAATAGGTATGATGTTGTGAGAGGAATATGGAAAGGGGTCATGGTTCCTGGGCTGACGTTCAGCAATGCGGTCTTGTGCATGAGATCAGAGGTTCAAGCAAGATTAGAAATTAAGCAACGTGGAATAGGTAGGCTTGCTTTAGGAGCTCACGGGAATACACCAAATCAGGGAGTACAAGGTGATATGGGATGGACATCATTTGAGGGCAGGGAAGCTAGCAGCAAGATAAAATTTGAGAAGCGATTGAGAGAAATGGGGGAAGAGCGTTGGGCTAGGAAGGTTTTCAGCTACTTGTACATGAAGAATGTCGATACAAAATGGAGGAAGCGAACCAGGAAGTTGACTGGTAAATACTTAGAAAACAGCAGGTGGCCAAACCAAAAAGAACTATCGGTTAAGAAAAAAGTGAAGGAAACGGAGACTGACATGTGGAGGATGGGCATGATTAAGAAGTCCGCACTAGAGATCTATCGAACTTTTAAGCAGGAAATTGCCAAGGAATAGATCTATGATAATACTCGGGGTAGTTCTCTACTGTTTGAGGCCAGGACGGGAGTACTGCGAACCAAGACATATCGGGCCAAATACGAAGGGGTCGACACAGTATGCAGTGCGTGTGGAGAGGAAGAAGAAACTGCCGAACACTTGATAATGTTCTGTAAAGGGCTTCACCCTATAGGTCAGGATGATGGCGCAGAGTTTTTCAAAGCACTGGGATATAGGGACAGCGAGGGCAAAATAGACTTTAAGCGGGTAGACTTAACTAGAAGGAGGTTATCTGATTGGTGGCTAAAGTCAAGGCACGAGTGAAAATTAAACCCTTCACTGCGAAGTACGAATCTTCAACTTCATTATTTAAAGGGAAAAAAAAGATAAATGTAATGGTTAGTTCACTAAGTATTATGGCTAGGTGGCGTTAGCCGCCGCCCGATCTAAAGGGTACAGCCACATCCATCCATCCATCCATCCATCCATGAAAAGATGCAGGATGTTGTAAACTAGACGGTGGTACTTGTAGTTGATGATGAAAGATGCGAGATGTTATAAAATAGGAATGATGTCACATATGGCACGTGTCATTGGTGGAAGGCAATCGTTCGATTTAGTGCGGCGACGTACGCTAGGGGGAGCATTGTAATAAAATCGAGTAGGCAAATTGTACGGAAGATTCATGGTTTACCAGGTTTTCCTCCAGAGCTTCGCCCACTCATCATCATTCACTTCGTGGATATGGCGGCACTTTTTTTTGATGACTGCGAGCTGCCTAGGCAACCAATCGCGTAAACCTCCATGGTGCTTTAATCCCTAGCGGTGCGGCGACGTCAAGTGTCAGCGCTTCCTCTAGTATGGTCAACGTTGATTTTGGCGTTGTGCTGTGGTGTGTGAATTGTGGTATTATTCTTTGCGAATCTGGTGATGCGGGAGTAGTGGCTGATTTTCAGCCAACCGACCGTTCTAAGGGGAAAGATTTAGCGCCGTTGGTGTTTCATGCAAGTGGTAGCGTTGAATGACCCACATCCCGCGTCGATGTTATATGCTCAAGTGCCGGCTGGCTTGTGTGTGCTGGGCAGTGGTTTTTTTTGACAAATTTGATTCCCTGCACATTTGATGATACGTTAGTGTTTGCTGTTTGATGCTAGCCGTAGCTTTGAGTTACTCCCGCGTCGGCGTGATCATACACAAGTACCGCGTGTTCTGAGTGAGATCTATGTCACTGACGCACTGTACTGACAACACCACTGGCACAGAGGAGGTTGTTTGCTATGCCGTACTCTTTTAAATTGCAGTTAGATGACGGCTGCACCGTATTTAATCCGATCAGTTTAGGCAGTTAGCGGTGACTAATACTAATGTCACTCGAATACTTTTGATTGAGATCGACAGGTCTGTCGCTGCTGAGCAGATGCCCTACCTGATTGCAATCAAAACGACCCGTGTGACACCAGTATGATCACACGTGCGAACGCTCAAACCCCTTCTGTGCGCTCTTGTGGTCTCTACCTCCTTTGCTGCTGGTTGCGTCTATAGACGAGCATGCAAGAAAACCAGTTTACCACAAATACAAAGCTATTGTAACAAAATCATGCAGAAAAAGTGCATCGCAATGGGTAGGTCTGTGATAATGGGACTGAAAGCTGGGCCAGTTGGTGACAGGACTTGAACATATTTCAATGCAGCGCATGACTGTGTGGACACAGGAGTGATTTGTTCCTTCTCTTGTGTCCGTGCAGTCTTCTCTTGTGTCCGCTGTGTTAAAATACGTTCAAGAACATGTACATGTTCAGTATTGCTAAATCAAGCATCACAAGAAAAATTGAAGGACTTTTCAGTCTTTCAGAAGTACAATGTCTTTTGAAGTCTTATTACTGGTTTTCCTGCACATTATTTTTCAAGCAAAAGAATGTGATGTTTATTTCACTATTGGGTCAGCACATTTGTCCCTGTTTAGCAGTCAGTGCACAGCACAAGCTTTTGGTTTTCAGTGGTGCTTGTGCGCAAGATTAAATTTTATGTGCCCTAGCTTTACTTTTATGGAGCAGCGTGCGGTACCCTTTTGCAGAAGAACAATGGATGCAGCTTTTGGTAGTGCTCTTAGGTTCCAGATGGTGGCAGAGGTGATGGTGGTTGCTTTTGTTATTTCATGGCTTAAGCGACAGAATGCACTGATCGCTCCTAGTCTATTTCTAGCTTGGAATGCTCGCACAATCGCTGCATTCATTTGCCTTGTCATTGCATGTCGGTAACTTGTCATAGCCTCCTGCCTTCGTAGTCTGCATCACCTAGGCGTGCTGTCTCTCCTTTATGTCAAACTTGCCCTTACGGATTTTTAACACGCAAAGGTCAGGCTAGAGGTACTCTTCGCTATTCTAGTCGGTTCATGTTCTTGCACAAGCCACAAAGATATGGCTGTTTTGCATGATAAAATAATGAGGGAAGAGGTCTAGGAAGGTTAAAAGTTCGGATAGCTTATTTATCAAATCCTGCATCGAAAATTATAGGCACGCACGTGTAGAGTGAGCTAGGCTCACATCGCGAGCATACTAATTACAATCTGCGAACTTGCTCTTTACCTACCAGAAAGACAATATATGATCACTTATTGTTAATTAACCTCGTGACTTTATATCGAAAGCATTCACAGATTCTCGAGTATTGTGTCCCTGGTTTTGCCGATAATTTTCAGATAACTCAGACATAGCTTACACTTATTAGAACTGCAATGCCCAAGCAAATGTGCCCCATCTTTATCATTTAACGAAAGCTCATGTATGGATGCATGATGATTCATTATATTTTTGCCAGGTCAGCATTCGTCTTTGGCTTTAGGATAGTGAAACTTCGTAAAAGATCCCGTTGACACATTGTGTGTATGACTTGGCGTGCCTCTTGCTGTACCGCCTTTGTTGCTTCAATCAGATAGTATACTGGTATACATGAGAAAGCTAAGATGATTTTTGTGGTACAGAAAAAAAATCGGCAAACTATTTCTGTTTGCAACCATTTTTAGGTCGTGTGCAGCTTGGTGCATATATGGTACAGCCTCAGGTCTCACTCTTTTGTGCTCTTGCTCTACCGCAGAACCGTGGTCTCTCTCTTGATATTCTGGCGGAGCGACTCTGCTAGTTGTGCAAGTTCCAAGTCTTCAATCAGAGTCGGTGCCTTGCTTTTCAATGCTCTCGTTTTGATTGATTTTAACTTGATGAAGTTCCTGTAGACTGCTTGTCCTGCGTTGAAGTTGCACAAATGCTAATGAGCCTCTACTTTTCCCACTTGAAATAGACACAAATTGTTGCACTTGAAGAATGACAACACTCATCATAGGGTTCTCCTGACGAAGAATAGGTTTTTCCCGTGTCCTGGCTAGAGCTTAAACACTGTCTTGTAAGCAATGGTTCCTAACTGCTACGTGAACCTTTGCGGTAACTCGTCGGTGCTATGCCAGTAATTTGTGGGCAAGCAAAAGAGGTTTGTTGCTAAGTTTTGGGCCTTTTTGAGTACATAGCGTATATTTTCTTCAATGTGAACATTTCCCAGTCTAGGGAGGCCTGCTCGGGTCATACGAGCAGGCTTCTGGGTATGAGACAGCGAGCATGCCTCACCCTCAGGTTCCACTTTGCCTCAGTGATGTAGGCTGCTGAAATCTTGGCCTTGCGAAACTTCTTTAGTCCCAGCCAAGGTCCAAACTGGAGCAAAGTGCATGACGCAGGTAAAGAAAAAAAAAGATGCCTGCTGCCACGAATTATGATTTCGCATGCGTTCGCAACATGACCAATTGCAGGCACGACTTTCCCAAAAAGAACACTCACTTCTTGTGGAACATGGCCTTTCGGGGAAGTCGTGCCTTCATTTAGTTGGGTTAGCGCGTATGTAAAAATTTAGATTTCGAATCGTGGCGGCAGGTGCGCTTAATTTTTTACCTCCTTCATGCGCTGTGACTTAGTTTGAAATTGGAGTGGCTGTGCTGAAGAAGTTTCGCTATGCCAACCGTATCATAATTGACCAGACACAATAACATGTGCCTTGTAACGAATTTGTTATCAGTCCGAATGTGTCATCTTTCAGAATCCGCATGGTGAAAGCACCCTGAGGAGCCATTCATCTTTGGTTAAACAGGCACACCTTTCAACATGGTCACTCTCGGGCAAATCAGCCCAGCATGTCTATTAGGTCACGCGTGCTCCTCGGCACACCCCGTCGGATCCCGCGACTGCGGCAAGGTACCACTGGTCAAGACAGGCTGCAGATGCAATATACACAGTCTGAGACATGGCTGTACATCGTTCTGCTAAATGTTCCATAAATATTTCTAGAAATCCATAAAAAGGCTGGTGGTAGTACAACTAAAATACTTAAACATTAGCATTGTGATGTGATTTGATTAACCTTTTTGTAATGAAACCAACCTGCGATGTGCAACAGCTCGGTAACACATGCTCTTCATGTATATCAGTTTTTTTTACGTCCAGTGCTATACAAAGGCTTCCCCTAGTCACATACTATTTTTCTAACCCTGTGCAAGCTTATTGGATCTTATGCCTGCTAATTTTTCAATTACTAATCCCATCTAGTCCTCTCGCAGCTAATTTTTTCATCTTTTAGATGCGGAGCATCTTATACTCGCGCCTTGTAGTGCGCCGTCCGCGTCGTCCGCGCCGTCCACACCGCTTCTCGAACATTCGACAGCTGACGCGCGCGCATGCGCCATCGCGCCGTCGCCCACTCTTCCACCATCTGTGCATCCCTTCCTCCTCTACACACCGCGCGCGCTTCACTCCTCCACCATCTGTGCACCCTTCCTCCTCTACACACCGCGTTCGACATCTACAATTCTCCTGATTCTCCAGTGGACGCGCATGTGGCGTCGCGCTTCGAGAACATTCAACAGCTGACAGTGCATGCGCCGTCGTGCTGTATATATACTCAAGGTCGGCGCTCGCTCGCTCAGTTGCCGCTCGTCGGTTGGTTTGTACGGCGCGTCGACGTCCAAGGTCGCGGTGAAATGAATTCCAACGAATCCACAAACACAATGATCGACGTCCCTTCGACCAGCGCCGCCCTTTCGCATACGTGTGTACGTGTTCACTCATTTAACACCCCCTCCTACAACCACGTTAACCAATTTAGCCATCGACCCAAGTAAGTCGCAATTTAACACCCCATTTCACAACCACGTTAACCAATTTAGCCATCGACCCAAGTAAGTCGCACTTTAACACCCCGTTAACCAATTATATGGTCCGCATCCTCCTCAGTGTTCCCCCGAGGGAAGCTGCGGGCAATTTTTTTTTGTGGCCATATGATTCCTAGAATTGGTCCCTTGTGTGTCCCTCACATTGCTGGACCTGTGAAAGTCCACCTTTTTTTTCTTGATGTCAGCTAGGATGTCATCTATCCCTGCTTGTTCTCTAATGAGCTCTCATTTTTTTATTATCTCTATGTTATGCCAACAATTTTCTGTTTCTATGTTGCATAGTTCTTGATTTTTTTTGTGGACTCTTTCTTCTTTTTTCACTTTCATTCAAGTTTCCAGACTTCTTATTAGTACTGGCAGCATACAATAGTTAACCACTTGTTTTTTACAGGCAGTTGTAAATTGTCTTTTATGATTTGGGAATGTCTGCCATTATAGCTCCGGCCTATCCATAGTTTTTGGTAAACTTTCGTTTCGAGAATATTGTAGGGAGTATAGTGTGCCGTTGCCAGTTGCAAACTCTCGCTCTCATGTTTAGTCTCCTAATATTAAACCCTTGTCTTTTATTCATTTATTCTTAACCCTACTTGAACACCTTCTTGGTTCAGAACTTCCGTTCATTGTAGTTCATCGGCATCGCTGCTGAAAAACAGAACGTAATTTACAAAGCACAGGTACCGAGATATTCTTTGTCAATATTGTTTCATGTCTCTTATTGGCATGGTGGCTCGAAAAGTTTTACTACGCATGCTGTAAATATTGCTCACATTTTTCCTAATTGCCAGATTCACTTTGCGAATAAAATTTTTCTGCGACGTGGGAGCTTCCCGCGGTGGCTCCTTCCCCATAAAGAAACTTTCCTAGTCGCCCCTCAGGACCTTATTAAAGTTCATTGTCTGACTGCCTTTCTACGGTGGGCTCACTGTAGATGTTGGCTAGGGTATTCATGTATGGTATATGCACTAGCTGCTCTAAAACTGCTGGTATCTCTACCGAGTCGAATGCCTTCTTGTAGTCTTTGCAAGCAAAGTAAATAGATGCGTATCGTTTTTTGCTAATTTTTCAGTTCGACAGCTCATTGCTATCATCCACAGTGGGACATCTATCTGTTCATCTGTGTATAATTTTTTTGAATCTTTCATATCTCTTTTTTTCTGGATTTGTTTGGTATTTGCGTTTTTACAGTTTGGTGGTAAATTCAATTCGCCAGTGCGTGAGGCATTGTGCAGAGTGTGTGATAAGCTTGTTAAACACGAGATATCCTCATCATTGATTGGTTTACCAATTTAGCGGCATCATTTTTTGTGCGGCATGTTTTGTAGCGCTCTATTCCATTCTCTCAGGATAGGGAATTCAAGGAAATTCATTCCTGGTTAGGTTTCTGACCTTATTATGTTTCTTTCTTTTTAACTTTGTTTATATTTACTCATAGAGTTTAAGTGTTTTGTTGAACTTTGGCTTTTTTCTCTGTTAGGTGGCTTATTTGTGATCTGTAAAACTGAATTAAAATTCTTCTGTCACCTATGTTGAGACTGCTGACTATGTTACCTTATTTACCTGATAGAGTGTGCATTCGTAAGCAGTTTTCTGTTGTCATGCTCTCTTCTTCCTTTCAATTCTTCACATTTCTTTGGTGCTATAAATCCGCATGTCGCCCATATTTTTTTGTTAATCAGCCCTTTTAGCTCATACTTCCACTTTAGATATAGACTGAGTAGCTTTTGTAGATTGTTGTTTTTTAGTTTTTTTGTGATTTGGGAGAGTTTCCTTACTTTTTTCTCTAGTGCTTTACCCTAAGTGCTGTTGCGTTTTAGGGATCAATGTAGTTATTGTTTTGTTCATTATCTTGATGTCATAACTTCTTTCGTTCTAAGGCATCGCATACGAGTGTTCTAAGGCAGTGCTGAGAATGCACGTGACTGTAGTCCTGCTCAATATTGAGGGGAGCCGTGCAAGTTTTCTGCAATTTATAATAATAATAGAAAAGAAGTGGCATTTTTGGCTGCCTTGAAGTTCGCCATTCCATTTTGGCGGGCTTTCTGATGATGATGACTTCGAATTCAAGCATGTGAAAAGATAGTTTTTGTCAAACATTCAAAATGAAAAGTTAAAGACGAAAACGTTATAAATACGAATTGCGGTCATCGCCGGTGCAGCTGTGGTGGTAGCTGCGTTGCGTTTTGCTCGCAACAACTTAGGCTTACTTTGCCTCGTTTGCACTTCATCTGTTTCTGTGAGAAAAAGTGTCATTTCGGCTTCCGGTTTTGTCGTTGGACCAGCGTGATGTTCAAGCTAGGTGTTTATATGCCGCAAGCACTCTTCTTCGCAATATTTTTACTCTTCAGTGACGACAGGGATGAAGACAAATGTTCACAGCTCGATACTGCAGCTCGTGTCAACAATGGCTAAGCTCTCAACCTTTAACTATTATTCGGGTAAACGCGCTTTTGACAATTAATTTCGTGGCAGTGATGGTAATACCACTGCGTATTGATGTGCCACAATTCGAAAACGTTCTCGCTGCGCGAGTTGCTTGGTTTGAAGAACAGCCTGATGAGATTATTGTATAGGCTAATACAAATCTTGACAATAAAAGCAAAATTTTCATTGTTTACCATGCTTAGGCCGTATGCGTTGTTGCGTATTTCTCTTGTTGCGCCGTTTATTGATGTACGTTTATTGCGCGTGTAATTTAAACACGTTGCTGGTTTTAAGATCACGTGGAACTCTTCTGCGGTGGCCAATCTGCAGCGGTAGCGTTTAAAGCAGGTAAAATCGGCTGCACTGTCATGGAGTTACAGGTGAGTCAGCTGCTCAGTGCCGCATAAAAAATTAGGGTGATACGACACGTTTGGCCTACTTTTCATATTGTTATGCTATTTGAAGTAATAAGCCCCCAGAAAAAATTACAGATGAGTGTCCCTGAGGGGGACAATGTTTTTCACTTTCGTCCTATAGAATGAACTCTGTTTAGCCAGCAGTCATGGCTCCGGAACTTGACGTGCTCGCAATAAAATAAAGAGACACAACTGCTAAATATCTCCACTTCTGTGCTATTGTGTAAAAACATCATTCGTTTTGTTTCTTTCATAATTTCTAGCTTAGTATAGTACTTACTAGTCGGCAGGGCAAACAAGAGGGCAGAAAATAAACAATGAACAGCAATGATTGGTTCACTAACTCAGGGAAATGATTGCTCTGTAGGATACTTTTAGCGCACATAAGAAACCAAGACAATGTGTGCATTGAAGATCTACGAAAATACAGACAAAAATGAGCTGTTAATAACACGAGTTATACAAGGCAGTAGTAACTTTCTTACTTCTTTATTCAGAAGTGTCATGTTATAAAACAAAAAAAACACAGAAGATGAGGGGGAGACACAAGGTTAAAGAGATGAAAATTTTGTGAACACGGGTTGTCACTAGAGTCATCGTTTCAACACGCGGACTTCTTCAGAGCTGCAACTGTCTACCTTATCTCAATTGTGTTGCGCATATTTATCAAGATGAAGTTAACTCACATACACAGGTGCTAACAACCAGCAAATGACCACAAAACATTTCAGCTATGTTGTACCCTCAAGACCAAAAGTCATCCCTTGCCTACGTTAGTGCATTTTGTATATTCTTCATACCCTCTCCTCCAACTTAAACAAAGCAGGGAAGGCCACAGGCAAAACGAGGAGATGAAAACTAAATGTCGGGAATCTGAGATCTTTAGTAGTGGGTTGCTCTTCTGTAAAAGGGGCAATCAATCTAAAGCCCATGAAACAGAAAAAAATGAGATGCAGGAGGAAGCAAGGGTTTTGCACAGATGGATAGAAAACAAAATACGTTAGAAAACAAAATGCGCCAGCTGCCGATGGGAATCATTAGCCTTAGAAATTTCTTGAAGAATAGCTTATTTTTTATTAATTTTTGTTGTGTATATGCTATATTCTATTAGTTCAAGAGCTCTCTTTGAAACATTAATACTTGTCGATGTAATGTATCCAACTTATGAATAAGGTGCCGCAAATTTTTCTCCTGAAGCTGGCTACTGTATTTAAGATATAAGATCATGGAAGATATCTCCGGTCACTATAAAATGCTGCGCCATTGCTTCCAGTTATTTGCGATGCCTACTTAACACCTAAAATGAAACGTTAAGAGGCTGTCCTGTTTGTGACAATATGTATATTTATGCGTGTTGATAATGTTTGAAGTAGTGCAGGTAAAACTAGATATTATACTATGCAGAAATCAGTTCTAGTGCTTTTAATTCTAACTTAATCTTGAAAGTGCTTGCAGATTTTGCATCTTGAATGACAACGTGGTATGTGTACAAAAAAGCAGGTTTACTTTTGCATGTACTAACCTGCCCTTAAATTTCTTATTGCAGCAATACTCGACCTTTGGCACCTCGGGCAGAGTTCTTCTAAATGGATCGTTGCTTGTTATTGCTGGGTAATACTTGCGAAGGATATACTTCAAGCTTGGAAGTGCGTTCAGAGACTTGATATTAAAGGGCAGCGGCTGGTTAGGCTATGCTACGGGACATGTTCAGCTAGTGATGATTTAATATTTCGCAAGTTTCATTGTAGACCATGTCCAGAGCTTTGTGCAAGTCATTTCACCAAACGTCTCCTTCGGTTGGCTTAATTGGTCAGCATGGTCATCGTTGCCGCTAGAGACGCTTCTTAAATGCTTTGCCTGTTTGATGAATATTTCTTCTTTGCCGTGTGATGAATGATGGCTTTTTGAGTCTATGTATTATAGTTGGCTATTTGTTGGAGTTATGTAGAGCGTAACCTTTGATTTCTCTGTAAAAGCAAGAACTCCAAGACAGCCCCGTTAAGATGCGCATCACACGAATTCACCACTGAAGATTGAATTCGGCCAAACGTGAACAACAATGTAAACCAAAGCAAGATCTTTTTTTCTTTTTGTTCGGTTCGACTGGGGGTCGAGTCTGCTTCTCCTGCACCCCCTCGCACCTCCAAATTTCACTTGGCTCTGCCCTGTTCACTTTTATTTTTTAATTGAGATTGCCTTCAATATGTTTACAGTGTGGGCGGAGGTTTTGTCTTTTTTATACCTCACAATAAAGAATGTTTCAATAGATACCGTCACATCCAGGAAGTTATTTTGCTGAAAGGCTGGTGCAAGGTAAATTTACTACTAGGGTGAAACTTTTCACAATTGCCATGAATGCAGTTATCATGAATGCATGTCAAAAGGTAGGCTAGCAGCAGAGCTATTGAACCTATTGTTCAAAATGGTCCTACTTTTACTATTATATAAATTTTATTTCAAAAGAAGTTATCCATTGAAACATCAAGCAACAATATATAAGCCAGGAATATCAATGAATGTTTTAGCCTCTGCTTATGATAGAGTTGTGAAGAGCAAGTGGATTAAATGTCATGTTTTGGCACTATTGAACCCACTTGGTTGAAACTGTAGAAGGAAACTCTGGAGGGACTTAGAAGCCTCTGCTGCTGCAGTTTTGAGCATTTTGATTCCCTTCACTGCAGCAATGTGCCATGAGTGCAATAACATTGTATAAACTCCGTACTCTCAACACCAGTTTGGTGTACAGCTTCGGACTTCGTTCACAAGCTTTTTGTGTGTATTTTACAAAAGTATTACAAGGATACTTAAAAGAAACAGTAGTTCTGTTTAAATTGACAAACTGCAGCATGAGAACTCTAAAGCCAATGCCATATGTTTTACTATCCCAAGTTTATTATTAGCGGAGAAAATTAAGGTTTCGATATTGTTTTTGTGCTAACTTATATGCGTGACGTCGAAAATTTCTATATGTGTTTTTCATATTTTTGCAATTGGCTCGGTGATGTTTTCTTAAAACTTCGTATACTAGGTCTATAACACCCACAGATGGCAATGTCCTTCATTTTTATTGATTATAAGCTATTTACAGCCCAGTGAACGCCATCGAAATTTATGATGTCACAGTATTTGGCGAGACATTGTTTTGTGTGGTTTCACACTTACCAAGCGTTGTGTCGTAGTAAGAGTGATGTTGTGTAATCAAAGATTATTAGTATGTGAAAAATTATCTCGCTCTTTAGTGTTTTTTCATCACCCCGAAAGAAACTAACAAGAATGATGTAGAGTAGCTCATTCACCTTACCCAAAGAAAAAATGAAAGTCAGTGTAGTTTTAATGGTTAGGTTAATACATCCCAAATTGAATAACGCAAGCAGTATGGAGGATACGAAGCGTGACACACAAGACAATTTAATGCAGCAGACACACATTACATGTACTTTTAAAGGAGCCCATGTGCTGCTGTCTCAAAAAAAATACGCAGTCTCACAAGTCGGGAGCACTGTGGTGCCTTGTGAGGCGAGGCTCGTACATTCCAGCGGTGCACTATGGAAATTTCTTTAAAAATTTTACTGTCGTACGCTCTGGTAAACAAGGCTTGCAGTCATGATAACTGGGTCGTTAGCCACTAATGGAAACAGAAGAAACGACACGTGCAATTTTTGTGTCGGTACAATCCTAAAATTATTTACTAACTGAATTCTAACAACTAAACGGACCACTAAAGAAAGCACATCCACTTTCGGCGTAATCTATTGGTGAACAAGAAAGTAAATCATGGCTGTTGGATAGGCACTACTAAATAACAGAAGCGGACAGGCTTTCTTCAGATATGGGTTGATAGTGCTGTAGGCAGTCGCCGCAGTGGGCAGGCCGCATGCTCGCGCTTTTCTTTTCATAAAGGACGACAGATTATAGCCATGCTGACTATGACTTGTAACGTGGGAAGTGTGTCTTCACAAGCTCAAAGGCTACACATGGCTGAAGCTTGCCCTTATTTCCACAACTTTTTTGATGAAGTTTCACTACGGTGAACTAAAACAGTGTAAACGTATTTGGCCTTGCTGTGTTTGTTGTCCTCGCGTAGGTGTAGAAGCTGTCCAGGATCTTAGTACTTTGAATTGAGAAATTCACACTAGCTCAAACACTACCTTACACTTGATACTACTGTAAAATCTCAAGAAATCACTCCCTCTACGCTGAAAGATGATCGGGCATTATCTGGGCCCTTGCTTGGTCTTGGACACTAATTCAATATAAAAGTGACTTCATAAAATATGCACACCGGTGTTTCTAATGAAATGCTGTATTGAATACACACGCATTTACTGTTTTTATAGACTCGAGGATTATTCTTGTGTGAAATTTCATGTGTTATGACTAGGAGGGAAAGATGTTCTACAAATGTTCAGACAATTCGTGACAATTCAAAATGCAGCTTCACGGCATCACACTGTAAAAGTTAAAAAAACAACTGCTGCTGGAGAATTCTGCAGCGAAGAACTGGTTGAAAAATAGTTGTTCGAGGGGAGGAAGCGCTTGCTCGCTCTATGGCACACATTTTAGCTATCCCGAAAAGAAAAAGGGGCGCTTTCTCGGTATTTTACGATTGACGCTGGAATGGTGGCACTAGAATGTGCTATTTTATAGCACTGCCAAGGCTGCACAAGAGGCCCATAGAATGTGACCCACCAGTTCAGCTATTCTATGTGTGAGGTTTGTCTTCACACTATCACTTTACTGCGCCATAGACGGTTTCGCAAGAGCCTACCGGTCTCTGGAAACATCGTGCGTTCGCCAGAAAACCACCCCAGGAAACATCCGGTTTAGCCTGTTCTTACGTGGTTTCAGCCTTTGTTGTTGACCGCGGCTGCTGGTGTTCCGATATTATATGCGGATAAAATTATTTCAATGAAGCGCTCGCAACTCGAGCACAGCTTTGTCAAGCCAGGATGTAGTAGTCTGCAAGCTTGAACTGATTTTAAATGCTAGTCAAAACGTTCTGTTTTGATCATGAGAGAAAACTGGATTCGCGTTAAGAGCACGTAGAGACTTGTTCTTCCCACTTCTTTAAAGGTAATGTAAAGCTCCACGTACACTAATGGCACAGAGGCGATACTCAGACTTTAGATTAGTCGAAGGTTCCGGTTACCGGGAACACATATCAGTCGCTGTCACCTCCCACTCGTGGCAGATACGATTACTGACGCGTGAAATGAGTAAAAAAACATAAAATAAACACTGAAAATGTATAGCAAAGGTAATTCTAGTATAATTTGAACAATAATAACGATGCGTACTGTTTAAAACAACATGGTAGGCATGCTCTACATAAATCGCCGCACTGTGTACGTCGCGGGGTCTACGTTTTGTTGTCCTTGCATTTGAATTTTTTTTAAAGTGACACCGGTGAGTGGGCACTCATCTGAGCGAGAAATTGACTCATCCCCTGTCTTTCTGCTGCTAAATAATATCGCTGCATTCTCGCTCATTTATCTTTTGGTGTGAACATGGCTTAAGTGGGTTCAACTTAAAAGTTTGATTCATAAATAGCTTACCTGTGAGTGAGCAATAAATGTTCGCATGACCATGCCTCATTTGATGTCATCACATAACCAGTACATTTCATATTTTCTCGGTCACGCGAACACTTCAGATCGCGACCAATTCCGAACGCAAAAGATCTCTGAAAAGAGTGCCCAGCATGAAACAGGCGCAAAAATAAAAGCTTTATCTTGAGGTTGTATGCCTAGACGAAAAAACAAAGGTGTTTGGGGTTTGTCCGGAGGATGGTTTTCATTTCTAGCCGAGAAGCTGAATTAAACAACTTCACTATGGATCGGGTAACTCTTCTTTTGCATGTCGACTATGTGCGTGCGCTTTCAAGATGCAGAAAGGGAGAACCCAGGTGTGCGCTGCCAATTTCTCTGTCCGCGTCTTCAAGGCGCATACATATCAACATGCAGAAGCAACTGGCCCAATTAAGTTCCCTGGCAAGCGTCTCCTGCAGGCGCGGCCACTGCGAGAGGTAACAAAGAAGAGGGGGCTGCGCTCATCGGGACGCCACGGCGAATATTTTGTGCGGCGCCCGTCGGCCACGCGAGCAGTGTTACCTGCAGCAGCGGCCGCACCTGCAGCTGTCATGCACTACGTTGAGCCCCTTTATGTGACCGGTAGACGTGGTAGACGTGGTCAGAAATATTACCGGAAGTGGCGCACCGGAGGTCTGATGGGGTTGGCCATTCGGCGCGAGCCAGTTTGTTTACAAACACTGAAGCCATCTATAGTTAACAATGGTATAAGCACAACAATTTTCATATTCTTGTTTTTCAACAAATTATTCTTAAATATCTGCAGTCTGAACAAGGTGGACACTTATCACAGTTTCTTGTGAGAGTTTATGTTATGAATTGCAGCCTGAATGATGCAGTGAAATTCATGCATGCACAGCTAATTCGCCACTACCTTTGTTTGGGAGTGGACAGATAGGCTGCTGCTTGAATTGTACAGAGAATAAAGCAGGAGGTGGGGTAATTCACCCTGTCTGTCATAGGTAGGTGTGCTTGCTGCCAAGGACCTCTAAGGAGGAAAGGTGACAGTGGTGGAAATGATTCTGCACTCCAGCCAAGTGCACAACGAGCTAAGTAAGGAACATTATTGGAAAGATCCACAAGTTAAGCATTTAAAAGCTGCTAATAAAACATTGTCTTGGCTTCATCATTCAACAAGTGGTCATTTTCGTAATTCCTTTTTTTCCTGCATCAAAAACCTCAAGCTGAGCGTTCTGTTGCTATTACTAGCGCATATGTTTACAAGTGCTTATTTTCCTGAAATATTGGATATAGGATTGGTTTTACGAGTGCTTGTTTGGTTTTATGATGCATTTTTTGTGCACTTCCACTTGTCTCTAATTGAAGACAATTCATATTGGTCCTTGAGGTGTGTAGTAAGTAACAAGAAACGTTTTGAAGCAAGGTTAACTTAGCATTGTCGATGATATGTGGGGTTTATAGTCCCAAAACCACTATCTGATTATGAGAGATGCATAACTTTGTACTTTCCTGTCAGTAACCTTCATTAAACATTTCTATTTGCCCTGAATATTTATTTCTCTGACAGTATAGATGCATTACCGCTGCACAATCATATAGAAATAGTTTGCCTAATGAAGATGAAGGAATTTTGTTGTTGATTTGAAAAAGGCGTTGTACCGGCCAACTTGAACACATACCCAACTGTTTCAAACATCCTTCCATGCAGTAAATGCTCCCTGGTGAACTTTTTTACTGGTTTGAACGAATGTGAAAAAAAAGGTCATGAAAATTGGGAAGGCTTTGAAAAACTACCTTGCTAAATAATTCCTTAAGTCTGTGATGAACCAGACATTCACATAAAAAACTGGGAGCAGGGTTTTGCAAGCGCTCTGCGTATATGCTGCTTCAGAGAAGAATTATTAAAATTAAGTTCTACGGTTTCACGCCGCAAAACTAAAATCCGGTTATGAGATGCACTGTTTCAAGTGAAAGCCAAATTATTTTGACTTCATTTTCTCTCTGAGTGCATGATACTAGGGCATTAGTGCATATCGCATCCATTTTAATGTGACGGCTGTGGTTCAGACTCAGTGCTGTAATATCGTGCAGAACTCCACGCAGTGGTGGATCCAGAAGCGGGTGGTAGGGGGTGATCACCCCACCCGTGAGCCAGTCAGTACTCCCTCCCCCTTTCTTCAGTGGTTGTTGTCCACCTGCGATTACCAATCAGGACAAATGAGTGGCATTCCTGTGAGTGCACATTAATAGTATTTAGGCTATTATAAGGTTTTTGTGCTAGTAAAAAAAGCAATGGCGATGCCTCTTTCTACGGTGTTACTTTAAGCGAGCCCCCCTCCCCTAATATGAGTGGCTGGATCCACCCCTGAATACAAGGCACCATTTAACTCTACCCTAGGGGCAGAATAGAGATGCAGACTTTTTTCTTTTAATGCACTACTTCATATTTAAATAATTAGAGTCACGTCTACACTGATTTTTGTAAGTACATAGGCAGACCAAAAGCATCTAAATGCGGCCGGTGGTACAGCGTCCTGTACAACCGAACAGTATTGCTCATATGCTCTACAGCAGAATCGCTGAATAACGTCACTGCCTTGAACAATGGTTTAAAAAGAAACCTCTTCGTGGTGAATGGGAGATGTGACATATTAATCTGTTATGGCATCCAGCATTGGACACAATGCTATGTCGGAGAAAAATATGACAAAGACAGGTGCTATAATACGACTTCCGGGTTGTTCAAATGTCGTTAATAAATGCAAAGACATAGAGAACAGGATAACTATGGTGCTACTATATGTTCATGCAACAAAGTGAAACCGCAATACTAAGTGTTTAAATAAATGAGTTCTATCACTATAGAGACCACCAGCAATGCATTTACTGAATGATATGTTACCTTTTTCACGAGATGCAATAAAACACCACATTTGAATTTTACAACATTTCTATTGACTAAGATGAGGCATTTTTCATTAGATAATTTATGACGTGTTCGATAATCTGTGCAAATGCATGGCAATAGAAACAGCAACTGTTCATTCAGAGCAAAAATACTTTATTCATTACAGTGAAGTTCAATATGGTATGACGCCATTCTGACGCGTTAAAGGAAATCAAAATAACTTGTAAAAATCTTGACTTCAGAAGTATTCAGACCTCTAGACATTTAACGTTCAGGTATTAGCAGTTTCTTATAAACACAAAGGAACGAAGCTATATCAAGATTAAAAACAGAGTTTAGTATAAAATTGTTCCGAGGCCAGCAAAAGTGCTTGAGACCTAGAAAAACAGTTTACTTTCTTTGGTGTTAGCGAAGGGTGTTGAAACTCTACTGCCAAAGACTAGCAAAGGCTTTTTTAATCACAGTCAAGAGAAGCTTTCCCTTAGCTTTTTTGCTAACGAAGCATTTTCTTTTTCACAACCAAGGCAAGGGGTGTTATAGCATCTAAAGATTATAGGTGCTTTCACCTTCTCAACTAGATCTAACCAGACAAACTTCCTAGTTGAAATGTATGGCTGCGAGAGGTAAATCAAATTCTTTCTTTGTGCTTTTAGTGGTCAGCAACGTAGGTTCTTTTTGCTCAGATGTGCATGAGCCTGCAAGCATAGAAACTATGAAAATACAAAAGATCTGTACATGTTTACAGACTCCCAATAGTGCTGTGATCAAGTGCTCCCAGCATTTTTTTTAACTGCGAACAACTTGCTTGAAGTGACGCAGCCGTAGTTTCGTATCTATTGACCAGATATTTTAGACAAATACTATTACGCAGTGCAATAATCAGAAGGCGCGGAGCACCACTTGGGTGCTGTTTAAAACTAATGGACCAGCTGTTGTCGACCGTCTGAGCATGTTTTCACAACCAAAAGTTCACACAGACAAATGATGAAACAATAAAATTTATTATGCATTAAATATGCCAAGCAGTAGTCTTTGCGTTGGAGTCGAAAATTGCAATATGGTAGTGCATGCGCTAAGTGTCAAGGCCCTCTACTGCCCTGGTCCTTTTAAAAATGTACGAGATGTGTTATTTTAATAAATATTTCATTATGAAGGGGGAAAAAGCAAGGTCATAGCTGATATTTCTTGCCTAAAATAAATTGCTGCTAGATCATAAAAAGAAGATGCACCGACTGAAGTACGCTGCACTTACCTGCTCTTTGGAGTGCACCACAATGTTCACGTTATCGGGTCCCATAAACATATCAAACTGCACCTTCACATGCAACCAACACCTATACATAGACATTATAGGTTACGAGAAGGCGTTTGACTCAGTCAAGACATCAGTAGTAATGCAGGCACTACGGAATCAGGGCATCGAAGAACCCTACACAAACATACTGGAATAAATCTACAGCGTATCCACAGCCACCATAAGAAAAGCGGCATAATAACATTAAAGAAGGGTGTAAGGCAGGGAGATACAATCTGTCTAGTGCTATTGCTCGCACGTTTAGAGGAGGTTTTCAGGACAATAGCTTTGGAAGAGTTAGAAATAAGAGTTCATGGAAAGTATCCTAGTAACCTGGGAATCGCTGATGACACTGCCTCGATGAGTAACTGAGGAGATGAATTACAGCTCATGATTAGAGAACTGGACATGGGAAGCAGAAAAGTAGGGCTGAAAATGAATGTGCACAAACCTAAACTAACGGGCTATAGTCAGCAAAAAGCAGCACTTTAAGATAGGTGGAGAGTCTCTGGAAGTTGTAAAGGAATATGTTTATTTAGGACAGGTAGTAACTGCAGAGCCAAACCATGAGAGTGAAGTCACTAAAATAAAGATGGGGTGGATCACATTTAGCAAGTGCTCTCTAATCAAGAATGGTAATCTGCCACTAACTCTCAAGAGGAAGGTATATAACAGCTGGATCTTGCCAGTACTTACCTGCGGAGCAAGCACCTGGAGGCTTACAAAGAGGGTTGAGCTTAAATTGAGGACGACGCAGTGAGTGATGGAAAGGAAAGGGATATTTGTAACCTTATGAAATGAGAAGAGGGCAGTGCGTCAGAGAACAAACGGGGGTTTGGAATATCACAGTTGAAATCAAGAAGAAATGGACATGGGCCGGGCACGTAGCACGGAGGCAGAATAACCACTGGTCATTAAGGGTATAACTGACTAGATTCACAGAGAAAGAAAATGCACGAAGGGAAGACAGAAAGTTAGGTGAGCCAATGAGATTAAAAAGTTCGCAGGTATAACATTGCAACAAAAAACACAAGACCGGGTTGATTGCCGGATTATGGGAGATGCTTTTGCTCGGCAGGGGGCGTCAGGCTGACGCTAATGACACCTTCACTGTATGACGAGGTTTAATCTACGTGTTAAGCGAAAATTATGCATGCCAAAGTTGCGCTGAAGGCAAAGCACTCGCTCCTTATGCAGATAATAATATACAGGTGACCACTCGATACATCTATTATACAATATATGTAAATTGTGGTAGTCCACTGGGGCTCATCTCAGCAGAACCCTAAAACAAAATTTGCCAAGAGCGTGTGCATTAAGCTTGTTTGCAAGACCAAACATGTACATGCGCTTTTTTTGCAGACATTTTATATTTTCTAGAGTCTTGCCTAAATATGATGCACCTTTTCTGCGTAATTTTGATGTAATTAGTGGACATGTTTTTCTTGCATTGTCATGTAAGCAGCAGTCAAAGGAGTAAAGGCCCCAAAAGTGTACAGAACTGAACGGTGTAACTTGGTATAAGCACTCGCCTGTGATCGCCGACAGGGAATGTCGCAGTCACAGCATTTTCTTTTTTCTCTATGCTACTTGAACTATTTGTGCGAGTAGTGGAAATAATGCGATATTTATACAGCCGTTGTCCCACTGACCCTTGTGATCGTGGTTAGGGTGTCTGTGCCAAAGACGATGCTGTACAGCACAGCATAGACAAAGTTGTTTCGCGCGATCAAAAGTTCTCCAAGAAAATTGGTATTAGCCACCGCTACACGGTATAAACTAATCAGGATCAAATACAGCGCAGCCGTCAGTCCAATCGCAACCAGATGCAGCAAGTACCCGTGTGGCAGCGATCACTGAGTCGCGTTAGTACGCACCGCGCATTCATAACTAACGTCTAGACAGAACAGCCAGCACTCACGCATCACCACATTCGCAAGAAATTATATGAACCACCGCACAACACCCAACTAGAGGAAGCGCTGACACACGCATGCCACAGCCAGAAGCGCCTTTACATACCAGCACCGCTCCAGCCAGCCCGGGCGCACTGCTAGCGACTAAAACGCCTAGGGATGTTAGCGCAATTGAGTACCTATGCCGCGCGCGGTCGTCAGAAAAGCGCCTAGCGCTCGTCTACTCGTATTAGTTCATGCCATGACTCACCGTGGCGCTGCAATCACTGGCTGGAACGGTGCGGGAATGTAAAGGCGCATCCGGGTCTAGCAATGCAAGCCAACGCTTTGCTGTGAGTGATGCAGACGACTAATTACGCACAAAGTTTCCTGCCTTTCACCGCTTTCTAGAACTAAAAATATTTTGCTCGCTACCTTTTCATTCACTATTTAACGTTGATAGGTTAACCATAGATGTAATTATTTGTAGGTATATCTGACTCCCGACTGAGAGCCACTATGTATTTCGTGTTAGACGTATTCCTTAAGAAAGGGGTGAGCTACGTTTTTCTATTAGAACTACTAATTTGTGCAACAGCTCGACACAACTGTGTCATGATGCCATCAATCTGACTCTGATGTAAACGTTCCCATAAAACTCACATCGCTTAGGCCCAGACCAATGGCGGTGGAAAAAAAGGCATATGGGTTAGTTCCCTATCGGAAAAGCCAGTGGCATTGTCGTTGCGCCATACCGAATTGCTGGACCAGCGAGGGGCGTAGCCGGAAATTTTTTTGGTGGAGGGGTGAGGGGGGGGTGTTTTTATGTGGATTCTACGGGTAGGGGGACACAGCCAGCAGCTTTAAACTGTGAGCTCACCATCGTTGATAGTTTGAATAGATTATGTACGTGTATGTTAAAGCCATGACTCATAAGACTTCCGCCCTCCCGTCTCTACATGCATATGCTTCTCAAGAGAGTAAATGTAAAGCAATCGCAATGAAATATGGTAAACGGCCGGTACAGTGGCCGTTTTTAGAAACGGCATCTCGGCGCACCATCGAATGAACTCGTCTTCCAAAACTCGTCATTGAGACGACCCGCTCGATAAAAGACATCGTTAATGGTTAGTCTTAAGCGTACGTGACCTAGTCCTCGTCGGGGCGAAAAGCATTTCACAAGTCGAGGACAGCTCTGCGTACAACGTGAATGAGAGGTATACCCATGTTTTTGCACATTCGTAATTACATACTGATTTTCTTATTTTGTTGAGTGAATTTCTGATATTATAACAGCTTTCACTGAAAATAAAGCAATACAGCCCCCCCTACCCCCTGTGCTCTCACCTAGTGGTGCGCTAAACTGTGTGCATTGCACTAAAGTTCGCGATACAAGAAACGTGTTCAATATCCGTCTTCGTGGCTCATTTTTACCATCTCTCAACTTGTTTGTTGATTCGCGAATGTTCTTGTTTTCCTTTAAAACTTTATGAAAAGGCTTGATATTTTCAAACATGCCATCCCCACTCCTTGTTCGACAATTATCAGATCAACTATCGCTTCTTTCTTGGATTTCTGTCTTATTTGGTTTTGTAGATGTGCGGCAGTGCATCGACGCCAGCAATACGAGGACAACGAAGTGGTTACATTAACCGGCAAGTCTGCGCCTGGATGCAGAACTATCACGCTCTTAGGGTAGATCCAATGCTCTATGTGTCACGTGAAGAAAAATTTCCTTGTATCTGCGGGCTTCACTGCAAATGTCATTGAAAAGCACTCCTCCTCTGCCGATCAAGTGGCCATTTATGTTTTGCCTTGCCTCAGACAGTGCCTCCTCTATGTGTAAAGGGCTGCATCTGGAATAAGCGAGACACTGCGTAAGATATCGACGCCATCTGGCAGTACCATCGCGAAACATGGCCTTGTTTCGCGATGGTGACCCCCATTATGAAACTAGGCGCACCGGCAGGTGGCACACCAAATCATCGGCACAGCGTTGTGTCGTGTGGAACGTCGCGTTATCTTTGCAGCGAAAGAAACGCCCACATTTTTCGGCATACTACCACATTTTCAGCACACTGTACGAAACACTTGGTTCTTTAAAATTGCATATGCCTGTGTATTTTCTGGTAAAGAAACAAACAACCTAATATTAATATATTAATGTTTGGCCTTAGATATGCGTAATATTTACTTTTCGATCTTCAACGTTCAAGTATGAACGCAGCCTCTAGTTCAGAACGGCTAACAGTTAGGCAAGTAATTAAATTTCGACTGAGCGGCTTATTTGATGACAGACCAACTAACATCCTGAAATTTCGGCTTTCCCAAGAAAAACTATCGTCTTTAAAAAAGAAACATGGCAACGGTCACATTCATCCGTCCAATATTTTCTACATGGACAGGCACTGGCTAGACCGACGGAACAAGAATCTCGAGTAAAGGAGACGTGCTGGCCTGGTCAGACGGGATCGTTCGGAAGGCCACTGAGGTAGCCAGTCAGGCGCCAACGCATGACGAGTGGCGCAAACAGCACGTATCTTAGACCTGGAGTTCAGCAGACAAGACGCAAAAGAAGCGGAGACAAAAAAAAATTGGCAGACCCCACATACAATGGGAATCAATAATATGCGAAGAACGAATGAGAAATGTCACTTTAGAATCGGCACAACGTTACGAGGTGAAGGTAAATGATGCCTTAATTGACTTCCGTGTCATAATTATCATGTTTGGATGTGTCGTTTACCTTCGTCATCTATTAACGTCACGTGTTATCAAATTTAGCATATGTGGAGCTAGCGAAACGGCCGGGAGCACGCTATGAGCGTAGTATGTTGCAATGTTAACATGACACACGTGTCAGGATTATCATGTTTGCACCAGTCATATATTTTCTCAACTATTGACGTCACGTAACACCAAATTCGGTATATGTGGAGCTAGCAAAATGGCCGCGAGCACATCATGAGGGGCCCAATATACAGCAATGTAGCGTTGACACGCGCGCACGCTGGGCACAGCAATGTTACGTTAGCAAAACGCAAGCACTCTATAGCATGACGCCAGGCGTATCCAGCGTCCGTCGTTGCTTGTCGACGGGAACCGGCGCTAAATGTGACAGGCTGCATTTCGCGCCGATGCGTTACCCAGACAACACTGCGTTGCCTTCATTTCGTGATGGAGGGACGCCGGATGCGCTGAAATGCGCATGCGTCAAGGCAACACAGCGCGGCGCGCATCTGCGCTTCTATGGCAGGACTGGCGCCTGGCGAGGCAACGCCGGTGTGACGCGACGAAACGAAGATAGGCGAGGACGCGCACCGCGTCACGTCGAAGTCTATTGGCACCTTCACTGTGGCATGTAGTCATGTTCTCACATGACACGCATCTCATGATTATCATGTTTGCACCAGTCACATACCTTCGCCATCCACTGGCGTCACGTAATGCCCAATTTGGCATATGTGAAGCTAGCGAAACGACCGCAAGCGCATCATCAGTGTGGCATGTAGTCATGTTGTTACATAACGCATATCGTGATTATCGTGTTGTGTTATTTACCGATGTCGTCTGTTCGCGTTACATAATACCGAGTTTGGTACATGTGAAGCTAGCAAAATGGCTGCGAGCGCATCATGAGCGTAGCATGTAGTCATGTTGTTAATGACACGCATCTCACGTTTATCATGTTTGCACTAGTATCATACCTTCGTAATCCATTCACGTCCGGTAGTACCGAATTTGGTATAAGGGAAGCTAGCAAAACGGCTGCCAGTGCATCATGAGCATGGCATGTATTGATGGTGTTACATGACAGGCATGTCATAATTTTCATGTTAGGGTCTGTCGCTTCTGTTGCCATGCAATCATGCCAGACTATACCAGTTTCGCAACATGCCATTTGAACGAAACCACCGCAAGAGCTGCAGGACCATGAAATGTAATCATGACATTCATGTCATGATTTTCATGTTTGAATAGTCAAATATGTTGCTCGTACAGTCATATTATGCCATACCAAGTTTGGTATTGATACCACTATCGAAACGGCCAGGAGAGCTATAAGTCGTAGGCGGCTAGATAGATAGATACGCTCAAAGTCGCCAAAGTTCGTTAAGAAATGCTTCACATTTAATATTGACACCGTATCTGCATGTTACACTGCAAAGTTCGCCGAAAGACGATAGTCTTGCGTCTGGAGAAAGTGAACAAAATCTTCCTTTGATGTTCTGTGCGAGCAAATCGGTGAATTGTATTATGTAGGCGCTGCGTTAGAGAGCCTCGATTTGTGCAGCGAAAGTGAACGAGCGAATCGACGCACGTTCGACACGAGCCCTATCTGGCAGTTATCTTTGAAAACGAAAGGAATGCGTGCGCGCCCGTCTTCGAGGTGATACAGTGTAGAGCGAAAAACGACAAGCAGGTGCCACCACCGTGTCGTCTTAGCTAGAGTTCCTGTATATGCTACAATTAGGTAGCAAAGTTGCGCATACGTCGGCCGTATTTACCACTGACTACATCATGCAGGAAAGCCACGCCTGTCAGAAGCACTCGCGTTCACACGGCCGAGTTCACCAGCAGCGTCTCGGCGTCCGTGCAGAAAACGCCACACAAGCCAAGACCGTGTGCACTCGCTCTGTGGCCATGCGGCATTAATTCGACGAACATTAAAAACGAACAAAAGTTAGTTAGTGAGCGGGGAAGGCGTGGCGGTGATCACTAGAAATTGCGTGGCTGTAAAGTTGGCTTTCCTTAAAATTGACGTTTTTTGCGCTCCTGAAAGCGCTGGGCAAATGGGGATGCAAGGAGCGAGTTTTATAAGCGGCCCAACTCTGCTATCGAAAGGTAGCATATAGGGTAACTCTAGTCTTAGCAAAACGTTGGAAACACTTGCCTTCTTGAGCATCACGTTGCATTGTCAGCGCAGCGTGATAAACGCTACGGTCCTTAGACTTACTTATTTACGCCTTCTCTACTAGAACGACGCACATACAAAATATTGGCGTGTTTTATGGTGCTTCAGACAAGCGCAATAATTGCTTTTCAATTGACGCTAGCAAAAGTATGCACGCTGAATCTTGAGCAATATTGGTGGGCGCATCGAATGGGCTTTGCCGATTTGGATATCGTTGCGCGTACAAACAGACAAATGTACAGACAGACAGACGGACAGGCAGACAGACAGACAGACCAAAGTTTTTGCGCCGAAGTACCCCAAGAAACACTATCGTCTTTGATTACTTGCCTTGTTGCATGAACGCATCTACGACTGAGAGACAATGCCACGGCATCTTCGCACAACAACCTGTCAGCGTATTGCCTGAATTGTTCTTTAAAGGCAGTTAGGTATTAAACAATATGGTTGTCGTATTCTGTGTCATTGTCATGCGTGAGTTCTGTTTTCCATCACATGATTGTGTGCATTGCCCTGGTGTTGTCTTCTTGGTTGCATTCCTAGGCGTTTCGCACGCACGTAACTAAGACTGCTCCCTGAACCTATCGCGAAAGTAGGATATATAGCATTTAAATCTTATGTGCTGTTTAATTACAAACGTATTTAAAATTTTAGAAAATAGATATCATCGAAACACAATGAAGGATTAAGCAAATCATTACAAATCTGTATAATAAAACTTAGCAAGACAAAGAAAACTAATAACAAGGAAGACGGGTGACTGGACTTTTCATTTAGAAAGTTAGAGATAAAATTGCAAGAGGGAAGAGTGAGACAAACAGCCAAACTGTTTAAATGCTCATTACTTATAAAGGATGGAACAATAAAGAACACATGGCGAAGCGGAAATAAGAGATGGGATGATTGACGGTCCCATTTTTTAAAGTGACATATCTATCTTGCCTAATCACAATTACATCGTCAGCCAGCGCTGTCGCCTGTCCCACGTCCCACTACGTTTTTGTGCTCTAATTACCGTGCAAAATAACATAATCTATTAAACGCCGCCACGTTTCCTTCATCATTGTTTCCTCCACTACAAATTAAGGTGACGCCCACAAGCCTCGCACCTTCTCTTCAATGTGCGTGAAAGTGCCCTTTATTAAAGCATAGTATTTATTAATTCCATAAAGACAGGTATAACGATCGCCATTAACCGATGAATAGGTAATCAGATGGAAAATTTGTCTAAATAAACAAAAATATCATTGGCCATCTTTATTAATTTGTACGTGGAGGCGCCCCTAAAGATATCGGAAAAAACGTATACCGCAATGCTTTTTGAATCGCGGTACGCGAACGCGAATACTTAGGTATGGCATGATTTTAGGCGTGCTGATATTTCTTTTCAGCAAAAAAAAAATATTTTGCACCTCTGGCCCCAGGGTTACTGTACAGGGTTTGTAATAATGGGAAGCGAAGTATTGTATTTTGGTTTTGTGCAATCAGACCTTTTTGTACAATGATGTAAGGAGCGTAAAGTAACCTTGTATCACCTTCTCCTTCACATGGCGCAAGGTTGAAGACTCGCAAATTATATTGTTTCAGAGGAGATGCTACTCGAAGACACTTTTTTTTAATATTCACCCTGGAGAAATGAAACTTGAGCTTTTTATGAAGCTTTTTATTCTGATTTCAAATATATAATTAGTTTCTTGCAAGTTGCACACTTTTAGCTCTACAATATGACAGAGTGAAAACCTTAACCCTTTTGCCTCCCCCCCTCTTTTCATCCCTAAACTTCTGTAAATTTTACTATTAATAGTTTATAATGCTTCAAATAAAGTGCAGAATGCAAATACCTAATTAGGAAGCAGATACAAAATACGTAATACGCGTGAAAAATAATACACGTAAAAAGTCCACAATTCACCTACCCTAGTAAAGGTTTACTTATATTTTTAGTATACAATAAAATACTGGAATTTAAACTAGATACTTGCATTTGCCATACTTTAGAAAAAATGAGAGCGAAAATTCATGCAGATCCGAGTACTAGAAGTGCTCGAAAAAGGAGGGGCACATTGAAAAAAATGGCAAAATTTGCGTTTTGAAAAAAAACTAGATTTAAAGTAAAAATTGAGTTTTTATTTTATGAAATATATCTATAAATCTGATGAAATTTCCACACCAAAATGAACAATCTTTCCTGTAGCAGCCAGTGCGACTAAAATATGCCTGCACCATGAGTTTGTCCTTCTCGTCTTCTTCGAGCCGACTCCTAAAAGACATTTCGCTCACAGACAAGGTCACGGAACGCTTGCCAAACTTCCGCTCCATCTGGCAGAGCCTTGTGCCAACTGCAAGCTAGGAGTAAGTTCGACAGGACTGCGAAATCTAAACTAAGTTCAGTGTCACGCCATTTTGCAGCCATGTTTGTGCCACATACCATCGTACAAAACGGCAATGTCGTCCCTGCTAAGTTCTCTCACTGCGAGCTCTTTCGACCTCGCAAGATTGGCGCTGACGTCATCCATTGCCGCATCACGAAATTTCTGGTTGACGGGTGTGAATAACTTTTGACGCATTGGCTTTTGCAAGCCAACAAATTATTGCCGCAAATCGGACCAGCTGCTCGTATCCTATTTCTAAAGAACACGCCGCACAACGACTTTCACTTGCGAGTAATGCCTTTTTTTCATTTATAAGGAGATAATTACACGAGAAAAACATTGTTCAGCTGCACTGCTCGACAAGACATGGACCCCACAAACAGGTTTCACAGCACATACAGGCGCGCAGCGGCCAATGGCGGTCCCCGATCCGTACCATCTGATAAGCCAGTCGCGGCGCTCGAAAAACGCGCAGACGCGTGCTTCTTTTTATTATTTCTTGCACTGCATCAGCGAGAGAAACTGTTGTTATTTGAAGAGTGAAGTTTGATTCTTCGACTCATGCGATCAACAATGGCGAGCGGTGACGCATTATCGGCGGAAAGGTGCTCGAAGACTGCACACTTTCGACCATTTAACAGGCACCTTGTGCTCTTTAGATGAAGTTTTAAAGCATTTCCAGTTAAGTCTCGATCTCTATTTTTTTCATAACAGTAGAGGTTCTTATCTAATAACAGTAGAGGTTCTAATAGAGGTTTTTTATAACAGTAGAGGATCTTATCCAAACAAGTGAAAGTAAAAAATATGTAATTTTGAAAAAAAAACTCGCGTTTTTCGACCCGCTTCTCCCCTTAAGATACCGCGAATTCTGAGCCTATTGTGTCTACAGCAAATGCGCTGAGCTCCTTCCTTTTGTGTTTAAATCATAAACTTTGTGACAGCATTACAATCGGCTCCACTGGGTACCCAAAAAGATCCCAATTGGCACCCAACACGATCTCGTCCTTCGCTTACGTGCGAGAATAAGTTTTAAACACCGCCTATGAAAAGCTCGTGCTGTGTGGTTACGTTGAATGTCCTCAGAATGCTTACCGTATGCACAAAAAAGCTTTTAATGCTTTGTCCAAGTTTTATGTGGCTGTTGTGTGAAGCAACCTTCGATGTGCGTAAGAGAAAGTATTTGGTGCTTTCGGGAATGCTGCGACCTGTTACGAAAGCACAACATGCAACTTGCAAATGGGTGAGTATGTAGTATGTTTCTGCGGGGAGGTACAGAAAGGGTTGTATCGCCAAGATAACCACGAGAATCTCGCCCGAGTCGGTGGCTGAAAGTGCGGAAGATGTTGAGGCAGCACTAACGTTTTCATGAATGCCGCTAACCACCATCACTGTGTGTCCGTTAGTCGTGCAAGCCACATCCGTGCAGTAGACCTAATTTTCGTCAACGTCGCTTAAATTGCGATTCATGTATCTCACCCGTGCCCACAGATGACCGATGTTACGCTCATTGTACACATTGCATGACAGGAGGTGCACGTGAAGACTCGGACTGTTTCGAGTGTCATGGAAGTTCATTGCGATTACAGAGGTTCAGGGGAACCGAGGTGACCCGGGCGGTGGAGTACCTGTCTAACCGTCGATATGAGAAGAAGGCGTTTTGCTGACCAAACTACTTGGCCTCGAGTACTTCATCGAGACTATTGTGCATTCTTAGCGACTAAAGTCGCTGCGTAAAAGTATAGTGCGGAACGCCCAAAGGGACCTTGATGGCCTTACAGATGAGGGCGTCCACGCGTTCATGTTGTTCTTGCATGAGCCGTTGAAATGGAAGGTGATAACTGAAGTGGCTTATACTGCACGCGTCGAACAGTCGAAGCGTGTCCCGTTTACCGAGTTGCAAGCTGTCTATAATTGCGCTTCTGAAAATGGCGGCGATCTGCTCCGTGAGGCGTAAGAGTAGGAAGATGGTGTGTCGTGCCCTACCGCAGGCTTGAATGTAAAGTCGAAGGATGCGTGCTCACTCTCCCTGAGAGGTAGGTGTTCCTTCGACGAGTACATTGATGTTAGGTAGAGGACTTTTACTGTGACCGCGAAAGGCAAGATCAGACTTCTTTGGAACGAGGCCACACCATCGAGCGTAGTCTGACACGACGTGTACCACTTGTTCAAGCCAGTCTTCAATAGCCCCTTCGGGACCCAGAATCGTCCACAACATTGCATCATCGGCATAGATGGCACGGTACCGGCCCTAAACTTGCTCAATTTGTTTAGGAAGGTCTGACATAGGGATATAAACTTTTGCTCACATGAGTACACATGATGGTTTTCTGCCCATATGCCTGTGAAAGTTACTGTCATCAGTTTTAACAGCCCTGTCCTCTTCGACCTGTTACCAGCTAAGTGTCTGTAGCATCATTTTTTCACAGGCAAATTGTGACTGCTTGGAAGGCTGGTGCCAAGGAACTACTTCGGATTAAATAGTACTTTCCAATGTAGTGATGAATATTAGAGAAAGTATTGGGGTAATCTTTAGATTTCAAGAGCCTGAAGTTTTTTCTCTTGCTGAAAGACCTCGAAAAACAATGTTTTGCCACATGCTTGGTGCAAGTCATAAAAATTTTGTGTTGCAGGTGTCACCCCTCGGCACAGTTTAGCACAAATGTCACAGCTATGAAATCATTAAACACTTTTAAACAGAATGAACAAGCTTGAAATTTCAAATACTATTTGTCTTGAACACTTCAGAAACACAAGTGATGTGGTCACGACATGCTCTGCCCGGTAGGCGGTGATACTCGAGTGATGCGGGCCAATACCAATTGTTGCGGCACAATCATGAAGAAAGGCTCTGACGTAGTTATAAACTCGAACGCCGCAGAGTGATTCTATGAGGTTACTGAGAGTGAGGTCGTGTTGCACATTGTAAAAAGCAAGCTTAAGGTCCATGTAAGGTCTGGCGTCTCATACCCCTGTCACACGGCCACCACTAAACTCCGTTGAACACCGTCAACGTAAATCTCCCCTATGAGGTTCGACGGAGAAGGAGTTGTGGCAGTGTCACACGGCAATGACAAGGTTGTAACAGTTGCCGCGAGGGGGCTCAGCTGGCGCTGTTTGATTTTCGGAAAAGTATTCTAATTTGAACCCTATTCATTTTTTTTGTGAATCCTCGTTATGCGGTTTTTACAAAAAAGCACTATAAAGTAGGTATGCTACTAACAAACCATTAAAAATAATTTCAAATAAAAATGCATTTGCCAATTGTAGCAATGCTGCTAGTGACACTGGCAACATTGTGCTTTTAGTTGTTTTGTTGCCTGTGTACATTCCCGGTACGAAAGTTCTTATGCTTCCTTGCCTCGTGAGCGTACATTTTGTGTTCTTCAGCCATGAGTGACACAGCGGACGACGTGAGGAAGTGGTGCGATATGGCGCTGGTAATGACGTTGATAGGCTCGCGCCGGCCGGCCCGACTCGCGAGGCACGGTGTGTAGGGTATCGGTGTGGAGAGTAAGTGAACTCTGGCGGGGAAAGCTGTGCAAGTGCTACTGGGCTTCTTGCGAACTACTGGCCTGTCGGAACGCCTCTGAGTGAACTGATTTTGTGTGTGCGGGTGTGTCAATGTTTTTCTCTTATTTATTTTTTAACTCTCTCTTTTAACACCCTATTCTCCAACCTCAGTGTAGGGCAGCATACCGGAGACTAGCATCTGGTTAACCTCCCTGCCTTCGTTCTTTCTCGTTTCTCTCTCTCTTCAATGCCCCACACAGCGTGTGGGGATACATGTATGATACCCCCAAGGGACATGAGCTATAGCAGACTGCGACAGAAGCCGGCATGAAGCTTATCACTGATATGGATTTCCCCACTAGGAGAGGTAACTCCACATTCCGGGATACCACCCCAGACCTCATATTTGTGAAGAATATTGGTGGGGTCCAGGGGGTCAACACGGCTCTAGAACTGGGAAGTGACCACTACGTCATCGAAGTATCATTTGTGATTGCCCGCTTTAGGACGAAAAAATTTTAAGGTGGCCGGCTGGGACGTTTTTCGTAAAGTCAGAGCTGAGAGAGCACTGATGGCTGGGACAGACTTTCAAGGACGGTACAAAAGAATCAGAGATGACGCCACGGCAGCGACCAAGGAGGTCGTCACTGACTTCGACGTTGAAAACATGGACAGCAGGTTTACCCACCTACTAGAAGCCAAGCAAGCCCTACTCACGAGGTGGAAGCGACAGAAGCATAACAGGAGGCTCCGCAAGGTTTCCGATGTTAACAGGGCGATCGAGGAGCACTGCAAAACCTTGTGTAAACAACAATAGCATGAGGTCTGCGAGAGCATCCAGGGTCAGCTCAGATCTGGGAAGAGCTGGGGTCTTCTCAAACGTCTTGTCGATCAGGACAGCACCAGGTCCAGCCACAGGTGAGCCCTCGCGCAAGCCATCAATCTTGCTACTGACTCTACCCAGGACGAATTGGTTGTCCACAAGTTTATAGACACCTATCTGCGAGTCGCGGATAGCTCTGCAATCACACAGTTTCCGGACTTCGCGGGATGCGACGTGCCGGAGTTGGACCAGGACTATACTGTGGCCGAGATCCGACAGGTTCTCTTTTCCTTAAATGCCAAATCCGCTTCTGGCCCTCATGGCATAGCCAATGAGATGCTCAAGAACCTTGATGATGACTCCATCGAATTTCTTACGAAAAAGATTAATGAGGTGTGGCGCAGTATGTAGGTTCCCGCACAGTATAAGACGGCCTACACAGTTCTAATCACGAAACCTGGTAAAGCACCAGGAACAGATAATCTAAGACCGATTTCCTTAACTTCCTGTGTCGGTAAGGTCGCAGAGCACGCCCTTCCGAACCGACTCAAGGTGCACCTCGAGACCAATGACATGTACACGCACAATACGATTGGTTTCAGAGCTGGCCTCTCGACACAGGATGCCATGAAGCTGATAAAGCATCAGATCATCGACCGGAGCACAGGAGATACCAGAGCCATTCTTGGATTAGACCTGGAGAAGGCTTTCGACAACGTTTCTCACGAATTTATTTTCCGGTCAATTGCCAGCCTAAAGCTAGGGAAGAGGGGGTACGACTTCGTGAGATCCTTTCTTTGCCAGAGAACTACCAAGCTCAAGATCGAAGGGTATTTCTTATGAGAGATCAACCTTGGTTCACGCGGCACGTCTCAGGGCTCAGTTATTTCAGCAACACTATTTAACATCGTGAGGATCAGGCTCTCCAAGGACCTCACGAAGACTTAAGAAATCAATCATACCATCTACGCAGATGATATAACCAGCGGGAGCGATGGTCAAGTTGAGGAAGCCATGCAGCGCGCAATCAACGTGAGCAAACGTTTCCTCAATCCCACCGGTCTCAGGTGCTCCCCATCGAAATCTGAACTTCTGCTCTACAAGAAAAGAAGCCGAGGCGGTGGCCACCGTGACGGGAAACCTGCGTCTGAAAGTGAAATACGGCTTTTTCACTGGTGACGGGTTTCCAGTGACCAGAGTGGACTCGCTCCGAATATTGGGAATGTATATCGAGTCGAATGGTGCTAACGAAGCTGCACTCAGACAGATCACTACCAAGACAAAAAGTCTTCTCGGCCGCATCCGGAGGATCACCAACAGACACCGGGGAATCAAGGAAGACAATCTGATCCGCATCCTACATGCGTTTGTGCTCTGCCACCTTTCGTACTCGGCGGCCATGCATAAGTGGCATGTTGCACAGAGCAGTAAGCTCAATTCTCTCATAAGAAAGGTCTTCAAGCTCGCGCTCAGCTTGCCTGTAAGCACTCGCACTGAAAATCTTTTCAAGCTCGGTGTTGACAATACACTCGAAGATATAATCGAGGCGCAAGAGCGCTCACAGCTGCTCAGGCTTTCCGGAACCAAATCGGGCCGCAAGATACTCGAAGATTTGGACCTCAACTCTATTGACCAGTGCCCCGATCCCATGCAGATTCCCAGAAACATCAGGTCTCAACTGCGCATCGCACCCATTCCCCGCATTATGCACCCAGCGCACAACGTTGGTCGACGTAGGGCCAGTGGTAGAGCTCTGCTCGAGCACCTCCGTAGCAACCCTACTGATGCAAGCTTTGTGGATGCTGCGCCATATGTCCAGCAAGAGGCATTCGCTGTTTCTATCGTCGACTAAAATTTCAGGCTCACTTTCTCCGCCACAGTACGCACATCGAAGCCCATGATAGCCGAACAGGTTGCAATCGCGCTGGCTATGCTGAGATAGTCGCAGAGTGTCAATATACAGCGACTCCAAGGCGGCTATCAAAGCCTACGAAACCGGGATGGTAGCCCCTCAGGCCCTCCGCATTCTCCAAATCGTCGAGAGTATCACGCCCCATTCTCTCAGTTGGTTTCCCGCTGACCTGGGGTCGATTGTGGGCTCTACCCCTAACCCGAACGAGGGCGCACACGAGGCCGCGCGAGGACTCACTGACCGCGCCGCCTCCGCAGTACCTCTGCTTCGCTGGGAACCCTTATTTAGGTTCAACGTACTAACAAAGCACTTCTGTCAACAAGGGTATTCCCTCTCTCACACCCTGCCTTCTGCAGGGCGCAGGTAGTCACCCTAAGACTATTGCAAGCCAGTGGGTATCCTAACCCGGCGGTTCTTCATGCTATCTACCCTGAACAGTATCCAAGTGCGAATTGCCCCGCTTGTGGACTGTTAGTGACATTCAATCATGTGCTGTGGGAATGTGAAGCCATCGGCCCCGTCCTCAGCGAGGACAGGTGGGCTGTGCTCTTACCCAGCCCCGAACTTAAGGATCAAACCATGGCCGTCCAGAGTGCCCGTGAACGGGCTACCAAGCTCGGCTAGACGGTCCCTACGTGGGATTAGCCGGGTGGCGCAGGGTCTCCCCTGCGTCTTCTCAGCACAAAAATAAGGTTTCAATCAATCAATCAGGCGCGACCGACGCTACCAGCGTCTGTCGGCGCGGCCCGACGGCACGAAATGCAACATGCTGCATTTCGCGCCGATGCATTACCCAGACAGCACTGGTTCCCTCTTTAAGTGGCGAAGGGACGCCGGATGCGCTGACACGCGCATGCGTCAAAGCAACGCAGCGCGGCGCGCGCCTGCAAGTTTATGGCAGGATCAGCCCCCGGCGTGGCACCACCGGCGTGATGCGACGAAATGAACGCCGACGAGCACGCGTACCGTGTCACATCGAAATGTATTGGGGCCTTGACTGTCGCATGTAGTCATGTTCTCACGTGACACGCATCTGAGGATTATCATGTTCGCACCAGTCACATACCTTCGTCATCCATTCGCGTCATGTAATACCCAATTTGGCATATGTGAAGCTAGCGAAACGGCCGGGAGCTCATCTTCAGTGTAACATGTAGACATGTTGTTACATGATACGCATGTAGTGATTATCATGTTTGGATGTGTCATTCATCTGCGTCGTCCGTTCGCGCCGTGTAATACCGAGTTTAGTACATGTGAAGCAAGCGAAAGGGACGCGAGTGCATTACGAGCGGAGCATGTAGCCATGTTGTTACATGACACGCATATCATGATTATCATGTTTGCACCAGTCACATACTTTCGTCATCCATTCACGTACTGTAATACCAAATTTGGTATAAGTGAAGCTGACACTGAAATATCGGCACACACCTGCATAAAACAGTTTCGCGTTAATGAACGAGAAATTAGAACTTCTGAACGCCCGCTCAATGTGCCCTAGCATCCCCCAGCGTCCTCCAGCACACATGTTGAGTTGCGGTATGCTTCAGCGCAAAGCGTTTATTTGTGGCATGTCTGAGAACTAGCTAACCTCTCTGCCGGTCTAAGAACTGGCTAACCTCTCTGTCCTTCCTTCAATCTTCTCCCTTCTCCTTCGATGTCATTGTGGTTTTTTCGGCTTGTCTACCGTTCTATGTAGAACTTCTGCGCCACCTCAATTATCCTATTTATATTGGTTATGACATTGTCTTCATCGTCCCTTAATACACACATTGGAATCTGAACTTAAATACATTCTGCGCTAGAACGTTATGTAGTTAGGGTAGTTTAGCTTCGCTATTCAAAGAATAAAAGGGTGTGAAATGAAATACAGTAGGGATCAGTCATAGG
The DNA here is from genome assembly GCF_043290135.1 of Rhipicephalus microplus. Lineage (NCBI taxonomy): Eukaryota > Metazoa > Arthropoda > Arachnida > Ixodida > Ixodidae > Rhipicephalus > Rhipicephalus microplus. The sequence continues at coordinate 140,916,961 of NC_134702.1, forward strand.
AGGACATGTGAGGCTTAAACAGTGCCGAAGAATGAAAACGTCCCATGCTAACGTAGATTAGTTGACAGAAAGAAAGAAGGAGTGGGCTTCCTTTTCACAACATTTTCACTGTCAGCATAAAGAAATACTATACTATTAGTGATAGGGGGGCAAGTATCATATTTAGGTTTGAATAAAAGTGCAAGTTAAAGGTGGTACAGGTCTACACACCTACATCAAGTGATGATGATCATTTGGTTGAATGCTTTTATAAGGACGTAGAGTCAGCCGATAATAAAGTAAGCGCACATGGCATCAACTTTATGAATGCCGGAGGGGAGTTATTAGTAGAGTTCCCAGAACATAATATTTTATGGACCTTGAATACCTTCTACAGAAAACTAGCTAACCGCAAGTGGACGTGGGGAAGCCCTCAATGGCCAAAATAAAAAGGAAGTTGACTTCATTATGTGTGCATACCCAGACATCGTACATGATATAGAAGCAGCTGTACATATCCGATGCAGTGGCCATTGAGCGGTAAGAGCTCGTATTCCCCGAAATTTGAAAAAAAAGCGAAGGTGCAAACTGATACGCAAGAAGCAAATTATTTATCTAGTGGTGAAAAGGAAAGTACAGTTTCGAGTCATTAAACGAGGTAGCCGACGTTAGCGTTGACACACTGTAAGATAGTCTTGCTACTATTATCAAAGGGTCTGCTATGAAAATTGGAGGCACAGTCACTAAACACGACTTTGTTAAGCTATCTCAGGACACGAAAAAACTCATTGAGAGAGGATAAAACATGAAAGCCTCAAATTCATCCGAGAATATAGAGCTAGTTGAGCTTTAGAAGTTCAATATTAGGAGCAGGTTGCTAACGTCAGGAATTATTACATGGAGAGAATTGAGCAGGCTGTAAAAAGCGGCAGAAGCCTAACAGCGGCGAAGGCAAACTTGTGCATAGGTCAAAATTCGATGTATTGATTAAATAACACAATCTATCTAATATGATAACAACTTCAGTGCGAATAACCTACAAGAATCGTCAATACCATGGATCATTATTAGCAGTCAATTGAAGCTCTGACATAAACGAAGCAGATTAATTTGTTCACTTTAATGAGGCGTGCAGCCTTATAAACCATATCAACCAACAACAAAGGGTTCGGGACCTTTCTGTGAAAGAAGTGGTAGTATCAAAAATTTTACTTCTCATAGAACTTGAAAACTTATTCGACAAAGTCAACTGTTACGTCAACGTACTCTTATAAAGACACTTACCCGAACTGGTCATCGCCGAGATGATCAGTTGCAGCTAGTTTGCTCTGATATGCTTTCGCTCAAGATTACCGCCTTCAGCTTTCTTGCAGTCGCCCTGACGCTTGTCCATCAGTAAGTATACAGTCATAAAAAGATACCAGTTATGTAGCCTGCAGTTTTTGAAATTTTTACGCATTTCTAGCCTGCTCAACAAGAAGTGTCCGTTGGTCGGTCTGTTACATGAGGCAATCACTGCTGTCAACAAATTTATGAAAGCAAGTTTTCGATAAGGTTGTTGTGTTTAATCCACAGCTTCACGCTAGAAGGCTGATGTTCGTGTTTTAAACCCAATGCTACGCTGTCATCTATGCTTGCAATGTTCATACGTATGGCACCTACACAAATGCGTTGCATTCGTGGTGCAAAAAAAACATCATGGGATAACGCTTTCTGTGGAGGCTTCCTTACAGTTTGTTAAGATGAAATGCAAGCGTTTTGCAAAAGGTCGAGGCGCTATGCCAACATGACTGTAAGCATCTGTAAAATTCAACCTTTGGAAGCTTACGTGCCAGAGCCGCGCTTTTGTGTTCACGGGCAGCGTTTGCCTAGAAGCAGTGTCCGCAGCTAAACCACGAGTGCCAGAAAGATGAAACTCTATGAGATGGTCAGCACGTGCATTAAGACACCGTGCTTAGGCATCACTTACTTAATCCTTATAAAATATTCTTCGTGAATTTTTCCTAATGCTTAGAACCATGTGGTTTTGCAAATCTCCTATAGGTGCAAGTTGGTTTTGGGAGTCTACATCGGTTCTCTGAGAAAACAGTCAGAACTATGCGAACCCAACTGACTGATTACGCACACGCTGCGCCATAGCGGTACGAACACCCCCTACTTAAGCGAAATATGAACAGCCTGTGCCCGCCATGTGTTATTTCTTTTTATTGAGGCGAGAGAAGGACCTTCTTCAGCACTTCCACCCGGATTCTTTGTTATTCTATTCGTTGTGTGCGATAGGCATGCCACCATATAAATGGCTTCTCCTTTGTTGGGTGAGACCTTTTTCAGCTTTACGCTCGCTATGCGTAGGATGGAGCGAACCGCAACAAAACAAGTGTACTTTTCGTTCAGCAGTTGTTTACCTCTAACGTTTTTTTTCGTTTTTTTTTGTCAAGGTAATTATTCTATGGAGACTGTCAACAGGTTTTTGCATTCACCGTAAAATTCCTCGATAGGTTCAAAGTGATAACACTGTGCTGCGCATCGTATGGTCTTCAGAGCGCTGGCGACGAACACTGATGTAACAGAGGTAATATGAGCCGGACATTTTCACCAATAAGAGGCCGCGTGTTACAACCTCATGTCGCGTGCGGGGAAGACCGTCGTTTCCCTTCAACCTCAAAGAAAACGAGCGCCCATGTACCCCTTAAACGCCACGACTGACTTTCATGGCGAAGGACCTCATAATTGCAGCCACTCTATGCCCATGTTGCAGACAGTGACGACGTGCCATCCAAGATTTTGAAGGGCGTTTCCTATTTTCCTGGTAGCCTTCTGGTTCTATGCTTGAATCTATCGGCACCTTTCACATTAAAAGCATGCACTTTTGCCGCGGCAGAAGTATGAGAAAGTGGAGCTCGCTCAGAGGGCGTGGCGCTCTTTCACAGCGAAAGCTGTTATGAGGTCACAACAAGGGTTGCGTGTGTCGTAGTTGTCCGCTGCCACCGCCTCTGGTGTCAGCAACCGCTATCGAGTGAAATAGAAAAACTAAGCAAATAGAACATGTAATGCATGCCAGCTGAGTATTCTACCAGATGGCCACACCTATTCTTTTCTTTACTGCCTTCTTGAATACTGGTCCCGATAGTCTAACAATCATGCCCCGCCGTGGTAGTCTAGTGGCTAAGATACTCGGGTGCTGACCCGCAGGTCGCATGATCGAATCCCGGCAGCGGCGGCTGCATTTCCGCTGGAGGCGGAAACGTTGTAGGCACGTGTGCTCAGATTTGGGTGCACGTTAAAGAACCCCAGGTGGTCAAAATTTCCGGAGCCCTCCACTAGGGCGTCTCTCATTATCATATAGTGGTTTTGGGACGTTAAACCCCAAATATCAATCAATCTAACAATCATTCATATTACCAATTTCATTCGCGTTATTTCATCAAAGATACCGTATCTTCATCAGAGTCATTTGTCTTATACAGATCAGAAACTTTGAATACAAGTTTTACGAAACACTCATGAACAGATGGTACTCTATTGTCACAGTGTCTAGCAAGCTGCGTCATAGCGGATGTAGACCAACTAAAAAGATAAAATTGAAATTTTGAGCGAAATTTTCAAAGGGCAAAAAGTATTCTTAAAATGCGGAATGCTTCCCGATTTTGCGTGTATCCTTGAAACTACGTTGCAAACTGACCTTAGACAGGCTTGGTGTTGGGAATTCGAGCCTATCATACAAAAATTATTATGATTTATGGTGTAGGGGGTACCCCGCAAGTGTGCTTGTAGCAATTACCTAAACAGTGTTAAAAAACGCTCTGAAAGGCTGCTCCTTGAGCTTTTCCTGTCACGATGCTGCACATTCTGCACAAGCCTGGCAGTTTTATTTGTCCGCGTTACTGTTCTATGGCGTCACTGCGTCCAAAATGCGCTTCCTAAAGGTGCAAAAGTAGTGTAGATGAAGGGCTTCAACCTTGTTGCCGACGCCTCACATACTCCGAACAGGGAGCGCAGTGTTGTCGAACAGAGGTGCACGTGGGACCATGGCATGATTGGTGCGCTAGCAGTCATGAGGAGTGGTGATGGTGCCGAAATTTCTGGAGTTATCTCGTCAACATTTTACCATGTCCACCTTGACACGAGTCATGGTAGACAAACCACGCACCACGAGCCCAAAGCTGAAAACCATAAACTCATTTGATGAAACGTTTCTACGTTCTATAGTTGCAAAAAATAAGGAAGTCGCACGAGCTGTCTATGTTTGGAATACAAGCAAGTACTGTCACTCATATAACATAGCTTTAGAATACAACACGAAAACTGAATTCTCACGACTTACTAAAATGATTGATATCTATCGCCTAGAAAATCCTTTATTGCGCATCAATCATGAGAATGAATTCATATTGATAACCAGTGTTCATCAAGACAGTGCAGACTTCGTCAGCTATTGGTTGTTTTGCGATATTTATTTGTCGTGAAATTTAGAGTTTGCTGCAAAGACTTCATTAGTGAAGTTAGTATGAGGCAACAATTACCAGCGTGTTGTGTGTAGCACAATTAATGCTGCTGATGCCGACCGCGGAGCCAGCTCCCGATTTGTCAAATAATAAAGCTGATCGGTACCGCGAAGGCGAACGCGGAAGATCAGAGCACGGAAAAAAAGGAGACTCCTTCGTTCACACGGTTCACGAGCATAGCAGTCAAGGTCGCACCCGTTTGGGACTAGAAGGGGAAGGCTTACTCGGAAGAGCGTCTGGCAAGAAGCAGGATAGGCGCCACCGTTTAAGCTATTGCTGGCATGCACGCGTGCCGTTAAGAACGACGCGGGGACGCGACCACTTGGCTGACCGAGACATAGTGGCGGCAGGGAGACGAGCATAACCTCCCCCACTGTACGTCATGACCGAGTGTTGTGAAGACGTCGGGGCACTTCGCTATCGCATGTACACCTAGTAAGCGCACAGAGCCCAGCGATGTACTCACCGCTCTTAAGGAGGCTTCTATGAAGCGACATTTCATGAGGGAGCTGACGGGGCTCGAGCGTCAGAACGGCCGCCGACGGAGGCAGCACGACCTGGTATGGGAGAAAGTTTCACACGTGGAGAACCTATCGCTTTGCGTGTTGTATTTGATAACGTGGTTTTTCCAATGCATTGTCTATTAAGAAGGTGTTTCTGCAATTGGTTGCGGCAATGCGAACCCGCACGTGTGATGGGCTTGTGTGAAGACCCTTTGTTGAACTGAGGGTTGAAAAGAAGATGTTTCAATTTAAAATGAGAGAGCGGAGGTTCGGGCTTGGACTCAGGCAGACGCGTGAGGCTGCAATAAAGCGTCTCTTTACCGGACTACGGCTCTTATTTGGCGCTGCCACCGTGCATTCGAGTAATCGAGGGGACCCATGCCGAACCTCAAACATCTTCCCTCCTTAGCTAGGGAAGAAGCTAGTCGAGGAGGAGTAAATTAACTATTGCCAAGCATTATAATAGGCCTGCATAAAAACCACATACTCATCTCCTGGACATTTGCGTGGTCTACCCGCTGTGCACTACGTCGCCGCAAGACAAGGCACCAAAGCGAAATATTCTGAGCTTGAAAGTGGTACAAGACGACAATTCATTCAGACACTTATATACAACCGGTCCCGGGTCTTTTTGGGTACTTAGTGATTATGGTCTGTCCCAACATTGAAGTAATGCTTTAATGGTATCACACTGACCCCAGCGTCAGCCCACCGTTGGAGCGGCACATGTTAGCTTTTTTTGTGGGTTATCTGAAAACGTTCGCCCTCGCAATTACTGATGGGACAAAGCTACTGCCACCTTTTCACTCTGTCTGCCCCTTTAACCATTGAACTCGGAGGCATGCAACTTGCCACAGGAAATGTTTGTTTACGGAACATTGAAACGAAGTGAGGAAGGAGGATGTGGAGAAGAAGCAGCGTACCAAAGCAGATGGCCGCTTTGTAAAACACATGTATTGGGATGACAAAAGCATTAAAAGCCCCATACTCAAATGATATTCTCCAGGAGAGCGTCCGTATTGCGTTAAGCAGGTTTCATTTCGTCCGATGATCTAGACGACTACATAGTCACCTTCTCTCAACCGCCAAATAAGCGAGCATTTAAAGTGGATAATAGGACACAATTATTTGAATTGGTCTTGAACTCTCAATTGCCTGACATTTGCCTGGTTATGGTGGTTATGCCTGGTTATGGTGGTTGCCTGGTTATGGTGGTTGTAGAGGCCGAGAAGGAAGAAGCGCTTAATGGAATAAACATAGTGTATGAGCCAGGCCACGTCTCCCAATCATCGTAGCGTCATATATATATATATATATATATATATATATATATATATATATATATATATATATATATATATATATATATATATATATATATATATATGTTAGGCAATTGTAATAGGTAGTGCAGAGATGGACAGTACAACTTTTTTCATTTAGTCTAGCACAGATGCTGAGGTATTGCCCTTGCATAATATTTTAGTCACACAGTCAGAACAGGATAAATTTTGTACAAGTTGAAGGTTATAAACCCATGTTTCCCCAATAAATATTTCGCTGACAATACGTGTGATATCATCAATTTTGATATAAGGTAAATTCAATTATTTCCTTCAAAGAAAATTGGTGATTTGCTAGAGGTTTCATTGCCTGAGCGTCCCCACAAATCTAGTGGGCACGCAAAGAACCTATTTCACCTAGTATTATCAAAATGTTATGTAGAACAAAATTCAAGCGCTTGTTAGCGAGATGTTAAAGAAACAATAGTGTCCTTCAATACACTTAGCAATATTTTCTTTAATAAGTTGGAACTTTTGACAATATAGGAAGGACGGCAGCGTACGCTTGTGAATGTGTCTGCATGGTAGAACAGACTTGTATACTAATTAAAAAGCTTTGCTTATTTTCTTTCAGAATAAATGTGTCTAGTGCGACATTGAACTACGGAGTACCCACTGCCTGCAATCACAATGCGGTAAGCAAATAACGCAAGTGCTGCAGCTACAGTGTCAGTCTTTCGAGGTAGCTTAACGGTAATGCACATATTATAACAACACGGAGACGAACAACGAAGGAAGACTAAACAACACGAGCGCTGACTTCTGTTGTAATGTGATTTTAGTTTCCGTTTCGTTCTGTTCTTTGTGCTCGAGAGGGGGCGTTGTGTATGTGTCGCCGTCCTGTGTATATTTAGGTGTCCTGAGTAATAAGGTTCTTCAAGTCTATGTTTCGGACTGTTCATGGTCGCTCTGCAGACACTACAATGGCGGTCGCCATTGATAGTGTGCACGATAGCTTTCGCATCCCGCACACTATCACCTACAGAACTAAAGTATTCGGTCAGTGAACGCGAAGCGCTTGCATGCATCTGGCATGTGAAAAATGGCATACCTACCTTTGGAGGCACCAGTTCACACTTCGAACTGGCCATCAAGCGTTGGTTTCTTTGCTGGCATCACACGGATCAGGACAACGTCCACTTCGTATTGCGCGCTGGGGTGCTAGGTTCCTCCGCTACATTTTTCCTTGTCAAGTACAAAAAAGGGTCGACGAACACTGTAGCAGACGCTCTTTCTCGTCTACCGAGCCCTACTTCAGAAGCTGAACTTGCGATAGATGATGAAATTGTTGCAATTGCCAAGCCTGCTTGTATCTCTAAAGAAAAATTCAAGCAGGCTGTTCTCGGTGACGTCTGCGTACAACAGGTCAAATATTTTGGGATGACTTCTTGGTCACCACACAAATGCATTCGTGAGTAGATCAAGTCATTTTTCAACATTCACGAAGAACTTTCAGTGGTCGATGATTTATTGTTGCGTGCAGAGCAGCTGGTCGTTCCTTCATATTTTTCTGCCTAAATCATCGCCACGGCACATGAGACGCATCAGGGCATCATGCGCGCAAAAGCAAGACTCCGCGAACAGTTCTGGTAGCCTGGGATGGACAAAGAAGTCGAAACAGCCGTAAAGAACTGTAGTGTGTGCTTGGAGGCAGACAAGTCTGCGAAAACGTCACCAGCACCAATGCAGCCCGTAGAATGGCCTCAGCGATCATGGTAACAACTTTACATTGATATTGTGGGCCCCCTTGAACATGTGCCTGAAAACAACAGGTTCATAATCACGCTCGTGGATTATCACTCAAAATGAGCCAAAGCTTATTTCTGTAGTAGCGTGCTCACAAGTGCAGTCAAGGAGTTTCTAACCGGCGTATTTTCGCGAGAGGGTTATCCTGAAGAGATAGTCACTGACAACGGGCCACAATTCATTCTCGTGAATTCGCAGAATTTCTTCACGATCGAGCTATTCCCTTGTCTCATTCATCAGTTTACTATCCTCAGTCTAATAGACCAGTCCAGCGCTTCAAGCGAACTCTTAAGAACTATGTACAGGTGTGTCTTCTGGAGTGACAACCGCTGCGATAAGCAGTAACTCAGTATCTGGGTGTATACAGATGCACACCACATGCCACAACCAGCGTTGTACCAGCAGTGTTGTTGTATGGCAGGATGCCCCGAACAAGGCTGCACGTAGTAGGCTTTCCTGTACCAGCTTTTGAAGAAGTTACAGCTAAAGAGCTTTCACGATTACGCCATAGGATCAAAAAACAGCAGCAAACCAGCAAACAATATGCGGACCGCAGAATAGCTGCCAAAAAGACAACAATCGCAGTAGGTGATTTCGTTCGTGTCAGGAAGTCGTCTATTCGTTTCAAAGGAGATAGTGTCTTTTCACCACCAACAACAGTTGTGAAGAAACAAGGGCGTTCCTCCTTCCGGCTACAAGGTGGTAGGACCTGGAACGCCTCAAAACTTGCCAAAGTTCCTCAGAGAAGTCAGCTTTATCTTCCTGAGTGTTCCAGTGAGCTGCTGCCACTTCCTTGCGAGTGTGCTGTGCCGTGCTATCGTTCTGTGCTTATTTCTCCTACAACGGTTCAACCACATCAGTCTCCCGTTCTGCCAGCTTCTCCGGCCGGTCGCCCACACCGCAGCCTTCCGCTGTGCCAGCTGTTGCGGTGCCAGTGCCACAACTTACTAGTGTGCAACCAATTTCATCTGGTCCTGTGCAGTCTCAGCCTGTGCCGGCGCAGACTGCCGCCACGCAAGCAACAGGGCGGCCACAGCGAGAACGACGACCTCCTGCATGGGTGAAGGACTATGTGTCGAAGTAGTGCGGGTGGACATTGTGTACATAAGTGTTCTCTATTTGTTCAAACGCCTACTAACACCATTGAGCTCTTTAAATGAGGAAAGGAATATGTTGTAATATGATTTTAGTTTCAGTTTTGTTGTGTTCTTTGTACCCAAGAGGGGGCGTTGTGCATGTGTCTTTGTCCTGTATATATGTATAGGTGTCCTCAGTAATAACGTTCTTCAAGTCCCTGTTTAGACTGTTCATGGTCGCTCTGCAGACACTACACCTTCCAGAGCGGCTCGTGTTGTGCAGTTTTCTTGTGTTATTCATATCGGTGCTGTTCGAATATAAACACAAGCCAACTAGCCCAACTCTTTCTTTTGCTGTGGCTATCCAGATGCTCACTGCCTTCTTATATTATGGGGACGTAAAACACCATGGGGGGGATAAACCACAAGAGAGTAGGCAGGGAGGTTATCCAGGCACATGCCCGGTTTGCTACTCCATGTTGGGGGAATGGGAAGGGGGGGCATAAAGGTGAGAGAGAGAGGAAAAAGAAGAGAAAGAGAGAGACATAAAACGAGAATTGTCAGTCAATCGGCTGGCACGTATGCAGCGGTGGCTCTACACAAAAGTTAAAGGTGGTCACGTAGGCCTGTAGTTCTCAAAAAGCACAGGACAGCTTTGACTGCTTTTTGAGCCGACGAAAGGCGATGACGATGTTCCAGCAGCTTCTGCACAGAGAGTGGCAGATCGTCCAATTGTCGCAATGCGTCCGAAAGCTTCTGTCTTTCAGAGGCAAATCGAGGGCAATGGCATATCAGATGATCGATGTCTTCTTTGGTGCGGCAGACGTCGCATTCCGCATTGTCAGCCAATTTGATGAGGGGTCTATATGCTTTTGTGAAGGAAACCCCCAACCAAAAGCGACAAAGAAGTGAAGCTTCACGTCGATGAAGTCTGAATGGAGGTCGAATTTTCAGTCGAGGGTTTATTTGGTATAGTCTCGTATGTCTTATGCTTGAGGTGTTCCACTCCTGCAGACTCAGACTACGTGCCAGGTGACGAAGTTTCTTTGCAGCGTCAGTCCTTGACAAAGGAATCAGAAGGGTGTGCTCTTTTTGGTGCGATGTGCGAGCCGCGTTGTCAGCGGAATCATTGCCCCTGATCCCACAATGGCCAAGAAGCCACTGAAACTTGACCTCGTGGCCTGTTTCTGTGACGTGGTGAACAAGCTCGACAACTTCGTAAGGTAATTGTTCATGGCAACCTCGTCGAAGGACTGACTGCATGCTCTGTAGGGCTGGTTTCGAGTCGGAAAACACAGCCCATTTACTCGGTTTTTGGGATTTGATCTACTCTAGAGCACCACGCAAAGCCGCAAGTTCTGCCGCCGTAGACGTAGTGACGTGTGACAGTTTGATTCGCAGAGTGATTCTTCTAGCTGGAATCACCACCGCACAGCCAGAACCAGACGCTGTGGTTGAACCATGGTTGTATAGGTGCACGTGGTGGTTGTACATTTCGTGCAGAAGGCTCAAGCTCAAATATTTTAGGGCTGATGAAGGCAAATTCGATTTTTGCTGTATTCTTGGAATTGAAACACGTACTTGTGGAAGTGTCAGGCACCATGGAGGATACACCAGTTTCTCAGCAGGCGTACAACCTGACGTAAACGACGCACGATGAGCACAGACAATTGCACTAAATTTCGTGTGGAGCCTCTCAGTAGCGAGGGTTGCCAAGTGGTGGGAAGGATTCCAAGCGTGTTGCTTGAGGTACGTACGCATCATTTCAATGGTGATGTGCGTCATGATCGAGTAGTCCTATGCAATGGCAATTGTTTTAGCTGTTGATGCGCAGCAGGGTAAATCAAGGCATATCCTAAGCGCTTGGGCTTGAATATTTTGGATTTTGCACAGGTTCGTTTTGCACGTGTTAGATATAATAGGTAGGCTATACCGCAGGAATCCAGTAAATAACACCTTGTACAGCTGTAACATAGACTCGACAGACATTCCCCAGCTTTTCCCAGCAAGAAACGTGATTAATTGACAAACGGCAGTCAGCTGCATTTTCACGTAGTTTACGTGGGGTGTCCAAGACAGGTTTCGGTCGATTGCGACTCCCAAGAACCTGTGACTCCGGCTGCATGACACCAACTGCCCATTAATTGATATGCCGTAAGCGGACATCGGTTTTCTGGTGAAAGCCACGACTGCACACTTCTCAATTGCGATTTCAAGCCCTTGTTTGCGTAGGTGGTACGATGTCACTGATGCTGCCTTCTGAAGTCGAGCGCGAAGTTGAAGTCGTGTCACACCGCATGTCCACACACAGATGTCATCAGCATAAATGGAAAGTCGTACACTGCTTGGCTGTTTGCCAACCGGTCCAATGAGTGTTAGGTTGAACAGCGTCGGGCTTAGCACTCCGCCTTGCGGAACACCTCGGCTGCAGTAATACTCGGGTGTCGGGCCATTCTTTGTCTGCACGTGAAATGATCTATTCTGTAGGTAGCTCTGAACCCCCGTTTGTATCCTGCCACCAAGTCCCACTCCTTCTAGTGCGCTGAGAATGGCTTTGTGGGTGACATTGTCGTATGCCCCTTAACGTCAAGAAACAGAGCGGCAGATAACCGTCTGCAGGCCTTCTGGTGTACTACATATGTCACCAAGTCAACTACATTGTCAATGGACGAGCGGCCTCGTCTGGACCCGGACATGGCATCTGGATATATTTCGTAGAACTCTAAGTACCATTCCAGACACGTTAAAATCATCCTTTCCATAACTTTTCCCACACAGTTCTCGAGGGCCATCGGGCGGTAAGAGGAAATGTCCAAGGGTGACTTGCCGGCTTTGAGAAGTAGAATCAGGCGAATAGACTTCCATTCCTGTAGAACCATGTCTGTTTGCCAGGAGTCATTGTACAGCTGCAAAAGTGCCTTCTGAGCTTGATCTCCTAGGTGACACAGAGCGCGGTAAGTGATGCCGTCAGGTCCTGGCGCTGAAGAACGTTTACACAAAGCAAGCGCAGCCTTTAGTTCGTCTATTGAAAACGAAGTCTCCATTCGGGGATGACGTGAAGATACAGAAAAGTCGGGCGTCTTCGTCCCAGTTGAATTTGACCCGCAGGCAATCCTTCGGCAGAAAGAATCTGTGACATCAATCTCTTCGCAGCGTAAGTGAAGTGCCAGAGATTTTAATGGGTAGCACTTAGTAATAGTTGTACGAAGACCCCAGACAGTTCTCCAGATTAGTGTAGAGGCTTTCTGGGATCCAAAGACTCGCAAGAAGATGCCCATCGTTGCTTGTCCAACTTTTCCATGTGACGCTGTATTTTCTTTTGTGTGTGTCTGGCCACTGTCAGATAATCAAGTGACCTCGTGCGCCTATAACGTCGTTCTGCACGACGACGAATCACTCGGAGTTTCTCGAGATCAATGTCCATATCAGTGCGAGATGAGCTCACCGGAAGTGATCGCGTCGTTGACTGTAGGGCACTCTTTATTGCGTCCTCTAGGTTGAAACGTGAGGCGCCAACATAGTCTTCCATGATTAACTTGTATTTTTGCCAATCAGTGCACTGCACGGCTCTAAAGGACTTCAGACTTGGAAAGCCCTCAATCATCAGGTATGTTGGGATGTGGTCGCTACCCCTTGTTTCCAAATCCGAAAATTAGTGCACTCTGCTGGCGAACGAGCGTGAGACGAAAGTGCTGTCCAGGCAACTGCTGTAGGCCGATCCACGCAGATAAGTAGGGCTGCCGTCATTCACGAGGATAAGTTCACATTCAGAAGCGAAAGACACTAACTGTCTACGTCTAGTGTAGACCCTGGAGATTCCCCATAAGTAGTGGTGGGCATTGAAGTCGCCAGTTATTACGCATGGCTGGAGAGTTGAATTCCGAATTCCGCGCAAGCGCTCACGGTCTAGACGACTTGATGGAGGTAGTAGGCTCCGACGATGGTGAATGTTTTTTTTACTGTTAGGCAAACGTACTGATTTTCTTCATCAGGGGGTACAGGGTGAATAGCATACGTTAAGTCGCCCCGTATGAACACAGTGACCTTGCTGCACTCTCCATGGGTAGAAGACGTAAAGCACTCATATCCAGACAGTCTCATATGAGCTGACAGGTTCAGTTCACAAATCACAGTTATGGAGAACTGGTTAATGAATACATATTGCCAGAACTCGGACATACGCGCTCTAAGTCCTCTGGCATTCCACTGAAGGACATATGCGTTCTTTACTTCCACTCGAAATGATAACATGTTGCGGGCCATCGTTTTACCTTAGAGCTGCAAGCACCACACTCAAAGTGTCTAGCACTTGGAGTGCGCTCTGCGCTGATGGGGTGTTCATGTTGCTTAGGAGCATGCGCATTGCGCTCATAAGAGTCTGCTACATGTTGGTGATCTCGCGATCCTCAGTTGTCTTTTCATCAGCGGTTCGTCATGGCATCGAGGTTGGCGGGATTCGATGCACCTCTGAAACAGGCTGTGTTTGTGGAAGTGATGGCCACTCTTCACGTTGAGGGAGTCTTGACCCTGATTCTGTTTTCGGTGTATCCGTCTTCGCAAAGCTTAACGATGGGGGGCTAGTTCTTCTTGCTTGAGATGACGTGTCTCTATCGGCAGATGTCACGTTGCGTGATGATCTTCTGTGGTGACGCCGACGTCGCCTGACAGTTGCAGCAGCTTATCTGTGCGTTGAATTGTCGCGCACCATGCGTTTCAGCACCGTGCGTTCATTGCGCACTCGTGCGGAATCTTTGACGCTTTATGAGTGCCGTGGCAATTGGAGCATTTGAATGCAGTTGCGTGGCAGGTGTCTTCTGAATGAGGTTCGGCACACCGCGGGCACACGACATTGCTCGTAGATACTCCTTTGACATGTCCCATCTTGAAACATCTGAAGCATTGTAGGGGCTTCGGTATGTATGGCCGGACCTGGTGGTGAACGTGGCCAACTTTGACGTGTGGGGGAAGACTGTCTCCCTCAAAAACAATCATCAGGCATCGTGACTGACCAAGCCTTGCGATGTGCTTGAAGAGGATGTCGTCTGTAGTTGGCTTTATCACGATTCAAAAATCGTAAGCGGGAATGGAAAAGTCGACATCATAAATGACGCCAGCACTGCCCTTCCAGTCAGTGGGGATCACTGAATTAACTGTGACTCTGTCGATTTCTGAGATGTTCTGTAGGCTTTGCAGCACGCTACGGTGTAGAACATCAACAGCCAGAACATACTTCCGTGAGTTGATCCTGACGTCTTTATTCTCATTTGGAGCGAGTCCTTCGAGGTATGCCGAGAGGACTTGCCTGTTAAGCCACCGTAGGTTGGCTGAAGGGTCCACAGCCATGAAGAGTATAGTGTGTGGCCAACGCTGCACGGTAGCCTGCACAGGGGATATAATCACCGTTGACGATGTTCGTAGCAGTCTCCTTTTTGCATTTCGGATTATGACGACTGTGTAGTCGTCATCCGATGACTCGAAACCATCGGAATAGAGCTCCGTTGTCTCGCTGTCTATGCCACTTAAGGTGGTCCCACGTTTCCTAGCCGCTGCCAGACGTAGCGGTTGTCTACCTCGAAAATTCTGAGAGGCTTCTTCATCCATTCTCACAAGGAGGGAGCGGCAGCTCCCACAATTTGCGGTAAAACAAATAGAAAATTTGAATAGAAAACATTATACAGTACTAATAAAGTACACCGACTGCACAATAAGACAATATTCATTCAGAACAAAAAGCAAAATGAAATGTTGCAACGCTTCATTCGTAATTACTTTTTTTCTGTGGATGAAAGATAAGACAAACCAATTATGGCAGTATGAAAGAAGGTAAATAAAATAAATAAACTTTTAAAGTAGTGGGGGCAGGTGGTAGGGTCCGCTAGGGTCATTTCTGTCCTTCCAGTGGAGAGTCTAGAATTTGAAAATCAGCCTCTCGTAAGTATGGCGAAGGGATTGAAAGCAACAGTACTCACAGGTGAATACGAAACTGAAGCTCCAATGAGTACAGCAAGCAGACAACCATAATCATGTCGCTGCTCAAGATAGCGATAGCAGTGGATTTAGTTCTAGATTTTTCAAAGTAAGTGTGCTGCACGGGCTATGATCACATGCGAAACCTGAGCGACCAGAGCACATAGTTATTGATGATTGGAACGATGACATTCGCTCATTCTGGAGGTCCCTGAAGTATATGGCAGCTACTATCTTCGGAGCTTTAGTTCTGGTTTCAGCGGCGAAATTTGTTCGATTTAGTCACTCTTTAATAATTGCCAGCGACTGCTTTTATGAAATCTGAAAGTTGCAACAGACTCTACGCAGGAAGGGGCTGTGAGTGAACTAGTGGACTCGACGGCCTTTGTCCACTAAATAGAAAGTTGATTTCCATATATTCTAATTATGTTAATTACATCTTCCCTGCAAGAGCAGAACACATACTAATATAGGAATTCTGAGAGTGTTCAGGATATCTGAAATCGGCAGTGTTGACTGAATGAATGTAAATAACCGAAATCAGGATCCAAGCCAAGATCAAACCAAGCATTATGCGTGGAAGCCCAGCATTCTGCCAAAGAGCAACGCCCAGTCTCGAAACTGCTTTGGAAAACAATTCCATGTAGACGTAATGTCGGTGCAACGTCAATAGTACTTGCCGTGCTGGGTATTTTAGTTTCTAACAAAGCCATAACACCCATGAACAAATGGACATCTGTCACAGAGACGTCATGACGAGTTAACGACAATTTCGGTTACACTCTTTACTGCACTTTCATAACAGTTTAGATTTGTGTTCTTTACCCATGTATGCCCAAACTTAGGAAAATTAAGAAAACCTATTTATTTTCTCAAAATGATTGCTTCTACGACCTCAGAAAACAGAATAAGAATTTTATTTTAAAAAAGAAACTCTTTCAAACAATGATTTGGAGCCGTCGTGTATGTAGGACACCTATGTTTAACACACCGTGAACAAAAAACATTAGCGCCTATCACTGTCATACGAAAGTTTCTGCACATGCAATAACTGATAAACAATTGACAATAATATCAGCAGCAATGAGAACAGTTTGACTCTATATATATATATATACTCTATATATATATATATATATATATATATATATATATATATATATATATATATATATATATATATATATATATATATATATATATATATATATACATTAGCGGTGTCACGCGTAGCTACTTGCACGTGAAATAGCAATTTTGTGAGTGCAAGCACGTCGCTATTTGTAGCCCAGCAATCACCTTGACTTGCATGTGACGAGGACAGGGCATCAAAAACTCACCTTAAGTGGCGCTACCTTTTTACTAAAGAAACATTCAGGTTACACTGAAAAGTTTCACCGTCTTACAAGTAGGACAATGGGCATATATGGGTTAAGATTGATTGTGTTATATTTCTGCGTTGCTCATGCCCAAGAAATAAACTAGCGAACGTTTCTTATCATGTTCACAATATCACAGCGTAAATTGCATTTTGTTTCAATGATACCTGCATTCTGGCCCTAACATGAGTGTTGAAATTAGGTAGCACCTGATACAATCTTTAGGGTGACCTAAACGTTTATGCTAAGCCTACGATGTGTGCATAACTACTGCAGCTACAAAGTTATGCGTATTCAACTCTTAAAGCCCGGCTGAATACTAAAAAAACGCAGCTTAGCCAATCTTAACCTAGTCCTGCGAACGGGATACAAGGAATTTTTTTTATTACTCGTCTGGACGCCGCAGTCTCGCGGTCTGGCGGAATCTCGACTTTTTTGGCTTGATCACAGTCATGTAAGATACAAGGCGTAGCCTTCAAATAAAACGTGCACGAGATCTTATACTAGTTCAGTGAGAGCAGAGAAGCCATTTAACTGCAATACGCGTTTCCTTTAAGCCTACAATAAAATTTCAGGGCATCCACGCATTGCAAGTAATTAGCGTGTGTGAATTATTGAGCAGTTAGAGCTTGAAATTTCTTACTTTAAACATTCGATTGCCCTAAACCTGTCCATTCGAGAGTACCGTGACGAACTTGAATAAAAAAAACGTGTAGGGTCTCAAAGAGCTGTACTTTAAGGACTTGTTTACACCGCGACCTACTGCTTGATAAATTCCAAACACCACGCGTAAATATAACCTAATGTAAACTGAGGGAAAGCTTTAGCGCGCGAGTACAAGTCGATAACGAAGTTATTCCCGTACTCACATCTGTTCCTCACAAGCACATCTCGTAGCTTTAGTAGTACTCACCGGTGACAATGCTTCGATAATGCATGAAATAAGCTAGTTTTTGTGCTCTATTTTTTTCGTGAGTTGTAAAGTACTTAGTTACCATCAGTCCCTATGATCTTATGTTCGCGTGCGGTTCAATAAAGCGGAATGAAAACAGAAAAAAAACACTTCTCGCATGTAAACGTTGCCTTCCTAGAAGCAACGCAATGCTTCGAACTGCATAGTGACAAGGATTTCAGTACAGTCGTAGCAGAAATTAGGCGAAAAGCA
Source organism: Rhipicephalus microplus (assembly GCF_043290135.1). Taxonomy (NCBI): domain Eukaryota; kingdom Metazoa; phylum Arthropoda; class Arachnida; order Ixodida; family Ixodidae; genus Rhipicephalus; species Rhipicephalus microplus. Next base: position 140,934,624 of record NC_134702.1, read on the forward strand.
GGGTGGCACTCTAGCGTATGTCTCGATGCAAGAGGCTGGTAACGAAGACTGGGGCCGACTAAGCCACGCAATCTTCCGCCTGGACGCATGAACCAGGGACCACAGTCAAGCACTCGCCCCTACATATGGCGGTGATACTAGTGCCTGCAGTAGCTTCCCACTGGCTCGACCAACCAGCCATCGAAGCTTGGCGCCAAGCGAAGCAGACCACTTCAACACTTCACCTCCGCTTGGTACTCGGGGCTAACCTCGACCGTGATGCTTGCAAGCCACCTGCCCTGCTGTTTCCGCCCCTTTTCTGTTTCGCCCACGCTGTTTCCGACGACTTTTAGCTCTCCCCGCAGTTTCGGTAGTGGTATCAATACCAAACTTGGTATGTAACGTGGTGGCAGCGCCGCTGTCTGTCTCCTTCTTTTTCTTGTCCCTCGTTATTGGCGCTATTTTTTTAAGTGAAACTTGGTATGGCATAACATGACTGTACGGAGAACATATTTGACTAGTCATAACATGAAAATTATTTATCAAATGTGTGTCATGAATGTCGCGATTAAAATTTGATGGTCCTGCTGCTCTTGCTGCGGTTTCGTTCACTGGCATAGTGCAAAATTGGTATGGTATGGCATGATTGCATGGCGAACACAAGCGAATGACACTAATATGAAAATCATAAGATGCGTGTCATGTAACAACATGACTATATGCCACGCTCACGATGCACTGGCGGTCGTTTCGCTAGCTTCAATTATACCAAATTTGGTATAACGGGACTTGAATGGATGACGAAGGTATAATACTGGGGCAAACATGATAAACATGGAAGCGCGTCATGTAACAACATGACTACATGCTACGCTCAAGATTCGCTCGCAGCCGTTTTGCTACCTTCACATGTACGAAACTCGGTATTAGGCGACGCGAACAGACGACATAGGCAAATGACACATCCAAACATGACAATCACGACAGGCGTGTCATGTAACAACAAGACTCCATGCCACACCTTTAATGCGCTCCTGCCGTGTCACTAGCTTTACATATACCAAGTTTTGTATTACGTGACGTCAATGGTTAACGAAGGTATTGGACTGATGCAAACATATTAATCATGAGATGCGTGTCATGTGAGATTATGACTACACGCCACAGTGAAGGCGCCAGTACATTTCATCATGACGCGGTGTGCGTGCTCGCCGCCGTTAATATAGTCGCGGCACGCCGGCGTTGCCACGCCAGGCGCCGGTCCTGCCTCACAGGCGCGCGCCTCACTGGGTTGCTTTGACACGTGCGCGTTTCAGCGCGTCCAGCGTGCCCCCTTCACAAAAAGAGAAAAGGCAGTGTTGTGTGTGTGACGGATAAGCATAGAGTAATGTTACTCTATGGCATTGGCGTGAAATGCAGCATGTCGCATTTCGCTCCGGTTGCCGTCGGGTCACGCCGACGGACTCTGGTCACGCCTGGCGTCAGAGTATGGACTGCTCGCGTTTTGATAACATAGCGTCGCTGTGTCCAACGTGCGTGCGCGTCAACACCATACATTGAAGTAATTGATCGATTTGTGGGGTGTAACGTCCCAACGCCACCATATCATGAGAGACGCCGTAGTGGAGGGTTCCAGAAATTTCGACCACCTGGGGTTCTTTAACGTGCACCCAAATCTGAGCACATGGGCCTAGAACATTTCCGCCTTCATCAGAAATTCTGCCGCCGCCACCGGGACTAGATCCCGCGACCTGCAAGTCAGCAACCGAGTACCTTAGCCACTAGACCACAGCGGTGGGGCGCTTTATATATTGTGCTCTTCATGACGTGCTCGTGGCCGTTTCGCTAGCTCCACATATACCAAATTTGGTGTTACGTGACTTCAATGTAAGACAAAATATATGACAGGTGCAAACATGGTCATCCTGACATGCGTGTCATGTAAGAACATGACAACATACCACGCTCATAGCGTGCTCGCAGCCGTTTTGCTATAGCTCCAATTATACTAAATTTATATCACGTAACGTCAATAGATGACGAAGGTAAGTGACACATCCAAACATGATTATCATGGCACGGAAGTCATGTACGGCATTACTTACCCCCGCCTCGTAACGTAGGGCTGAATTTGACTTGACATATCAACGTTTCTCATTCATGCTTCGCATATCCTCAATTCGCCTCTGCACGTGAGATCTGCCATTTTTTTTTCCTTTCAAACCACCGCTCTTTTTCTCGTGCCTTCGTCTCACTGCCTATGGTCGTCTTGCTTTTCACGCAAGTCTTGCCACCACGCTTCACACTAACGACGTCTTCTGCTATGTGCAAGACAGCGTTCTCACGGCACCATAAATACAAAACGCTCGTGCACTGATAGCTTCATAGTATATAATAAAATCAATGTCATTAGGCTTAAAGCAATGCTTGTCTAGCACCGGCATTTAATAATTTTTTTGAAATTTACCAAGACACTGAAGTTTCTTATTCAAAACAGAAGAAACGCACATGCGTCTCTATGGTAAAAAAATTGCCCGCAGCTTCCCTCGGGGGAACACTGAGGAGGATGCGGAGCATATAATTGGTTAACGGGGTGTTAAAGTGCGACTTACTTGCGTCGATGGCTAAATTGGTTAACGTGGTTGTGAAATGGGGTGTTAAATTGCGACTTACTTGGGTCGATGGCTAAATTGGTTATCCTGGTTGTAGGAGGGGGTGTTAAATGAGTGAACACGTACACACGTATGCGAAAGGGCGGCGCTGGTTGAAGGGACGTCGATCATTGTGTTTGTGGATTCGTTGGAATTCATTTCACCGCGACCTTGGACGTCGACGCGACGTACAAACCAACCGACGAGCGGCAACTGAGCGAGCGAGCGCCGACCTTGAGTATATATACAGCGCGACGGCGCATGCACTGTCAGCTGTCGAATGTTCGAGAAGGGGGAGAAGCGCAACGGCGCATGCGCGCGCGTCAGCTGCCGATGTTCTCGAAGCGCGACGGCGCATGCGCGCGCGTCAGCTGCCGATGTTCTCGAAGCGTGACGGCGCATGCGTGCTACATTATACAGCTAGCGAATGTGCGTGAAGAGAAGAAGCGCACGCGGTGTGTAGAGGAGGAAGGGTGCACAGATGGTGGAGGAGTGAAGCGCGCGCGGTGTGTAGAGGAGGAAGGGATGCACAGATGGTGGAAGAAGGAGGAGGAAGCTTGCGGACGGCGCCGCACTACAAGCCTCGAGTATTAGATGCTCCGCATCTAAAACGTTTGTTTGAAACATCACTACCTGAAACACATCTGCAAAGTGACATTGCGTTAATAGACCGCTGTTACTTAATGCTACAGGTGTTACAATAAATTGTCACTGGATCAAATCTTGCCAACAACTTGCACATTTTATACGATGCCCAAGTGTGCATATGGTATGAAGCCTATTCTAGTCTTGATTTCGCAATTAGGGCTCCACCCCGTCCACTCTCGGTTCGCCCGCTTTCAGTAGAATGTATTCAGGGTCGATAAATTATTGCGTTCTGCAAGCTCCACCAGTAATCTGCCTCTTCTATTCATAGAACTGGTATCACATTCCCCCACAGATTGATCTCCAGCATCATTCTTGTGTCACTTTGCAGAAAACTCAACTATCAATAGAAAATGGTAAAAGAGGGTATATGCACTGAAGAAAGGGTAACCTCATCTCATGAAGACCCCCTGTAACAAAAAATTGCACAGACGCGACGTTGCTAACTTGTTTTAAAAACTTTTATACGTGGTGCAATATCAGTATTTCAGAAGACTAAGAGGCCGCAAGCCACTACGAAACGCTTTCGTGGAAACCATTTTAATTCATACACCGCATATACATAGCGCCTGAAATAGTACGAAAAAATGGCCCCGGAACTGCATGCAATCTGCAAATGTCGTCGAAAGACGATAGTCTTGCGTCCGAAGAGAGTGAACAAAACATTTATTTGATGTTCTGCGCATTAAATCGGTGATTGGTATTCTGGAGGCGCTGCGTTGGAATGCCTCGAGCATGCAGCAAAGGCGAACGAGCGCATCGAGGCACGTTATACACGAGTGCCATATGGCATTCATCTTCGAAAACGAAAGAAGGCATGTGCGCCTGCGAAGAAAGGTGCGTGTCATTCTCGAAGGCGATAAGGTGCAGAACACAAAGCAATGGACAGGTGCCACCACCGTCTCGTTTTAGCAAAGCGTTGGTAACACTTGCCTCTTTGAGCACCGCGTCGCACTGCAGGCGCAGCGTGTTTGACGCTACGTTCCTTAGAATCACTTGTGTGTGCCTTCTCTAGTATAAAGGCACACATACAGAACATCGACGTGCTGTTGTGGTGCTTCAGATATGCGCAACGATTGTTTTTCATTTGACAATCGTACAAGTATGAACGCTAAACCTGGACCAATAATAGTGGACGCTGCGGTCGACCTTTTGAGGCATCGTTAAGAGCGGACAAACAGACAAATGTACAGACAGACATACAGACCAAAATTGTTTCGTCGAAGGTCCCCAAGAAAGACAATCGTCTTTAAAAGAAGCTGCGTCACGGGGCAAGACATTCTATTTTCAGCAGCTGCACCTTTGCTAGCCAAAGCTTACGCAAGGCTGCTAAAAGGAATAAATTAAGTTTGCGCTATTTAACACGAGCTTTCTTTCACTGTATGGGCCACACTTATAATGTACAACATTCTAAAGACCTCTGGTGAGACATACATTGATGTAATGAGCCATTCCAACGCAGTTATGTATGACGCTTCCTTGCATTTGAATGATGACGCTATTCTGGCCCTTCACTACCGTGTGCGGTGTTGCCACTCAATTTCAAGATATTATAGCTACATGGGAAGAGAAAAAGAGCAAAGGGGTATCAAATGGTAGAGCCATACTACAATATGAAACAATAGCAGACCCCAAGGCTTCGTCTTTAGGAGTTGAAAGCGATAGCGACATGATTTCGTAGCGCGTACTTCGAACATTTGGTGTATGAAACCTGTTATAATTTGCTATGCACCCACTACATGGCCTGGATAGAAGAGGCACAGTAGCGTGTGTGTTTTTTTGTAGTAGAACTGTGTGTTTGTAGCTTTCAACTTCAAAGCCATTATGATAATCACACATTATGACGCCCGTTGGCAATGGACGCAAGACCACGCAATATTACTGCAATATTTAATGTTGCATTGTGAATCATTATACAGGACACGTGTGTTAGCAGAGCATAAGCTACTTGCACTGCATTTCAGAGCAGAGGAAGTTATTTTCACAGCTTTCACAACCAGAGGAGTGGCCGTGTGTCATTCTTTCGTCGGCACTCACGCGCGTCGGACGCAAGAATCATGTGCTCCGTTGGAGCGGCGCTTGCGGCACAAACTAGCCGCGGTAACATGATGTCCGAAGACCAAGACGCAGGATGCGAGATTATTTTGCCACCACTGCCCAAGGGACTCGTCGCACAAAACACTGTGTTTTTACACGGTGATGTGCGTGGCAGACCGTATCGAGTAGAAGATTTCCGAGACGCGCTCGGACCTACAGAACTACTGCCGGAGGTGTTGGCACTGGGGACCAACCAGATAAATCATGTCCGGGCAGTCACCATGAACAACGCGGACGCTACGAGACGCTTGCTGGACGTGAAGGAGCTGAAAGTCAAGGGTCGACGCTGCATCATCGTAGACCCCCAGTATCAGCAGGTGCGGCTGCGTCTTCATTGGCTGCTGTATGGCGTCAACGACGAAGACGTGAGAACGGCGTTGGCGACTTATGGGAAGGTCGTACAAGTCACCAGGGAGAACTGGCGTGTTCAAGGAGTCAGCGACAAGGGGTCAACCACACGAACTGTGCTTCTTACCCTACTGAAACGTTCCGTATGAAATCTTACGGAAAATATATGGACTCCGTAACATTTCCTTATGCTACATACGGAAAAAATATGGAGTTTTATGGAAATATACGGAAGTTGTATGGCATTTACGGAAAGCTTCTTATGGAGTATAAGGAAGGAAAAGGAAATTTTATGGCGTATACGGAAGGCTTTTTATGGAGTATACGGAAAGATAAGGAAAATGTATGGCATATATGGAACGCTTTTTATGGAGTATATGGAAGGATAAGGAAAGATAAGGAAACTTATGGAGCATACGGAGAGTTCATGATGGAAGATATGGAAGGACAAGAAAAGTGTACAGAGTGTATAGAAGCTTTCATAAGGAAAATGCAGAATGTAAGGTCTTACGGAAATATACAGATTGTGTAAGGTGCTTACGAAAATGTGCAATAGTGTATGAAAGGCATGTGGATTGTTGCAAAAATGTGGAAACTCTACAGTTGTTGTCACATTTTTAGCAGGAAATCTGAGCTCTATAAAGTTATAATTGAATGCACAGTGACATATATAGTACAAAAGAATAACGCAGGCTAGTCTGTGTTGTCAGTCACCGCTGTTCGCCCGTTTCCAGAATGAATACAACTTCTGCAGATGACCAGGTGCTAAAGTCTGTCACACGGAAAATGTGTCATTCACAAGGAATGACAATAACTCATTTTACTTGCATGCTGTCACCCGAAAACAAATCAAGCAAAAATGCATAACTTCAAGGGCTCGTTTTTTGGTAGAAACAATAATAATGAGAACTAAATTCAATGTGAATGAACTTGTCAATATTAATGAAATTGTTCTCATTAACATTGGCAAAGAGAAATGTCATTTTAAAATATCGACCATGAGCTTAGCTCTCCTGAGCACCGACAAAAGAAATAAAAATCTATGAAAACTAATTGCATGTAGCCTAAAAATAATTTTTTATTGATAGTATGTGCTCCTACAATATTAATACAGCTATACACAACTTGCCACAGCTTCACGACAGAAACGAGGTAGGGGCATAGGGAGTGGTCAGAAAAATAATTAAGTATGAGAGCACAACTGATATGTACAAACACATAATGGTGCTTATCATTGATGCACGGATGGTCGTGTATAGAGCTGGGTCGTTTCGAGATTTTCAAAAGCATTGTTTCAGACCACCATGCAGATAACGCTTCAATTGTAGTGCTACATAAGACACAACTTATGGGCCAGCTTTAATGAATAAGAAGATTATAGGCTAAACAAATGCTTTAAAATATATCATATCATGGCTGCATGAACGCATACAAGCTATGTAAAGCGCAATAAAGTGTGGACGCATGAGCTTCTCTTGATGCTTCAGTTCTACATAGATGCTTCAACTGTGCTGCAAAGAAATTTAACCAATGTCTGTGTGTGCAACATTGTCCATTTTAAACTATCTATATGTATATATAAAATTCCTACTGCGAGTTAAGCTACGTAGCACTCATAACATTTCCTTTTATTAAGGGCAATTTTTCAAACAATCAACATTATTCATTTTTGGTCTCACTTCGTGCCCGCAATTCTTGGTTTGGCTCGATCACAATTGTGCAGCTTTTATTTTGGAGAAATCAAAAAACATCCACCAAAATATATTTTGGAACTGCTTCTCGGTGATATTGCCTTCCCTCAACAGCCACAGCTTGAGATGAGTCATATAGCAAGTCTCACGCATACCTAGGGCCTACCCTTGAAGAAACTGGTCCGGCTGTGAAATGCTCAGTTTTTTCTCAAATAATTTTTTTGTTTTGAGTTTTCTCACTTCTCGAGTCCCTTCACAATCAAGCAGACCCAATGTTCCTTTTAGTCGTTAATTTTTTTATATTATGAAATAAATAAAAAAATTAATAATGAAAATAAAAATACTAATAACTGTTGCGCAAAAAACACAGTCCCACATACGTACTTGAACGCAATATTGCTTTTATTTTGTTTTAGAACCTCAGGCATTAGAAAAGATAGCAGTACAATAAAAACGTTGAAAAAAAAAATTAGACTTGGCGGGACTCGAACCTGCGCCACTCAGTTGTGCTCGCGTACGTGAACTGCGTGCGTTAACTTGCTGAGCTATTCGCGCTTTTTTTTTCTTTATTTCCGGTAAACTTCACATACGGGTTGCTACGCTTAATATATTACAATTCACAACGAGCAATACAAAAAACTGGAAAATAACTAAGCCCGTCAAGCATTACTATAACACATCACGTTCTAGAATTCCTTCATGGTCAGTAGGGCTTCTACCCTTTCTACCCATAAAGGTACACATTCATCTGTTCTTACTACCTCTAGTAATCTTGAGATGCTTTCTTTAAAATACTCTCTTGCTGGTCTTCTGTCTGGGTCACAATGAAATCCAGCCATTCTAGAGCGCCATATACTGTGCAAGGCAGTCATCATAATAAAATCGAAAGGTAATCCATCCTCATTCTCTATATCCAAATACCTGATCCCATGAGGATCTAACGGGAACTCTTTTTTGATTGTCCTTTGTAATACGTCCCAAAAATAAACTCATTCCCAAGTGTGCAGAAAAACATGAGTTTCTGGTTTCTTACAGATCAGAAAGTGAGATCCCCAAGGCATATAAAACCCACGCTCCTCTAGGAAGGTTCTTACAGGAAGTGTTCCAGTGTGTAATTTGAAAAAGAACGTTTTCGCACTTGGAGCTGCTGGCATTTTTTTAACTCGTTTAAGTACATTCTGACCCTTGCGTGCTGTATATAGCGCTTTGTACAATTGGATGGGGAGCATCGTGTCACATAAATATTTGTACAGTTTTTTCTTTCCAACAGACCACAGGTAGTCAGTTGAAAACCGAACACACAAAAACCGCACGCTGGCCACAACTTCCTTCATGTATCCTTGCACAGCCCCTGTGGTAACATGAGTGCTCACAACAAACTGGGGCAACAGTCTACTTAGTCTTGTTTGACACACTGTTAGTAGGAAAGGATCTCTTGTCTCGCGAAAAAAGAAAAACCTATTTACTAACTGCTTGATAAACAGATGTCCTAGCCCAAGGCCTCCACACTTCACCCGTCTAAACAAATTCGTGCGACTGCACCTTTCCCAATTAGAACCCCGCACAAATACTGCAAACACCCGATGTAACTTTTGCACAATGACCCGGGAACAGTACAGCACTTGCATCACATACCACAGCTTTGACACAAAAAACCAGTTGCATGCAGTAGCCCTAGCAAACATGGACAGATAGGTTGCATTGAACCTATTCGCTTTCTCTTTAATTTCTTTCGTTTGCTGTGTCCAATATTCATCAGTACTTTTGTATGACTCAAGCGGTACTCCGAGATATTTAACTGGCGTTCTTGTCCATTTAATTGCTGCAAAAAATTCTGGTGTTGAAGGCCAATATCCATGCCAGAAGCCGAGGCATTTACCCCAGTTTATGTGGCTTCCTGTAACTTCGGCGAAAGATTTAGAAACTCTGATTGATTCTTCAATACCTACATAGGAAGTGCTACAAATAGCAACATCATCAGCGTATGCGAGTAGTTTGACCTCTGAAGATTGTACTCTAAACCCATTAATGATGTCATTCTGCAATATCGACCTACATAAAGTTTCAATATAGATGCAAAACAAAAGTGGACTAACAGGGCAACCTTGACGCACTGAGCGCTCAATTCTAATGGGGGGGCCCAATGTCTTGTTAATAATTAGTCTCGTACTACCATTCCGGTATGCCATGGCTACTCCGTCAATAATTATCTTACCAACATTAATGTGCTCCAATACTGCAAACAAAAGAGCGTGGGCAACGCAATCAAACGCTTTCTCCAGATCCAGCTGGAGTATGGCCACACGAGCTTGACTGGTGTCAACACATTCGAGCACGGATCGCATTTTATGAACATTTGTAGCTATTGACCGACCTTTGATTCCACACGTTTCGTGTGGACCAACGATATCGTTTATAACTGACTGAAGTCTAGCTGCCAAAATTTTCATTAATATTTTGTAGTCTACATTTGTCAGTGTGATTGGCCTGTACGCTGTGACGTGCCTGAGCTTTTCAACCTCGTCTGTTTTCGGAATCAGAACGGTACGCGATTCACCAAAGGATGGTGGTAATTTCTTTTCCTGATATGCCTCATTAAATACACCCGCAAGTATTGAAGACAATTCACTTTTAAAACATTTGTACCACTTGGCACAAAGACCATCTGGTCCTGGAGATTTCCCGGGATTTAACTTATCAATCGCCCGTTCAACTTCAGATGCAGATATAGATAATTCCAAAGCGTTTTTCACTTCCTCATTCACTTGCGGCATGCGTCCTAAATATTCGCCTTTAAATCTTTCTAGGTTTACCTGTCTACACGCAAAAAGGGTTTCAAAATGACTTGAAAATACGGATAAAATGCTGTCCGTATCGGTTACTTCGTGACCGTCCTTCTCTATTTTTTTCGATATGATTCCGTCGAGCGTTCGTTTTCTCCACGCCTAACGCTCTTTTGGTCGGCGTCTCTCCAGCCGCTAATGCCTCAGCCCTAGCACGGACGAGAGCACCGCGGTAGCGTTCCTCGTCAAACAGAGCAAGTTTCTGCTTAATATTGCGTATGTCAATTTTATACTCTCCCGGTTGTATGCACTCCAAGTCTATTAGTCTTTCCAAAGTATTTCGGAGTTCTTTTTCTTTCTTTTTCCTTTCGTAACTCAATGCGCAAGAACGATCAATAGCTTTTATTTTTATTCGCTGCTTGAACTCTTCCCATTGTTCTGCAAGTTTAACTTCATCATCCATTTTTATTTCATTGATACAGTTCATTACCTGATCTAAGAAATACTCGCCAGTGATCAAAGTGGAATTCATCTTCCACAGCTCCCATGAGAAAGTTCCACCTTTTGTTTTCTCTCCCATATCACATTTAACTAAACAATGATCACTGAAGTGTATTGGGTAGACAGCATATGTCTTACAGTGGGCTATTAATTCAAGCGACACGTAAATGCGATCAAGACGCGCATGGCTATTCCCCTGAAAATGTGTGAAACGCACATCCCGCGTTCCCTCCATACAGCTGCCCACGTCTTCTAACTTGAATTCAGTAACTACGTTCGCTAGCGTCCTACTACTTTTATCGTAAATGGCGCGTCCGTTTGCTCGATCTCGCCCGTTGAGGACGCAGTTAAATTCACCCAGTAATACATATTTCCTTTCCAAAGTGAAGTGCTGCTTTAGGCTTGAAAAAAAAATGATCGCTCCTCGCAAATGGTTGGTGCATAAATACACACTATACGCCACTGACATTCATTGAATACTAAATCACAGGAAACCAATCTACCAGACGGGCAAGAAAAGGTATCTTGCACAACCAGACCCGGTACCTTCTTAATGAACAAAACACAGCCTGCAGAAGTGCCTATTGCTTGAGTTACAATTGCGTAGTAACGCGTCGTGAACCTCAGCACCATGCCCCGGGCCTCCTCCTCACCGTCTACTTTTGTTTCTTGTACAGCTACTATATCCAAATCGTGATCCACGAGCAGCCTGTAGACTTGGCTCTGTTTCCGCTTGGCGGCAAGACCTCGAACATTTAACGTTGCCACTCTAAGTTTCGGTACAACAGCCATGTCTACATAGTTAAGAAGTTAGCCCGGGGCATGGTGCTTACCTTCGGCGTCTAGCATAGAGCTAGACATCTTCGGAGCCTCCAGATGGACCCGTGCCACTGGAGGACAAAGGTGGCCAGTGTTTGTCCGATATCGGGTTGGGACGCAGCCGTGTGCTGCTGCGTCTGAACGAAGTTGCCGCCTTCGCAGGTGGCCCCTCTTCTTGCTTTTCGCTGGACGCCTCACGCCGTCCTGCAGACTGCTCGCGGGGTCTTTTGCTTGGCGCCCCACCACTGATACTCTCGCACGACACTGGAAGTTCGGTTAATTCACCCGGCTCAGGCTCCTTCGATGGGGTGCTTGTGAAGCCTTCTTCGGTTTGGCCGGCTGGCTCTTGAGTAACCACCTCCCCAGATGCTATGTCTGCTTTGGCTGCTGGTTCATCACCACCAGTCGGTGTAACTGTGCCTGTTGAAGCTTCTGGGTTCACCGCGTCGCCTGCGCCTTTCGCCGCGTCTTCAGCCTCGGTCACGTCCATCACCAACTCTGCTGTGTCTTCACCTTCGGCTGGTCCGATAGCCGATGCGTACGTGCGCATGCACGCATCTTCGCTGTGGCCGAACCGCCGACAACGCGAGCATCGGGGTACCTTACACTCTCTTCTAACATGGCCGGTACCTTGGCAGCGCAGACACTGCATTGGCCGACCAGGTGCAACCACAAGTGCCAGTTCACCAGCCACCCTGATTTGATGCGGAAGATCTTCAACCTTCACGCCACTCTTGAGCTTAAGAAGCACAGTCCGTGTGGTTGAACCCTTGTCGCTGACACCTTGAACACGCCATTGCTCCCTTCTGACTTGTACGACCTTCCCAAAAGCCGCCAACGCCGTTCGCACGTCTTCATCGTTGACGCCGTACAGCAGCCAATGAAGACGCAGCCGCACCTGCTGATCCTGGGGGTCTACGATGATGCAGCGTCGACCCTTGACTTTCAGCTCCTTCACGTCCAGCAAGCGTTTCGTAGCGTCCGCGTTGTTCATGGTGACTGCCCAGACATGATTTATCTGGTAGGCCCCCAGTGCCAACACCTCCGGCAGCAGTCCTGTAGGTCCGAGCGCGTCTCGGAAATCTTCGACTCGATACGGTCTGCCACGCACATCACCGTGTAAAAACACGGTGTTTTGCGCGACGCGTCCCTTGGGCAGTGGTGGCAAAATAATCTCATATCCTGCGTCTTGGTCTTCGGTCATCCTGTTACCGCGGCTAGTATGTGCCGCAAACGCCGCTCCTACGGAGCACATGATTCTTGCGTCCGACGCGCGTGAGAGCCGACGAAAGAATGCTGAGCTATTCGCGCTGAAGGGTGTCGCGGGTTTAAGTTATGTATATAAGTTTGCTTTTTACACGCTATGTGTTGGCATATTTATGTACGATATGCGATCGTATCTATTGTTGTGTGCATATGTTTTGGGATTGTATATACGTCACATGCTTTTCGCATGTCTTTCAACTATAGATTGCTGCCCCGCCTCGGATGAAAACAAGTATTTTTACACCCACACACACGCTTGAGCAGTTGAAAGTTGTTTCCTGGGGCTCTCTTGCGATTGAGTCGGCCACCACAGGGAATTAGAGTGATACGCCATTAATCCCTCCATCTAGCTGTATTCCACTTAGTAGCTCTATCGCTTGATGACAAATCGAGCGCGGGGCGCGACGCTATTGCGCACGACCATGCCTCGCGTAGTGGCGACATCAGCTGATTGCGCCGACCGGATTGCTTCGATTTGCTTCAGAGCAAAGAAATGTCATACCTTGAAAGATTGCGTACTGCACTATGTCAAAGCGTTACTGCTTTGTAGCCATTCTATGATTCATTGAGAATTGATAACTCTGATATCACTACTGTAGAGCTTTGCGTCGGCGACACGCACCGATCGTGAAACCGCACTACGTCTCTCGTAGAAGCAGTAGGAGGCTGTCGTCTGCTAGAACAAAAACAAAACAAAGACCTGGAAAATAGTCATAAGTTGTAACTTGTTTTTTGAATAACCGTTTACCACTTTTAAAGTTATTTTGCCAGATAACATACAGTTTTTTTTTTGGTTTATAGCAGCGACAGATGTTTTTTTTATTTTCCTCACACAGATATCCAAGTCAAATCCATTCACAACTAAGCCACATGTTGTTTGTCTTCTTTGTTTTCGTGGGCATGCCAAGTCGGTGCGTCTGTCATGTGTTCGCGCTGCTACACACGAGAGCACGAAATGTTAAATTTACGCAAGGAAGCGCCGTTCCTCGTTCGTGTGATGTGCTAAGATTGCGCTCTATTCCCGCGGTTGTTCGAGTGCGGATCAAGTGCGAGTCGTCCAAGGAATCGGCGGGTTGGGCGGGCGCTCGAAGGACTCCGAGGTGACGGCTGATGCCTGTGGTCGCTTTCCTCAGGACACTGTGAAAGAAACTAAAGGTAAGGGGGACACTTTTTTATGTAGACCAAGTATGCCACTCAGTGCAAGTGTGTGTTGCTGCACTCGAACGAGGCGTCGTGAAACGGCAACCTTACGCGCCTTTGCGAGTGCGGTTGCCGATTCGCTTTGACAATGCTAACGCCAGCAGAGCCATGGCGCATCGGCGCGGCCTTACTGGAGCTAATTCGAGACAACTGCGGCAACATGCATGTGTATGGTGATCGATTTTTTTCATATGTGCAATGTAGTGAGGAAGACGCACATGGCGCTTGGTACGTTGTTGATTAAACGAAGCCTGCAGTGCCATTTGATGCAAAGCAGCATTTTGTTTACGTTCGCGGGCGATACAATTTGTAACTTGGCTCGATTCACCTAGCCAACCGCCTAAGTGGGTTGATTAGCATACGTTCACGGTAGAGTGTTATTATGCCCCTAAACAGTGGCGTGTGCTTGTTAAAAGATATAATGTGTGTGCCTAGTGGAGAGAGAGAGAGGTGTTCGTGCAATCTGCATGTGTACCTGCAAGACGCCTTTGCTTGTAACTAATAATGTACCGGCCAGCACCTACATTGTACGCCTGACTTTGAAGAAAACTTGCATGCACAATCTGAGATTTTGTAATCTGCCAGACTTGCTTTTTATAAAATAATACACTGCCAGCATGTTCAAAATATGTTTCGCTGCTGTGTGGCAGGGGTGCGGTTATCACGCTGTTGTGTAGTTGCTTATGCAAGCACTTATAGTTTTGATGCGTTAATATTTCTCATCTAACTCATCAGGTGTTTGGCTGTTTCAGCACAAACAAGGCAAAGAGAGAAGGAAGACGGGTAATGACAGGACCTGTGCCGACTTTTGTTTGCAGGAGAATACCCATGTTGGTGTATTTATTGTGACAGCCTTTCTGTGTTGCTTTTTTGCCCAATTTATGCAACAACACAGTTGTCAGCAATATGAGAGAGAACACTGAAATTAGCTTTTAAAGATCATGGTGACTAAATGCCTAGTGATTCACAGCACAAAGTAACAACAAAAGACATCAGTATGATCAATGTGGACGAGTACAGTCTTGCATCTAAAAAATATATTGTGCAAAATGTTGCCTAAGTAAGAAACCTCTCAATGTTTGCAAATAGTGTGACGTCACTTCAAGCACCGTGCCAGCCATTCCCTCCCTCTGTGCAAGGGCTGGTTGGCAAGGAAGTTGTTTGTGACGTTCCTGATAGACCACTGAGATGTATGCGATTGTAAACCTGTAGCCTAATATATACGTAATCTTTTGTGCAGTTACATCGCTGCATCTGACACCTACAACTTATTTGCATATTTACATTGCTCCCTTAGGACCTAACACACAAACTTGTTGTTTTCATTGTCACTTCATGAATATCGAGCGGTAAAGGTACTGAGTGTATGTGAAACAAGAATCTCTGCTTATTACATGAAGACATATGAGGCCTTCGATAGAACGAGTTATACCTTTGTTGGGCTTGCGTACTCGTCGGGGCGATTCATACATGCAGCTTCAGCAAATGGTATGTTCTAGCTCGGTGACCATGCAATTTTTTTCTGCATACAGCGCAAACACCGAGATGTACCCACTCGCATATGGTCGCGTCAAGTGCATATTTACCTTGACTAAAATGTCGAATCAAGTTTTTTCATCGACCGGTCCCTGTCATGAGTGCTAACGTCTTCGCAAACAAGACACATTGTTATTGACACTGCACACACTACACACAATATTCTCAGTTGAACCGATATTCTCAATACCTTTTAATGCACACTACATGCCGCAATCAACAGTGCACATTTTTTGAAGACTATGCCGCTGTTTCTCGCACAGGCCACCACGTGTGTTCAGTTCTTCAAGATAAACAGACAGCGTGGCAAATATTTTACCACACAGTTTACCACACAGCTAGATGTTTGCTGACACATACTACAGCTAATTTCGACATTGTAACGTGAAGTGTAAGCTTTGGAAAATTAAAACTTGCCCCAAACTCCGCACGACTGTACCGGGCTGAGCCACCAGCGGGAGTGTTTTTACCAGTCACACCTTTTACATGTGCCAGTGACATCATGCTGTGACGTACCTCGGTAGGGGCCTATCGCTGCATACTTTATGTGAATGAGGGTCCTGTTAGTGAAAGCAGGCATTGTTGATTTCGTAACTTGTTCATTCCCAACTGGACCTTCATTTGCACGAGTTGTCTGACTGATATTCAGGCGAACTTTTGTGCAATAAATTTTACAGTTGGCAGTCTGTGCTTGCCCCATACTGTTGTTACTGGTGTTTCTTGTTACTTTGCACTGCTCATTACTGCTCACCCACAGAAACTAGCCTATCTTGCCGCTGTTTTGGACAAGATGCAGCTGGCAATTGCGATAGTGTTCATAACTCTAAATTCTCAAGCAAAAATTATCGTTTCATATTCAGTTAGTTGCATTCATATCAGTACAATATAAGAAATCATTGATTAAACATGAATCCGTGTTCCTTCACATAATGCTCACAACTTTTATATCAAATTGAATGGTGTTTATAAAAAACATGGGTTTTAGCTAAACTTCATGCCCTTTCTCGAACAGCTGACAAAACGCTATTGCATGCTTACTTGCCATGAATTGGACTGTGTTTGAAATACATTGCAATTCTTCACCGGACTGCCAGTACACTTCACATTGGGGGAACATTTAATAACCATGGATTGATTAATTAAGAACGGAAAGAAAGAATCGGCAGGCCAGGCTACTTGATATTGGCATCCGTTTTGCTACCCAGCGCATTATCATGCAAACTTCCTATAGAGTGGTTATGCGTCTTGCATGTGTGTCTGTAAACCAAGAACATTGGGTTGAACTATATTTGTCTTACAAATGGTTGCAGGACTGTGGAGGCTGTAGGGCTGCTTAGGAATGGTGGAATCCTTGGACATGTGTTCAACCTTGCTGCATCAGCTCCTTGGTGTTTTCACGGCATCTTTACAGATGTGTTGGGTGAGTAAAGCAAGCAGGTTTCAACACAAGGAAAAGTATAATATGGCAGCACCTCTTGTGCGTGCCTTACATCCCAAGTATATCAAATATTTATCTTGCCTTGTGGCCTGTAATTTTTAAAGAGACAATTCTTTTTGCTTTATATTTGAGTCTTGATGCTTCGACAGCAATGTATTTGTGTTTGACAGCAAGTGTTCTTGAACAAATAACTGATCTCAATAATGACAAAACACCCTTCATACTTGGTCCTTAGCATAAGCTAGCACTTATCTGTAGCAGATTCAATTATTCATTTTTTGCTGGGATGATAATGGGCAAGTAGCAAAGGCAAGTTCAGATTGGAGTGGTCGGTGACGTCTATTTAGGCTCTGCCATATTGCTTTGCAACCAGAGTTACTTGTGGCCACATATACAATGAAGCCACATGACGTGCATTCTAAATGAGATTACCATATCACATTTCATTGCATCTTAGTATGTGCCAAACAAATGCAGATATCATTAGCTTGCCACTATAAAGGGATCCTAAGCCAACACAAGGTTGAAATTTAGTCGTGGTGTTCCAGCTGTGTATGATTCTACAATGGATACATAGTTGTGATAATTTGTCTATATGTTGTCACAATAGTAATGTTACACACATTGTACGATACAAAAGAGGTCCTCGCTTATTTCGCTTTTTTTCGCTATGCTTCTTTCTTGTCTCTTCTTGCCATGTGCTCCTCCTCACTGTACAAGGAGCAAGAGCAGTGGGCATACAAACACGTATTTAAAAAAAATGTTGTAAGGTGAGCACTGAGAAGCTGAACACTTCCAAAAGGCTCAAAGAGGTAAAGGTATTGTTTCTAGCTACTTTTTGGGCACCCATAGCTAGTTGTGCTGCTGCAGTTAAAGAATAAGTTAAATGTTAAAAATTAATTGGAGATGGTTTGGCACCCATAATTGCAGTTACATACAGAACTAGGTTTCAATGCGTAAGCAAAATCTGTTTATTCTAAATCAATCCTAATGATATCTGAAATTCAGGAAATATTCACAGAAAAGCTCAGGAAAAGGCTAAGTGGTTGCCCCTTGAATGTGAAGGAGATACCCTTCTTCTAAAAGGTCAATAGACAGTCTAGTAGTCTCGATATTACATGCGCTATAAAATATTCTGGTGTGGTGCTTTTCATGCATGTTATAATGAGAGGGGTTTTTAATAGAACTGTTGTCACTTTGCCCTGCATTGCTGAAATTGTTCACATAGTTATAATACATGAATCACTTTATGCCTTTTGATTTTATGCAAATGGTTTGCTTACCCAGTCGGTTTAACTTGATTTGGATAAAATCATAAATGCTCTAGATTTTTTTTTACTATACAGCAGGTTTATTTTTAAAATACGCGACCATTGAAGTGAACGCAGTTGGTGGCGTGCTTGATT
Organism: Rhipicephalus microplus; assembly: GCF_043290135.1. NCBI lineage: Eukaryota > Metazoa > Arthropoda > Arachnida > Ixodida > Ixodidae > Rhipicephalus > Rhipicephalus microplus. Next base: position 140,952,984 of record NC_134702.1, read on the forward strand.
AATCCTTCACTATCACCACTCTAACTACACCTGCTAAAGTGCATAGTGTGACAAAAGTAATGGTACTTAACATTACTGGCAGCATACACTTTTATGTCTCAAAATAGGTTAAGAAGCCTGGTAAAAATGTGTGTACGTTTTTTTTTCGCTCCAACTAAATATTCTGGTCTACTCAAAGTAGCTTCCACTCTTTTAAGTTCCTCAAACTTTTAGGTGTTCAAAAGAAGTATCAATGCCATATACTTTCTTTGTCAGCCTACTCACCACTCTAATAATGAGAATTACCCGACAACATTACCCAGTAAAATAAAGAGATGTTATAAAAAGTAATGTCAATACAATTGTCAAAAAACGTTGCCAAGTTACGTTTTTGTTCACTTTTCTTTTCACAATTTTGTTAGTTACTTTTGATAACATCCCCTATAGTTTGTTTGGCATTATTTTCTGCTAGTTCACATTATAATGTGTTCAACAAAGACAACAAACCCTTAAATTTATAGTTCTTTCCTTTACTCACGAATCTGAAACAGTGAATCTCAGTAATCTTAGCGGTGTGTGACTTGTTTTTTTTTTGATCAGTTGTGCATGTGTTCAAGTACATGCATTTAGGTGGGAGGGCGAACTATTGCCTCCTCCTGTGACTAGCAGATTTTCTGAGAACGGGCAGATGCATAATGCTGCCAAAGAAGTATAGGGATATTGGAAGTAATCGTAACGTAATTGCAATCGTAATGTAATTGCCAGTAGGCAAAAAAAGGTGTCCCACACTCGCCATAATGGTAACAGGCAGCGCTGACTGACTCTTCCATGTATAAATGCACATATATACCGTACAAAATGGAAGAGGGATAGCCGCCATGGTAGCTCAGTTGATAGAGCATCGGACATGTTATTCGAAGTTCGCAGGCTCGGTCCCTGTACAGGGCAGGTTATTTTTTTTTACTGCCCCGCCACGGTGGTCTAGTGGCTAAGGTACTCGGCTGCTGACCCACAGGTCGCGGGTTCGAATCCCGGCTGTGGCGGCTGCATTTCCGATGGAGGCGGAAATGTTGTAAGCCCGTGTACTCAGATTTGGGTGCACGTTAAAGAACCCCAGGTGGTCAAAATTTCCGGAGCCCTCCAATATGGCGTCTCTCATAATCATATGGTGGTTTTGGGACGTTAAACCCCACAAATCAATCAATATCTTTTTTTCCTTCTACTTTTCTTTCTTCACAATTACAACACTTCTATTCTTCCTGAAGCTTTTCTGGTGTAAAAAAGGTACCTTATAATCTGAAGAGGCAAACAGAATGTGCCAGTGTACCAGTTAGCTCTTGTAGTGGTTACAAGTAAGATATGTTTTGAAGAATAAATCATTCTGCCACTTGCCTAAAGAATGGCTACAGGACATGGCGCTGGATGCACTTTGTTATTTTTGAATCAAGCTATCTTGTATTCTATTTTTATAAATTACATGGGATACACATGACGATATCACACACTTTAACGCCACAAAGATTATGTAGCGAACAATGTTATAAATGCGAAATTGCATAAGGATAAGGTGAAAACTGCACCCTCAACGAGAATGTACAGAAAGCACAGGGTGCAGGCGTCATTCCTTCTGCCCGTGCTTTTCAAGTGCGAGCTGTTTTCACCTCGTTCTGACCAACTAACTAGATTGAGATGTGTTGTTATAGTGCAAGAGGATGCTCCACGAGAAACTAGGTTTGTCTCAAAGTCTGTGTGTGTCTTTCAACCTATATGGTGCCCGGTTCAAGAGTTCATGCAGACCAGATCGTGTAAAACAGGACCGTGTAAAATGGACCGTGTAAATAAAATAAAATGGACCATGTAAATAAACAGGATCGTGTAAAATGTCGTTTTCGTGTGCAACTGTAGTTGTGGTTGTGCTGAATGACCTTTCTTTATATACACTACATAACAAACTTGCTTCTTTAGAGTCGAGTGAATCTTCGGATCGATTGTAAATGTTTGCATATGCGAGGCCTTAAGTTTTATAAGAAATTCCTCAGTGTGCCACGAGGAAATGTGTGTTCAGCAAAAATTTGTATATCATTATATACAACTCTTAAAGCCTCGTCTACAACTTTATGCAGGTTGACCTTGAGCAGAAATCGAGGAGCGGCAGCAGCCCCCAGAAAAGAGCAAGCACCCTCCAAGCTCCCGAAGCTCTCTTCGACAGGAACAGCAAGGTCACTGTGTGGCATTAAAAACCATTGCAAGGAGTGCCTTATCAGTACACTGTGCTGCTCTTTCATCGCAGAAGACGAAGTTGACCACTCCAGAGGAACTTCACGCTGTGTATTGTGAGTGCTTCAGTGGTTTTGTTTTTGTCCAGCCAGCAGTTAAGAAATCATGTGTCAGATTCAGCCAGGATGGCTAGAGGGAGTCGGGCAGGCATGTTGGGACATTTGTCTAGCCAAGTAGTGCCAATTTTCGCACTGGTCCTGTTGGAGTTACTGCCACAATCACAGAAGCTACGTCACCTCTCTAAATGTACAGATGTGTCGGGGAAGATTAGCTGCATTAGGTTTTTCTATAACTGATAGCTGCCAACATTCTTCATTATACAGGAGTTTTGTTCCTCACTTATGGGTGTAAAGCCCTCTAGAGAAAAAATGCAACACGTCTACTTCCAGAAGACTCCAAGGCCCTACTTGTAGGTTTTTTCGGCTTGTATCATAAGCACCTCGTTTGGGGTACATGAACATTTTATAAACATGTACAGCGAAAATTTTGGGTGGCTGGTCGTTTTGTCGTTATCTTGTTCCTCGCAGTATTCTTAAGCATGTTGTGCATTACGTTGTCAATCTGGTTCATGTGCATAGAAGACATTACGAAGTTTCAGGCTACAGTATAAAAAGCCTGGAAGCAAGCTATCAATAATTTTTAACAGAGTTGCTTAATCTGATACATGATACATCACTAAACTTTCGTGCGTATTCATCAATGTAAGCTCGTCTTAGTGTTATCCAAAATGAAGATGTGAGTCGACAGATGGAAACATCTAGTGGGGTAATCAGGGTGAACAGTAGAAGTGCTTCAGACAGGCTGGCCGATGTTGCGTTAGGAGGACCTATTTTTTAGAAGTCACCTTGTCATCCTTGGCATGTTAGTTTAAATGGGGTCCGTAATGACATCATCTTTTGGTATAGGCGTGTGTGCCTGTTGAAAATGTTTGTCTGAAAAAAAAATCTATAACGCAGAAGAGTGCAGCCCTTGCTTCTTTTCAAGTTAGGTTGCGCTGATACAAAGTGTTCTCCTGTCGGAGGTTGGGGGTAAGGGAAGCAAAAAAAGATAAATGATAGAAAAGAAGAAAAAAGAAGAAAGAAAAGGGGAATGCAAAGTAAAAGTAGTGCTACACTGCTACTACTTTGCATCCCCCCTTTTCTTTTTTTTCCCTTGTTTTCTTTCTTCACCTTTTTTGTTACATTTGCATTGTCCCATCTAGTGCATGAATCAATGACACATGGCTTTGCTATAGCAAAGATGCCTATGTGGTGTTGGATTGAATAGTGCATTGTACTTCATTTAGGTAATTAAGCTGATCAGTCTTGCAATAAGTGCTTCCTGTCTATCACCACACATGTTCAATTGAAAAGTTTGTGCTTGGCTCTTAGTATGCTGGTATATAGCTTATGTCTTGGACTACTCAAAATGAATGTTATTTTGCTGCTGTTTATGGTAATGAATTTATCCAACATGAAAATATCTTGCCTTGTGAACTTTGTCGGACCTGCCTTTCTTTTTCTTTTCTATGCAGGCATTGTATGTGAGGGAGGCAGTAACAGAGAGGTGATAGCTTGAGCCTCGGAAGAATAAATGCTGGCAGTGAGGCAATTACGCATCAAACATTCCAGCCATTTTGCCAACCGTCCTAAATGTGTTTTGAAAAAAAAAATTTGTGCTTGTTTACTGTCTTTTTCTGAAAACAGCAAAATGCTAACGTATATCGCAGAGAACAAAATATTAGGCCACGTTGGTGCCTTCTGGACTTCCCAGGATGTCGTCTGGGTGTTGTTTGTAAAAAGTAAAGTGTTTCAAAAATACTGCCTCTTCTACACCAAATTCGGTCTTGGTATTAAGTAGAGGTGATTGTGTGTAGTGCATGAAGCTCAGTAATATTAGTGCAATTTTTTCGCCACATCAAAAGCAAGGAAGCAGTTCTCTTTATATGGCAAGTTATATGATTACACTTTGTCTTAAAGTAGAAATGAATTTTTGAAGTTTTCTTATGATGGCTGTTTTCTGCATTTGATGTACGACAGCTTCCGTTCCGAAGTTCCCCATGACCCTCAATAGGAGACTTCAAAAATCATTTTCCTCATTTAAACAAAAAATTGTAATGATAACACTTGCCATGTAACAAGAACTGTTTATTTGCTTTCAACTTACATATAAAGTAATTTTCAATTAGACAAACACACAGCTCGAATTGCATCTCAATGTGGACAAAAACGATTATATAGTGATACTTGTAATCTGCACCTAACATTATTTTTTTTCGTAAAATATAACTTCTGTGCAGTGAGTATTTGTGGCTCAAATATTCATACAAAATGCAGTATTGCCATACAAGAAATGCAAACGATAAACAGTTTGGCTGAATTCTTCAAAGCCTATGTAGCAGAAAAATTGCACTAATGTTACTTGACTTCAAATACTTTAAGAAGCATCTTTACTTAATATGTAGATCAAATTCGATATGGCAAGAAAAAGCGGTACTTTGAAATTTTTCTCACAAATAACACCCGCACGACATTCCGCGAAATTCTGAAGGTACCCACGTGACCACTACTCATTTCTCTTCAAAACATTTCTGCAAATAACTATTTTCAGAAGAGTAAATTACCATCATTTTTTAAACTATACATCTGTGATGGTCGCCAGGCAGTATGGTTTGTATGTTTGGTGTAGAATAGCCCAGTGCAAAAAACAACAAATGGCTGAGCATCCTTCGACGCTCGGGCAATTTCGAAAACATTTGTTTGTTAGCAGCAATTCAGTTAAGCCCTTGTCTTTATGCTTAGGCCCAGAAACAAAACACAAGTAACTAAAGTAGTCCTAAGAGTCATGTAGTCTCACTGTTCCACGGCTTGTGGAGCCTATTTTAGTGCAAGCTTCACCATTTTTAAAAAATTCAGATTCAACCAACAGGTTTTGGAGGCACAGTGCATTTTCAGCTAACTTGTTTCACACCAGTTACTTAGATAAAAAGCGGAAAGTAGAGGTAAAAATACCATTTTAAAGGCATTGTAGGTAATAACAAAAAGGACTGCTTTCTTTTTTTGTGTGGTGCTTTGCCTGAACGCTGTGCTTTTTGTGGTATAGTTCATTGTCTAGTGAACATAGGCCTTAAAAACTAACATTAGCCATGTTGAGGTCGATTTCTTGGTTATAGTCATAGTAGCCATTTAAATAATTATGACTTCAAACTTGATTGTTCTTTTGAAGATTTTTTCCTTGCATAATGATATTTGAGAGTCTTAGTCAATTTTGTTATAAGAAAATGTGATGTCATAATAGGGTCACTTTTTGTAGAGTCGTTCAGTTCTACCTTACCTTTTACATTCTAATAGAGCAGTTATTTTCAATATCGGTATTTAAAATGGAATGAGCATGCTGTATGTAGTAAGGTGTAAGCACTTACAGATAGCACATGCACCCAACTTTTCTGTTGGCAGTTTATTTCTGTTATTCTTGATTTATATGTGGGGTTTCACGTCCGAAAACCACTATATGATTATGAGAGACGCCGTAGTGGAGGGCACTGGAAACTTCGACCACTTGGGGTTCTTTAACGTACACCCAAATCTGAGCACACGTGCCTACAGCATTTCTGCCTCCATCGGAAATGGAGCCGGGGTTTGATACCGCGACATGCGGGTCAGCAGCCGAATTTCTGTTACTCTTGCTCCCCTATATGTGTGCAGTTCGGTTATAGTTATCTGGCTTGCACAGATTTTTAATGGCACCTGCCTGGTCCTGCTTGCTTTCATGGTGATTTTAACCTTCATAAGTTGCATAGGTTTAACTCTCAAAATTGTTCAAGATGCCAATTTTGTGCACAAACTGTATAGTATAAAGGCAGCAGATGTACACGCACACACTATTAAATGAACATTGAGAGCTTTCATTTGCAGTTCCTAAAGTTTTACTGTGCAGGAAGCGTTTAAATCATAATTTCATAAGGACATATTAATCGATTATCTCTACCGTTGAAAATCGTGGCAACCTAGTTATTTTCACTGTGATAAGCATGCTGTTTTTTTTAATGTGGCAGAACTAATTTATACACTCATTCCTTCTATTATTCACATATGCATAACATGAAGGATTGTGTGCCTTAAATTTTCAGTTTCATTCTGTGTGTTATATTTCTTGTGCATGTAAACTATTGTGCTAACATGTGTCTGACATTATTTGTGCCAATTATTTTCATTTCCAGGTGCCTATAAAGGACACATAAGTTCTATCGCAGTGACCTTCGAAATTTACAGTGGTGCCGGAGCCTCAAGCAGCATTTCGCCGATCTCCACAAGGCATTCATGAGATAAACACAGCGCCACGCTTTCACATGTAGTGCTATGATTATTATTTATGTTTAAACATTTCGTTCTAAAATTGCTGTTACATTGTGCCACCATCCTGTGGCTTAGGTGGAGCTTGTGAAATTGCGGTGCAGTCACCTCATTTGTGTACGATCAACACTGCAATGTCACTATTCACTGCTGGAGCATACAGACAAATAAAAAAACATATTGATTGTAGCAGGGCTGATGTGTATATTAATGCTTCTCTATTGATAATAATAACTTTATAAGTTCTTTAGGTCTTGCATAGAACACTGCATTAATGTGTTGCAATGTAACCACCATTTATGATCGCTAGCATGTTAATTTAGTAGTTTTGTAATGTATTTTATTTAAAAGGTAATTTTGCTTCCGCATCACGACAATTAGTAAGATTCCGATGATTCAATCCCTCATCATGCACATTTAAGAAATATTGTGATTTGTACACAGTATTGCATGGCACGTTAAAGAACCCCAGGTGGTCTAAATTTTCGGAGCCCTCCACTACGGCGTCTCTCATAATCATATAGTGGTTTTGGGACGTTAAACCCCACATATCAATCAATCAATCAACACAGTATTGCATGTACTCAAGATGTGGACGTCTATTCAATTTACACATTATATTGCTTTGCACTAGATTCAGACGTAACATGCACACATTTCAGTAATTTCCGCATGATACGTCTTTCCATAAGATGCGGAGTCCGCATCATACGTCTTATGCGGAGTCCGCATCATACGTCTTCCATATTCCAATAATTCCGTATGTGAGGTCTCCGTCTCTTACGGAACGTTTCAGTAGGGTAAGCTCAAGAGTGGCGTGAAGGGTGAAGATCTCCCGCATCAAATCAGGGTGGCTGGTGAACTGGCACTTGTGGTTGCACCTGGTCGGCCAATGCAGTGTCTGCGCTGCCAAGGTACCGGCCATGTTAGAAGAGAGTGTAAGGTACCCCGATGCTCGCGTTGTCGGCGGTTTGGCCACAGCGAAGACGCGTGCATGCGCACGTACGCATCGTCTGTAGGATCAGCTGAGGGTGAAGACACAGCAGAGTTGGTGATGAACGTGACCGAGGCTGAAGACGCGGCGAAAGGCGCAGGCGACGTGGTGAACCCAGAAGCTTCAACAGGTACTGCCACACCGACTGGTGGTGATGAACCAACAGTACAAGCAGAAATAGTATCTGGGGAGGTTACTCAAGAGCCAGCCGGCCAAACCGCAAAAGCTTCACAAGTACCCCATCGAAGGAGCCGGAACCGGTGGAATTAACCGAACTTCCAGTGTCTTGCGAGAGTATCAGTGGTGGGGCGTCAAGCAAAAGACCCCGCGAGCAGTGTGCAGGACGGCGTGAGGCGTCCAGTGAAAAGCATGAAGAGGGGCCACCTGCGAAGGCGACTTCGTTCAGACGCAGCAGCACAAGGCTGCGTCCCAACCCGACATTGGACAAACACTGGCCTCTTTTGCTCTCCAGTGGCACGGGTCCACCTGGAGGCTCCGAAGATGTCTAGCTCTATGCTAGACGCTGAAGGTAAGCATCATACCCCGGGCTAACTTCTTCATGGTGTAGACATGGCTTTTGCAGTGAAACTTAGAGTGGCAACGTTAAATGTTCGAGGTCTTGCCGCCAAACGGAAACAGAGCCAAGTCTACAGGCTGCTCGTGGATCATGATCTGGATATACTAGCTGTACAAGAAACAAAAGTAGACGGTGAGGAGGAGACCCGGGGCATGGTGCTGAGGTTTACGGCGCGTTACTACGCAATTGTAAGTCAAGCAATAGGCACGTCTGCAGGTTCTGTTTTGTTCATTAAGAAGTTACCGGGTCTGGTAGTGCAAGATACCTTCTCTTGCCCGTCTGGTAGATTGGTTTCCTGTGATTTTGTATTCAATGAATGTCAGTGGCGTATAGTGTGTATTTATGCACCAACCATTTGCGAGGAGCGATCACTTTTTTTTCAAGCCTAAAGCAGCACTTCACTTTGGAAAGGAAATATGTATTACTTAGTGATTTTAACTGCGTCCTCAACGGGCGAGACCGAGCAAACGGACGCGCCATTTACGATAAACGTAGTAGGACGCTAGCGGACGTAATTACTGAATTCGAGTTAGAAGACGTGGGCAGCTGTATGGAGGGAACGCGGGATGTGCGTTTCACACATTTTCAGGGGAACAGCCATGCGCGCCTTGATCGCATTTACGCGTCGCTTGAATTAATAGCCCACTGTAAGACATATGCTGTCTACCCTATACACTTCAGTGATCATTGTTTAGTTAAATGTGATATGGGAGAGAAAAGAAAACGTGGAACTTTCTCATGGGAGCTGTGGAAGATGAATTCCACTTTGATCACTGACGAATATTTCTTAGATCAGGTAATGAACTGTATCAATGAAATAAAAATGGACGATGAAGTTAAACTTGCAGAACAATGGGAAGAGTTCAAGCAGCGAATAATAATAAAAGCTATTGATCGTTCTTGCGCATTGAGTTACGAAAGAAAAAAGACAGAAAAAGAACTCTGAAAGACTTTGGAAAGGTTAATAGACTTGGAGTGCAAACAACCGGGAGAGTATAAAATTGACATACGCAATATTAAGCAGAAACTTGCACTGCATGACGAGGAACGCTACCGCGGTGCACTCGTCCGTGCTAGGGCTGAGGCATTAGCGGCTGGAAAGACGCCAACCAAAAGAGCGTTAGGGGTGGAGAAAACGAACGCTCGACGGAATCATATCGAAAAAATAGAGAAGGATGGTCACGAGTAACTGATACGGACAGCATTTTATCCGTATTTTCAAGTCATTTTGAAAACCTGTTTGCCTGTAGACAGGTAAACCTAGAAAATTTTAAAGAAGAATATTTAGGACGCATGCCGAAAGTGAGTGAGGAAGTGAAAAACGCTTTGGAATTATCTATATCTGCATCTGAAGTGGAACGGGCGATTGATAAGTTAAATCCCGGAAAATCTCCAGGACCAGGTGGTCTTTGTGCCAAGTGGTACAAATGTTTTAAAAGTGAACTTTCTCCTATACTTGCAGGCGTTTTTAATGAGGCATATCAGGAAAAGAAATTACCACCATCTTTTGGTGAATCGCGTACCGTTCTCAATCCGAAAACAGACGAGGCTGAAAATCGCAGGCACATCACAGCGTACAGGCCAATCGCACTGACAAACGTAGACTACAAAATATTAATGAAAATTTTGGCGGCTAGACTTCAGTCAGTAATAAAAGATACCGTCGGTCCACACCAAACGTGTGGAATCAAAGGTCGGTCCATAGTTACAAACGTGCATATAATGCGATCCGTGCTCGAATGTGTTGACACCAGTCAAGCTCGTGTGGCCATACTCCAGCTAGATCTGGAGAAAGCGTTTGATTACGTTGCCCACGCATTGTTTGCAGTATTGAAGCACATTAATGTTGGTAAGATAATTATTGATGGAGTAGCCATGGCATATCGAAATGGGAGTACTAGACTAATTATCAACAAGACAGTGGGCCCACCATTAGAATTGAGCACTCAGTGCGCCAAGGTTGCCCTGTTAGTCCACTGTTGTTTTGCATTTATATTGAAACTTTATGTCGGACGATATTGCAGAATGACATCATTAATGGGTTTAGAGTACAATCTTCAGAGGTCAAACTACTCGCATACGCTGATGATGTTGCGATTTGTAGCACTACCTATGTCGGTATTGAAGAATCAATCAGAGTTTCTAAATCTTTCGCCGAAGTTACAGGAAGCAACATAAACTGGGGTAAATGCCTCGGCTTCTGGCATGGATATTGGCCATCAACACCAGAATTTTTTGCAGCCATTAAGTGGACAAGAACGCCAGTTAAATGTCTCGGAGTACCGCTTGAGTCATACAAAAGTACTGACGAATATTGGACACAGCTAAGGAAAGAAATTAAAGAAAAAGCGAATAGGTGGAATGCAACTTATCTGTCCATGTTTGCTAGGGCTACTGCATGCAACTGGTTTTTTGTGTCTAAGCTGTGGTATGTGATGCAAGTGCTGTACTGTTCCCGGGTCAATGTGCAAAAATTACATCGGGTGTTTGCAATATTTGTGTGGGGGTCTAACTGGGAAAGGTACAGTCGCACGAATTTGTTTAGAAGGATGAAGTGTGGAGGCCTTGGCTAGGACATCTGTTTATCAAGCAGTTAGTAAATAGGTTTTTCTTTTTTCGTGAGAAAAGAGATCCTTTCCTACTAACAGTATGTTAAACAGGACTAAGTAGACTGTTGCGTGAGTTTGTTGTGAGCACCCATGTTACCCCAGGGGCTGTGCAAGGACACATGAAAGAAGTAGTGGCCAGCGTGCGGTTTTTGTGCGTTCGCTTTTCAACTGACTACCTGTGGTCTGTTGGAAAGAAAAAACTGTACAAAGATTTATGTGACACGATGCTCCCCGTCCCACTGTACAGAGCGCTATATACAGCACGCAAGGGTCAGAACGTACTTAAACGAGTTAAAAAAATGCCAGCAGCTCCAAGTGCGAAAATGTTCTTTTTCAAATTACACACTGGAACACTTCATGTGAGAACCTTCCTAGAGGAGCGTGGGTTTTATATGCCTTGGGGATCTCACTGTCTAATCCGTAAGAAACCGGAAACTATCGACCATGTTTTCCTGCACTGTTGGGAAAGAGTTTATTTTTGGGACGTATTACAAAGGACAATCAAAAAAGAGTTTCCGTTAGACCCTCATGGTATCAGGTATTTGGCAATAGAGAATGAGGATGGATTACCTTTTGATTTTATCATGATGACTGCGTTGCACAGTATATGGCGCTCTAGAATGGCTGGATTTCATTGTGACCCAGACAGAAGACCAGCAAGAAAGTATTTTAAGGAAAGCATCTCAAGATTACTTGAGGTAGTAAGAACAGACGAATGTGTACCTTCATGGGTAGAAAGGGTAGAAGCCCTACTGACCATGAAGGAATTCTAGGATGTGATGTGTTATAGTTATGCTTAACGGGCTTAGTTATTTTTAAGTTTTTTGTATTGTTTGTAGTGAACTGTAATATATCTTAGTAACCCATTTGTGAAGTTTACCGGAAATAAAGAAAAAAAAGAGGAGTGGCCGTGTGTAGAACATCCGCAATCGTAAAGCTCCGTAATCGTAAAGCTATTACAGCACACGTAAATATTGACTCAGTTATTTTTTCTCCAACTGATTTGGAAGATACATTAACGGAAATTGCAATAGAATTGGAGAAGAGATTTACATCACAAATCAAAATAAAGTGTGCAAAACCGTCATTCGGAAATGATTTGATTGAAGTAAGTAGGGATGAACTTGCGCACGTCGTTCGTATTCTGCCAAACACAGGTCCTGGACCAGATGGCGTCACTTCAGAAATGTTAAAAATATTATTCGACATCTCTCCTGAAGACCTCCTTAACGTTGTCAACTATTCACTTGAATATAGTTGGATACCTCCTGACTGGAGACTTGCAAAAATAATACCGCTTCTTAAAAAACAGGGACTAGGAATGCAGATAGATAACATTAGGCCAATCGCTTTAACATCACACGTAGTTAAGTTAATAGAAAGAATACTTTACATTAGAGTTACGAAGTTCATAACAGATAATATGATACTCAGCGCGTGCCAGACTGGATTTAGACCAGGTTACTCTATATGGTGGGCGCATGTTGATTTAGAGGCTTGTATAAAGCTTGCTCGGCACAGACGACAATATGCGGCCCTAGTAACCCTTGATTTGTCCAAGGCTTATGACAGTGTTGAACATGCTATTGTTATCAATGTCCTAAATGAGCTTACGTTCCCACAGTACATAACAAATTGTATATACGAATTTTCAAAAGACAGAAAATTTTATTGCTTCCAACGAGGTGTTTCCACGCCGAAGTATTGCCAAACGAGAGGTGTTCCTCAAGGCTCTGTTCTGTCGCCTGTGCTATTTAACATTTTGTTAAGTTCAATACCACAGAGTGATAAGGTACACGTATATGTATATGAAGATGATATCGCGTTCTTTGCATCTGAAAACGATATTTATTCACTACATTCGACTTTACAGTGTTATTTGGCAACATTGGAAACCTGGTTTCAGAAAATTCATATGAACCCAAACGTAACTAAAAGTGCTATAATAGTTTTTCCGTTGGACGCACCAGTTACTATTTCTCTTCAGTACCACCAAGAAATAATACCCCAGGCTAATTGTATTAAATATCTGGGTGTACTGTACGATCAAAAACTGAGCTGGCGTGACCACATTGAATATATTAAAATTAAGGCTACACGCGCTGTTGGAATGATAGGTAGGATTGGCCACCTCCGTTCCGGTCTTCGCAGAGATACGCTGATCCTGATTTATCGCATGTACGTTCGTCCGATTCTTGAATTCGAATGTGTACTATTCTCTGGTGGACCAGCATACAAAATAAACCCCCTCATTCTCTTAGAGCGGGAAGCCCTACGTAGTTGTTTAGGTGTGCCAAAATTCACAGCTAACAATTTTTTGTATCAAGAAGCTCGGATACCCACCCTTGCTTGCAGATTTCGTATTTTAACAGTAAACACCTATTTAAAATTTTCTGAATCCACTTTAAGAAGGCGACAATTTGTATTCTTTGCCGAGCCTGGTGTCTTTTTCAATGAGCATTGGTCCCGTGTATATAAACCCCAAGTGCTATTTGTTCAAACACTTCTAGATGCTTTAAATGTTAATATATTCGAGATCACACCATCTGTCAAACCAATCGGCCAAGTGCAAATAGAATTTGACGACATCTTCCCCATGAACGCTAAACACTTGCCCTCTAATTATTTGATTGGTTTATTAGAACAACACCTGTCTCAATTAGGTACTAATACAGTAATTGCAACGGATGCATCTATGAATAGCGAGAAGGCAGGTGTGGGTATTTTTTCTCTCTCATTATTCTGGTCATTTTCATTACGCCACCCAGATTATACACCAATATTTGAAGCGGAATTAATGGCCGTTATACTAGCTATTCGTAAACTTCCTGCGTCTCATTCGACACCTGTCATAGTGACTGACTCGTATTCCGTGTGTTCATTCTTATCATCGTCGTCGACATCAGCAGTACTAGAGACTTTTAAATCATTAATCCCAGCAAACATTCGTCTAGTGCGAATGATATGGGTGCCAGGGCATCGTAGTATATTTATAAACGAGATGGCTGACAAACTCGCGCAAACATCTCTTGATCTTCCGATTGTGCCAATCATGCCTCCTACAGCTTATGTAACAGCAGCGAGGTTTAGAAAACTTTCCCTTCTTGAAGACTCATCAAAAACCATGATACCGAATCCAGATTTCTCGCACCTGCACTTCACTTGAAATAATAAATGGTGTCCCACGCGTAAATTGGAAGTCTTGGTAACAAAATTACGTGGCCGTGTACCACCTCCTAATTTCTACTTAAACAGGTCTGGTCTGGTGCCATCCCCTCTGTGCTCAAGCTGTAACGAACCTGAACATATCGACCATTTTCTTATCACATGTCACCGTTTCAAAAATTAAAGAAAAAACTGCTTCGAAATTTTATTCAGAAAATTAGGAATATCACTTAATACTCCGAATATTTTGTCTTTTGGGGCCACTTCATTGGGACACAGCGACAGGAACATCTGCGGGGCTCTCTGCGAATTCATATATAACACAAGAAGATTACCTTGCTGAGTCAGCGATCAGCTCTCGAATTTTACTAGTCACACTACCACTTATTATTTAGCTGATACACTGCAATAATTCAACTTTCAGGAGAAATTCATATAACAATTCCACCACAGATATTCAACAAATTCTATTATTTCTCCCCCCCCCCTTTTTTTCTTTTTTTTCTGACATTGCGCCAAATTAATTTCACAGTCAAAACACAGTAATCATATTCCCCTAATCTAGAAAATCTATAGGTATTTACTTGCATTAACCACCGGCTTCTTGGCCAATCCCCCTTAGTGGGTGAGAGCCACAAAAGAAAGGAACAAGCAAGCAAACATCCGCTTGACACGAAAACAACCCGGGTTCAATCCCCCAGTCTCCGAAAACCCTGGTTCAGTCCCCACTTTGCTCAAGAATTTTTCGTAAGTTAGTTATTTCATTGTTTTTAATTTTTCGGTCTCGCACAAGTTTATTCGCTCACAACCAACAACGCCGACACGGACGCCGACGCCGGAATTTGAGCGAAACAAGCTCTTTAAAGCTGTCGCATTCAAATTGGAGGTAACAATATCAGGAGATCATTTATCGTGGCTTTCAAAATCAATTAGGAATTTGTCGACGATCACAAGACAGTGTTTTCGTACACCTAGTGATGCCCTATACTCCGTTTCATACATCATGTGCAACGCTGTCAAAGCCAGCGCTCTTGTTTGCGCTGTGTACTGCCGCGACCAAAAAGTAGTGCGTCGCTTGGGGTGTACGAAATTTAATAAATGCTTCTCGGGAAACTTCTAAGCATACATATTTGTCATCAGGTTAAAAACCAAACGCCTGTGTTGTCGGATAAACAATCCAAATATGCGAGTTGGTAATTTATGTTTGTCGCTTTCGTATCAGGTTTTCGCTCTCCACGTGACCCGCGCCGCCGTTTTTTTTTTACTTGTTGTGGCACTTCCAAAAAATGGCGTCCAGCTCTGCGTCCTCGACCACCTCTCCTGCGCGAATTTTTTCGAAGCTTCGCACATCAAAGCTGTCAAAGCACGCCAAGCAAGTAATTGCAAATGTGTAAGTTACTGAAAAAAAACAAGATTTCGAATTGCACGCACAAAAATTATATAAAAAAATGGCACCACGTAAATTCGAACCCATGCACTTCAAAACTACGGTGAACTCTCCGGAGCGACGCGTCAGACCACTCGGCTACGAAACCGCGCGGAGCAACATGTCATGTTTTCTTTACGGACTACTTGCCTAGCCTTCACAGCGTTGCACCTGATGTATGAAACGGAGAGATGACATTGTTGTATCACAGTTTCGTTCCGAGGTTTCCTGGTTTAATTCGCCTGCTCAAAATATACTTGCGCCGAACCGGCCGTTGCATCAATACTAGGATACGAGAGAATTACTCTTTCTTTTTCAACTCGTACGTTTGGTAGAACTAGCACTTTTTCTAGTTCCATCGTTGTGTGCTTCATACTCATGCGTGGTCATCTTGCTAGGTGTTAGAACCCTTTTAAGAGGCTGCTCAAAATGACGACAAATGTTCAAAAAGCTAGCACGCCTGAGCATTGAAAAAAGCGTTCAGAAGATTTCAACATCCTACAAGGAATGTTAAAGTTTACGGCTTCCTTAGACAAAAACTTACGAATTTATCGCGCAGTGGCGTCGTGCGAGGATCCTCGGATGAGCGTAACCGGACTATTTTATCACAGGGCCCCTAAACCGCACAGAGGTCAAAATTTAATTGTGGCGTTCCAGTTGTACATGAAGCTACAAGAAACGCTGGCACGATGGCACGCGTTTGCTTATTTCGCTCTTTCTTTGGCTAGGCTTCATTCGTCCACTCGCCTGTCCACCTCTCCGAGTGGCCTCTCTCTGCGTCCGAAGTGGAGACGTAAAAAGCGCGCGTATCTGCTAGAAAAAAAGCAGGTTCTCATTCACCCAATAACGCTGTCTGTCCCTTGCGACGTCACCTAATCTCACAATTGATGACATGACGGCTTTTGTCGATAAAAGAAAGGCATAGAGAGCAGCACGCGAGCATCTGTTGGTGGTTTAGGGGACACTCTAAATGAAGTTTCATCTGCTTCTCTCTCCCCGAAAAGCTATTTTTGCATGAAAAAATCATTAGGCACCGATTTTTACAGAGCAGAACAGCGGCAAGCTTTTTTAGATAAACTTGTGCCGCCTCAACAATATCGTTTGCTTTGGAGGTAAGACCGCACAAAACCCCAGTGCCCGCAAATGTAGAGAAATATGTCTACACCAAAATGAGGCCCTAAAAGGGCTGCAGTCACTTAGGAATTTGTATTCGCTCTTTTGTAATAAATAATAATGAGACGATCTTGGGCTCCTCGGTGACTACCCGTTCTCCGCACGGCAACACTGTTGTTCTGTCAATATTACAACGTGACTTGCAATTTCACGTTGCAATATTGCATTGTAACCTGGATATGAACCGACAATCGTCGTTGTTTTTAGCAAGAACTGAAGTGACGTGAATATAAGCAACTGGTTGATGTTCCAAGCACTTGCTTGTATGCACATTCCAAATTTGCATATAGCACTGCAAGGAGAAAGCAAAAAGAAAGAAGAAAAAGCACGCTTGCTGGCGTATGCCGAACATCACTCGGCCCCACGTTTCTGATAGGGCATGTGCTTGCTGAACACTGTATATTTGCCATATTCTCGAAATACGCAAAATAGGCAGAATACTGCATACTTTATAGGCCATTGTTATTAATTCTTTGAATTCGACTCGCAGATTTGATTCAAGTGTGATGGAATAAAAAGGATATATTTCGCCCATTCGTGTCTCTTTTCAGATGTGCACTGATCCAGACCACCCCGAACAGGATTGTGGACCAAACTGCCGCTGTGTTTACAGCCAGATGAGTGGTGTCAACGGTAGAAAGTTGATGCACTGCTCAGCTCAATAAAAATGTTTGAGACATGAAAGTTTTCAAAACTTACTAATGCAGCACACCTAAACAAATGATGTTTTCGCATATTTATTCTCTAGGAATTCAAGTCTTGGTTATGCGTCTAACATTTTGAACTTAACACGTTTACAGTAAAGGTTGGAAACCTCTCAATGTTATTTGCGTATGCCTGTTTATCTGATGGTAATCGGCCGCAATGCGCAATCACGGAATTCAAAGTGGCACACGAACTCTCAAGACGAGTGACGCAGTTACTACAGATTCATATTTCGATGCTTCATTTTTCTTGAATTACACTAAGAAAGCTACAAAAGGTAAGGATGTACCAATACCTGACAAAAGGCCACCATTCCAGCTTCAAAAAAATAGTGAACTACAAGTACTCCGTAAGTTGTTCGCAGCATGCAAAATTTTGTTTAACTGTAAAATAAAAATAAAAAAAAACGTTTTAAGATTACACTCATATTACCCGGTGACCTGGCTATATAATTGATTTTCTTGCACACATGGAACCAAACAATGCGTTAACAAAAACGTAGCAGCTAAGTACGATATGAAAACACAATAAATACACAAAAATAAATATTAAGATCATAAAGAAATGAAGACACAAGTGCTTCTAACCCAACGCATGACGATTCTTTACACACAAACAAAAATGCATACCTATGAAAAATACGGTAAGTAACATTTAGTTTAATTGGATGACCTGAAACTGAGCGCGTTTCTTATCAATGCCCTTTTTGGTAGTTTCTTACAAAGATTTCGACTAACATCAAAATTTAATTCTCCTTGAAGCCACTTAAAAAATACATGGTCTGATATTTCATAGATTGTTTACAATATCGAGTCCTTGTTATTGGCCTGTGTCCTTTTTGTGATCTATGGTAGTACGTTAATTCATCATTGCTGTTATTACTATACAATTTTTTGTAATTCACTAGTTGAAGAAGCTTGAAATATATTATAACAAAAGCGGTGCATGCCTCTCGGTGAAGCGTCGAGGAAAGAGTAAGGAAATTTTTAAATTGATAGAAAATGTCGCAAAATTCTCTTTATTTTTTCATTACCTGCCCTGCACTGCAGAACTGCCGGGGCTCTTAGCTTGAAACCTGTATATTAGGCCAGGTTAATTCGGAACAGAAAAGCAGGTCTTTATTTCGACATAGTAAAGTAAATATAAAGGGTCACCATTAAGGACCCATTTAATGTTCTGATGACCGTGGGATGTCTTTCGTTTATGTGAGCAGTGAAAAGAAGATTCTGCTAAGGTCTGAACATATGTCAAACGGTGATCGCGAAAAGTGCTTTTCAGAACGCTGGGAAATACGCAGCATAAATACGAATAAACAAACACACTGAGTCGCTTCTTATGTTTGCGGGAGTACAACACACATGCTAAAATGTCATGTGCTCTGAAGACGCTCCGTTAAATCCTTGAAGTGAGTCGCTTTTACAGAATAGGCTGCTGAGTTTATGAAGCCTTTGCTCTGCCGCGGTAGTCTAGTGAATAAGGTATTTAGCTACTGACCCGCAGGTCGCGAGAACGAATAACTGCTGTGGCACCTGCATTTTCGATGGAGGCTGAAATTATGTACGCCCGTGTGCTGAGATTCGGGTGCACGTTAAAGAGCCGTGCACGTTGAAATCAATTTCAATGCCAGCATATAGAGGGAAAGTACAGGAATTCAAAGTCTCACTTCAGAACAGGTACTCGGCTTTTATCGAGGAAACCAGCCTTAGCGTTGACGCAATGAATCATAATCTAAGGAGTATCATTACGGAGTGTGAAGTGGAAATTGGAGGTACGGTACTTAGACAGGACACTGGCAAGCTGTCCCAAGAGACGAAGAACCTCAATAAAAGGTGTCAAAGCATGAACGTCTCTAGTACAACACACAAAATAGAACTGACAGAGCTTTCTAAGTTGATTATTAAGCGTAAGTTATCCGATGTAAGTAGGTATAACATGGGGAGAAGTGAACACGCTCTGAAAAACAGAGGAAGCATCAAAGCAGTGAAGAGGAAACTTGGGATAGGCAAAAATCAGATGTATGCACTAAGGAACAAAGAAAGCAAAATAACTATCACTATGGATAGGATAGTTAAAATAGCGAAGACGTTTTACAGAGATCTGTACAGTAGCCGGGACAATCACGGCCTTAATACTATAAGAACTAGCAGTAACCCAGATGACACCCAACCAGTAATGATAGACGAAGTCAGAAAAGCCTTGGAGAGCATGCAAAGAGGTACAGCTGCTGGTGAGGACCAGGTAACATCAGATCTGATGAAAGATAGAAGACAGATTGTGTTAGAAAAACTGGCTACCCTGTTTACGAAGTGTCTCCTAACGAGAAGAGTACCAGACTTTTGAAGAAATGCTAACATCATCTTAATATATAAGAAGGGCGATGACAAGGACTTCAAGAATTGCAGGCCGATCAGCTCGCTCTCCGTAGTGTTCAAGCTAGTTACAAAGGTAGTTGCTCACAGAAGTAAAAAAAAAGGTTAGAATTCATTCAACCAAAGGAACAAGCAGAATTTCGTACAGCCTCCTCAAGAATTGACCAAATTCATACTATCAATGAGGTAATAGAGAAATGCTCAGAATATAGCCAACCACTATACCTAGCTTTTATAGATTACGAGAAGGCGTTTGATTCAGTAGAAATATCAGCCGTCATGAAGACACTACGGAATCAGGGCGTCAATGAAGTATATATAAACATCCTGGAAGAAATCTGCAGGGGATGAACTGCTACCGTATTGCTTCATAAAGAAACCAACAGAATACCAATCAAGAAGTGTGTCAGGCAGGGGGATACAATCTCCCCAATGCGATTTACCGCGTGCTTACACGAGGTTTTCAGAGGAGTAGAATGGGAACAGTTAGGAATAAGAGTTTTTGCAGAGTACCTTAGTAACCTGCGCTTCGCCAAAGACATTGCATTACTGAGTAACTCAGGGGATATATTGCAACTCATGATTACGGAGTTAGACAAAAAGAGCGAAAGGTGGGTCTTAAAATTAATCTGCCGAAAGCGAAAGTAATGTACAACAACATTGGAAGAGAGCAGGGCTTCGAGATAGATAATAGTGCACTTCAAGTGGTAAAAGACTATGTCTGCTTAGGGCAGGTTATAACCGCGGAGCCGAACCACGAGATTGAAGTAGCTAGAAGAATAAAAACAGAGTGGAGCACATTTGGTAAGCACTCTGAAATCATGACAGGTAGATTGTCACAATCCCCGAAGAAAAGGTATATAACAGCTGCATCGTGCCGGTACTCCGCTATGTAGCTGAAACGTGGAGACTTACAAAGAGGATTCAGCTTAAGTTGAAGACGCCGCAGCGAGCATTTGAAAGAAAAAATGGTAGGTGTAACCTTAAGAGACAAAAAGAGAGCAAAGTGGATTAGAGAACAAATCAGGGGTTAAAAATATCATAGTTGAAACAAAGAAGAGGAAATGGACATGGGCCAGGCGTGTAGCGCGTAGACAGGATAACCACTGGTCATTAAGGGTAACTAACTGAATTTCCACACAAGGAAAGAGGGTTAGGGGGAGACAGAAGGTTAGGTGGGCAGATGAGAATAAGAAGTTTGCGGGTATAAATTGGCAGCAGCTAGCACAGGACCGAGTTGAATGGCGGAACTTGGGAGAGGCCTTTGTCCTGCAGTGGACGTAATCAGGCTGATGATGATGATGATGATGATGATGATAATGATGACGATGATGAAAGAGCCCCACGAGGTAGAAATTTCTGGAGCCCTCCACTATGGCGTGTCTCGTATTCACGTGGTGGTTTTGGGACACCAAATCCCACATTAAGTCATTCAATTATGCATCGTTTCAAGTTAAAAAAATTGGCAGATCCCACGTACAGTGGGAATCGATGATATGCGAAGCAATGATGAGAAATGTTGATATGTCGCTTTAAAATTAGCACAGCGTTACGAGGTGGAGGTAAATGATGCCGTACATGTATCCATGTCAAGATTATCATGTTTGGATGTATCGTTTACCTTCGTCATCTATTCACGTTACGTGATAGAACATTTAGTATATGTGGAGCTAGCGAAACGGCCGCGAGCACGCTATGAGCACGGTATGTTGTCTTGTTCTTACATGACACACGTGTCAGGATTATGTCGTTTGCACCAGTCATATATATTTCATCATTCATTGTCGTGACGTAACACCGAATTTGGTATGTGTGGAGCTAGCGAAATGGCCGCGAGCGCATCATGAAGGGCCCAATATACTCCAATGTAGCGTGGACGCGCGCCCACTGTGGGCACAGCGACGCTACGTTAGCAAAACGTGAGCACTCTATAATCTGACACCAGGCACGACTAGCGTCCGTCGGTGCGGCCCGACGGAAACCGGCGCGAAATGCGACATGATGCATTTCGTGCGGATGCGTAAAGGCTGTTTCACACGCCCTGATTGCAGCGAAAAAATCGTTCCGTTTCACATGGACAGTGAACGGTCAGCGATTTTCGCTCTGTGACTGTAGCGGCGTTGAACGCTTTTTGCCACCGTTTGTTGTAGGAGAGAATAAATGCTTTTCAAATATAGTGTATCAATCTGTGCGTGATGATATTATTAAGTTCTAATGAACAGTAACGAAGAGCTCTTGTGTTTCGTAATTTGAGAACACTTTTCAATCTAACTACACTTTAAAAGGTGGAACAGCGGTTATTACAAAACAAACACGTTGACGCAATTTCGACAGCTTAGCCGGCCCGATCCTATTTTGACGGGTCCGGAAAAGATATCGCTCTCACTGGTGCGATCAAAGCGAAAATTACCAACATGTTGGTAGCTCGCCACAGAACGCTGCGGCGGGAGCGAACTGCCCACCCCCCTTTTTTTTCGCTTCAAGCGAATTCGCAGACCGAAATCACTACTTTTAAGTGTGAATACACTTTATAAGCGACTCCAAACCATCCACTGCCGTCGGCGGCGTCCACAGTCTTCTCTCTATCTTTAAAAGAAAGAGCACTTGGCGGGCCGCAGCGCGACGCTCTACCGAATAAGCAACGGACGCGACGCTGATATCGGTGTCAGTAACGCGCCTTATATCTTTAACGCCGCTGCGCGCAACGTTACTAGATGTTGGCTGCGCGTCCGCCTCCCCCTTTGCTCGCTCTTCCGCTCTCCTCGCTCGCTGCAGCTGCGCGAGCACCCCTCTCTCTCGCGCGCCTGCCTTCTCTCTCAGTCTCCCGTCGAGAGCGGGTCATGCGGTGGATGTCCCAGAGGCAACGCTACCATCAACAACGAATGCAGCACAACCGATTGCCAGCACTGCACTCGTCGTTGGAGGTGACGGTACCGCGGTGGTTTCGCCGACATTGAAAGACAAGGCGGCACTGTGAAGGACTCGTGAGGCCGAACGTAAGCGGGCGAAGCGTGCAGCGGATGCCGAACTGCGTGCTCGCGATGCCGAGTGCAAGCGGGCGAAGCGTGCAGCGGATGCCGAACTGCGCGCTCGCGAGGCCGAAGACAAGCGGGCGAAGCGTGCAGAGAATGCCGAACTTCGCGCTCGTGAGGCCAATGACAAGCGGGCGAAGCGTGCAGCGGATGGTGAACTGCGCGCTCGCGAGGCCGAGATGAGGCGTCAGCATCGAGCCACGAACGCGGCCCAAGAAGCGGAACGACAACGCAAGCGTCAGGCGGAGAAGGGCGATGAAGGCCGGCGTCAAGACGCCGCTCGCAATCGTCAACGGCGAGTGGACGTTCCCGAAGCCGTTCGAGCCAGTGAACGTGCCGCGCGGGAGAGGGTGCGAGCCCTGAACTTTGCTCGTCCGGACGCGCGTTTCAAACACGACTTTGTGGATCGCAGCTTCGGTCACAGCTGCGCCGTGTGTGACCGGCTGTGATTCGATAACAACCTGAGCTGCATTTCTGGCGTGAGGAACGAGACCAACAGGTTGAACGCGTTGCGGGTTCTTTGGAACGAGTTCGGAAGACGGTCGGGCGAACACCGATCCGACGACATGGATGCGCAAGACCCGCGGCTGGCTCCCATTGGTGCGTTCCGGGTGTGTGCGTCTTGCCGAGAGTCTCTGCTGGCCGGGCGGGTTCCGCCGTTGAGCAAGAGCCACGGCTACGCGTACCCGCCTCGTCCCGCGGACCTCCCCGATCTGAACCCGATGGAAGAGCGCCTCATCTCGCCTCTACTCCCCTTCATGAGCACGAGGCGGCTCACGCGGGGCAACGGTCAGTACGGCATTAAGGGACAGATCGTAAACGTGCCCATAGACGTTCCGAGCGTGGTGGAGTGTCTTCCGCGGCTGGTTCCCGATGACGTTGCGATAGACGTGCACGTGAAGCGGAGGCTGGTGAGTCCGGCTACGTACAGGCGCGGACTGGTGAAGCGCAGTAACATCTTGGCGTGGTTGAAGCACCTGGAGCATGCGCCGTTGTATGTCGCTAGCGGCGTGCGCATCGACTGGAGTTGGCTGGGTGTCTTCGATGACGATGATGCGGCCGTTTGTGAAGGTGAACGCGCCCAGGGGGGAGATGACGCGGATGACATCGAGACTGTCCATAGCATCACCCCGTGCATTCGCACTTAACCATGTTCACCCTCGCAGAAATGCTTGGGAGTTTTTTTGTGTCATGTGAAACGGCCTTTACCCAGACAACACCGAGTCTCCCTTTTTTCTGACGGAGGGACGCCGAACGCGCTGAAACGCGCATGCGTCAAAGCAACGCCACGCGGCGCACCTCTGCCAGTATATGGCAGGACCGGCGCCTGGCATGGCAAAGCCGGCGTGGGGCGACGAAATGAACGCCGACGAGCACGCGCATCACGTCAAGTCAAAATATATTGGCGCCTTGACTATGGCATGTAGTCATGTTCTCACATGACACGCATCTCATGATGATGATGTTTGCACCAGTCACAAACCTTCATCATCCGTTGGCGTCACGTAATATCAATATTTGGCACATGTGGAGCTAGCGAAAGGGCCGTGAGCGCATCATCAGCGTGGCATATCGCCATGTTGTTACATGAGACGCATCTCATGTTTATCATGTTGGCACCGGTATCATACCTTCGTCATCCATTCATGTCCCGTAATACCAAACTTGGTATAAGGGAAGCTAGCGAAACCGCCGCCAGCGCATCATGAGCGTGACATGTAGTCATGTTGTTACGTGACACGCATCTCATTATTACCATGTTTGAACCAGTCACATACATTCGTCATCCATTCACGTACTGTAATACCAAATTTGGTATACGTGATACAAGCGAAAACGCCGTGCGCGCATCATGAGCGTGGCATGTAGTCTTGTTGTTACATGACACGCATGCCACGATTGTCATGTTAGGGTCTGTCGCTTGTGTTCGCCATGCAATCGTGCCATAACATATCCGTTTTGCTACATGCCATGTGAACGAAATCAACGCAAGAGCTGCAGTACCACGAAATGTAAATCATGACATTCATGACATACATGTAATGATTTTCATATTATGAATATTCAAATATGTTCTTCAGAGTCGTTTTATACCATACGAAGTGGGGTATTGATACCGTTATTGAAATGACCAGGAGAGCTAAATGTAGTAGATAGATAGATAGATAGATAGATAGATAGATAGATAGATAGATAGATAGATAGACAGACAGATACGCTCAACGTAACTGAAGTTTGCTAAGAAGTGCTTCGCATTTAATACTGGCAAAAGGTAACGCGAAGACACTACTTTACTGCTTTAGAAGTTCAGAGTAAAAGGTGAGCTGACTAGAGCAGAAACGGAAGTGCCCTCTGCCTCCTTCTTATTTCCCTCCACTGTGCGCACTCTCACTGCTACTCTCCAACATACTTTCTTTCATAATGGCAACGCAACCTATGGGCGCAGCCATAGCCTAATATAAATGAAAGACACGATCACCAAAAACGATAACTCTGACAGAGAACTGTAGTTTAGTTGTCCCTATCATTGTTTAAAGGAGCCATATGGACGTGTCGTAGCTGAACTATTATGTTCTTTGAGTTTCCTTGCTACGTACAGAAGATAACACAATTAAAATAAACACATATAAACACTAACTTAAGGCGATGAACACGCATAAGAAATTCATTGCGAATGAATTATGCTGTACAAAGTTAGTGCAGGCCAGTCGCAGCTTCGACAGCTGGACAGGCTGCGGAAACAAATAAGCAGAAAGCCACTAGCACAACGTAGTGACCGTAGCGACCCAAGATAATTACCAGTAAATAATAAGCAGTACATAATTTACTGACCTAATTGGGTTATACTTAAGCTGAAATGTATATTCATGAGACAAGCCTAAAGGAGGTAGCTGAGGGTAAATAGAAGTCATACGAGTAGCACGCATGCAGTTGCCGTATCGAGTAAAAGCGGAGTTTTCTCTAACGTTCATTCTGCCTGCACTGGTACTCTGGAAACATCAAAACGTCGAAGGGGTCTGTTTGACTTTTAGTTGAGAATTGGATGCAATCATGTAAGTAATAAAAGTGTGATACCGTCTTTCGAAATGCCCGGAATCGGTAGGCAATAATTTTACCCGCATTGGAAGAAGGCAAAACACTTTGTCTTTGCATGACGTGCTAAGGTACCGAAAAAAACTAACTAAACATACTGCATGCCACAGCGTGAACAGCAGCTTTGAGAAGTGAGAACGCCAAATATCACGGAGTAACCTGCGAAAAAGCTACTGCTGGTAGTGTTTTAAAAAGAAAACTTAGCTGATTGTACAAACGTAGGTCACGCTCAAACTGGGATGAAAGTGACATATTATTTACGATGCATAGTTAGACGCGACACATTCACAAAAATAATTGTTCGTACAGGCAATGCGAAAAGTGTGCGTCATGTATGCAATCCAACACCTAATGAAATAGATTACCGCGTTGTAGTATAGATTTACGAACTACAATATAAAAGGCTGCTGAGTATTGGGAAACAAGTTGTAAGACATAAATGAGCGATGATATCTGGGGTTCTGTTATCGAAGCGTTTGGGTCGTCTTTAGTCCAGTGATATGCCCCTAGCACCAATTTTATTTAGAATGCGCAGACGATGAATACGGCATAACGGGGTGCTTGTGCTCGAAAAACTTTTTTAGTTTCAGTGCTGACTGCATAGCTCATTGTTTCAGTAGAGAAAGTACAGAGTATTGCATCGAGTTCATTCATACTTCTCGATGGACCTTACCATAATTTTGGGAAGCCTGGTACCTACTCAGAAGGTCGTAAAGCTGGATCCGGTTAATAAAATTCTAAGCTACGTGCTGAAATGCGACATGTGTTTAATTAACGTTTTAAGTGAGACGTGAGAAAAATTATACATCAGCGGCTACACTGGTGGTTAAATGCCAGTCAAAATTGAGAGAGAGAGAGAGAGAGAGAGAAACGAGAAAAAGAAAGGCAGAGAGGTTAATCAGATGCTAGTATCCAGTATGCTACCCTACACTCGGGTTGGGCAATAGGGGGTTGAATGAAAAAGGGAGAGTTAAAAAATAAATAAAAGAAAACACCGACACACACGCACACACAAAATCAGTCCACTCAGAGGCGTTCCGACAGGCCAGTAGTTCGTAAGAAGCCCAGTAGCGCTTGCACGGCTTTCTTCTGTGACGATGAGTCATGACGACGGCACAGTATACTTTCTTCTGACAGCGGCTGTTAATCTAACCTGTTTAGTTTATTAGAAAGGTGTTGTCTTTCCAGGTTTATTTCAGGCAGTCACACAGGATATGTCGGATTGTTTCTTCATCTCCGCAGTGTGCACAGTCGGCGGTGTCGGCCATACCTGTGCGGAACGCGTACACACGGGTAAACGCGACTCCCAACCATAGTCTGCCAGAGCAGTAGCGGCGCCTCGTCGAATTTTTGTTGGAAGCTGCATGCTTAACGTTGGATCAAGGGATCGTAATGTTGCATGCGTAAAGAGAGGCTCATTCCAAAGAGCCATGGAGCGTTGGCGAGCAAGCATGCGGAGCCTCCAAGCAGCATCCGTCCTTGAGAGAGGTAATAGAGAGATTTAGTACATCGTACGCTGCGTACGTGGCGGCGTTGCGTACGTAAGAACGCCACGTTCTGCATAGTGCGCATGCGCACACCGCAACGCGCACGTATCGCATTACGTACGCAGCCGCTACGTACGCACGCATGAGATGCGTGCGTGCGTACGTATGACGCAATCGCGCCGCTCTCAAACAAGTTCGCGACAGCGCGAGACTTCGTTTTGCAAAATGGCGGCATCGAAGGCAAGCACCGACCGGCTCTGTGGCTTAAAATATGGCCATAATCTGGCTATAACTTCGAAGTTGTGCAGCTTAGGCTACTTGGTATGGCATGACGATAGTTATAGCGATAGTTATAGTTTTCGCGCCAAACTATCGTCTGGCTGTAACACTTGGATTGGCTCACATTGGCTGTTAACAACACGTGATTCTATTTCGATCTACCACATGGGGCAACATGCTTCACGCTCATTACGTATGCGGGTACTACGGCGTACTAAAAGCCGATTAGTGGCAAACGACGCCACGTAACGCAAGGCGCTTGCGTGATGCGTACGTAGCACCATTCCGCAGTACTAAAACTCTCTATTGACTGGTCGTTGTCTTCTGTATGGGCTAAACGGGCAGCTTGACCAGCTCGTTCGTTACCGATAATTCCTCAGTGGCTTGGCAACCACTGAAATATAACGTGATGCCCTTTCTCTGTTATATGGTGTAGCATTTCTGCTGTTTCAAATACCAACTGCTCCTGTGGACCACGGCGTAGATTTGACAGAAGTGACTGCAGTGCCGCCTTGCAGTCGCAGAAAATCGTCCACCATTGTGTGCTTTGGTCGTTAATGAAACGCAGCGCAGCGCGAAGCGCTGCAAGCTCTGCTGCCGTTGTTGTGGTTGCATGAGCTGTCCTGAATTCGATGGTTGTGGCGTGCGTTGGAATAACGATGGCCGCAGTTGAGCTGTTTGGCAGGACGGAGCCGTCGGTGTAGACGTGGGTGCAGTCTTGGTACTTCTCGTACAGCAGAAGTAAGGCGAGCTGCTTGAGGGCTGGTATTGAGAAATCTCGTTTATTCTGGATGCCTGGTATTGTCAGGTTGATGAGTGGCTGTTTGAGGTACCATGGAGGAATTGAAGGTCTCGCCGCGGGCGTAAAACCAGTTGGTAGGGAGTCACCATGTGTAGTTATTGTTCGACAAATGGAAGTATGAGGTCTATCTACTGGTAGAGAGGCTAGGTGGTGATGGGGAGTCCGGCCCACATGCCTTATGTGTGTCCTCAAAGCTTCAATTTCAATATGGGTCTGCACGAGGTGGTCTTTGGCTATAGCTATAGTCGCCATTGTTGAGGCACCCTGAGGCAGACCTAGACATATTCGAAGCGCCTGTGCCTGAACGCTTTGTGTCATGCGTCGACTTGTTTTGCTGGCGTTTGATAATGCAGGCTGCCCGTATCGTAAAAAGCCAAGGAAAAGTGCCCTGTACAGTCGTAACATAGCATTAAGTTGCATTGCCCAAGTCTTTCCAGCAAAAAACTTGAAAAGATGGCATATGCCTGTCAATCGCTTTTTCAAATACGACACATGAGGGCTCCATGATATGTCTCTGTCGACTATGACACCCAGAAATTTGTGAGATCGACGATATGGTATATTTTGACCGTTAATGGACACTCTGTAATTTCACATGGGTTTGCGCGTAAATGCCAGAAGAGCGCACTTTCCGGAGGAAATTTCCAGGCCTTGATTGCGTAGATACAAAGCAGTTGCAGTAGCAGCTCTCTGTATTCTCGCTCGTAACTGCAGGCGAGTTACCGCAGATGTCCAGAAGCAGATGTCATCAGCGTATGTTGATAGATAAATATTGTTTGGTAGGTGCATATGGAGAGCGATTAGTGTTATATTGAGTATGACGGGGCTCAGTACACCACCCCGAGGGACGCCACAACAACTGAAATGTGTAGACGTGTTCCCGGTCTCTGTACTCACAAAATAGGATCGTATTTGGAAATAACTGCGTATCCACTTAAACATTCGGCCATACACTTCAATCTATTCTAGTGCGGTAAGGACGGCTTCATGTGTAACGTTATCATAGGCTCCTTTGACGTCAAGGAACAGAGAGGCGCAAAGACGCTTATGACCTTTCTCGTGTTCAACGTACGTGTTTAGGTCGATGACGCTATCGATCGATGATCGACCACGTCGAAAGCCAGCCATGGCATTTGGGTAGATCTCATGATACTCAAGTACCACTCGAGTCAGCCGAGAATAATTCTCTCCATCACTTTACCCACGCAACTAGCCAATGCGATCGGGCGATGGGAGGAGAGTTCCAATGGTGATTTGCCAGGTATTAGTAATGGTACTAGACGAGTAGTTTTCCAACTTAAGGGCACAGTGCCCTCTAGCCAACAATCATTTTATAGCTGAAGCAGAGCTATTCTCGCGCGCTCACCCAGATGACACAGGGCTCTGTAGGAGATTCCGTCAGGTCCTGGTGCAGAGGTACGTTTGCATGAAGCGAGTGCTGCTTTGAGCTCCTGAATGGTGAACAGGAAGTCCATACAGGAATCACGTGGTGGCAGACAACTGCTCGAAAGTGGTGAGCTGCTGATGGCTGTAGTTTCCCTGATAATCTGGCACAGAACTCTTCAGCAACGTCCACATCTGGTCGATTTTGGTGAAGGACTAAGGCCTTGAAGGGGGAATTCTGAATAGGCGGTGACCGCAAACCTCAAACCGTCCTTCATATCTGCGATAAAGGCTTACGAGGGTTGAGTGACTCGCAGAAAGTAATCCAGCGTTGGAATTCTAGCTTGTCCAACCGACGTTTGATCTTCTTCTGCATACGTCTAGCAGTCCCTAAATCTTCTATGTCCTTCGTGCGCCGGTACCTTCTTTCAGCTCGTCGTCACAAGGCTCGAAGCCGCTCCAGCTCTATGTCGATGTCCATGATTCTTACAGGGCATGGGATTGTACACACAGTCTCTTTTACAGTGCTCTTGATGGCCTCTTGTAAATCGGATATGTGTTTTGGCATTGGTCTTCCATACGAGACTGAAATTTTTTCCAGTCCACTTTTTTAATCATGTCGCGCACTTTAGGAGGCGACAAGCCTTTGATCTTGACGTATGTTGGAATGTGATCACTCCCGTGCGTTTCTATATCCGTGAACCATTCAGTATGTTTCACTAGGCTTCGCGAAACAAAAGCCAAGTCGAGACAGCTACTGTATGTGGAGCCACGTAAAAATGTAGGACTGCCATCGTTCAGTAACCAAAGTTGGTTGTCGGAGGCAAAAGACACTAAGCTTCTGCCCTTCATGTTGGTATTCTGACTTCCCCATAATGTATGATGAGCGTTAAAATCCCCAATGATAACACAGGGGTCAGGAGTTACCGCTATGATGTCTCGTAGTCTTTTTTGATCGAAACGGCTTGATGGTGATAGATATGCGCCAACCACAGTGATGTTGAGCCTCCTCTTTTTCACTTTTAGGCATACGTATTGGTTTCCGTCATGAGGTGGTACAGGTTGAAGGATGTAAGTGAGGTCTCGGTGAATGTACACCAGAACGTTGCTGCTTTCAGTAACAGTAGACGACATAAAAGGTTCGTATCCCGAGAGTCGTATTGCACTCGATAAGTTCGGCTCACAGATGACGATTACGGGAAACATATTGACGTACACAAATCGACAAAAGTCACCAATGCGCGATTTCAGTCCCCTGGCATTCCACTGCAGTATTGCTGCCTTACGAACCTCATCCCTGAAAGACAGTGGTGGGTTAGCCATGGTCTACCCTAGGGCTGCTAGCACTGGACTAAGCGCGTCCAGTACTTGAAGGGCACTTTTGACTGACGGTGTATTCACGTCGCTTCACAACATGCGATTGGTGTCCACTAATGCTCTTAGCATCACCATCACGCGATGATCTGCCTTCCCGGCCGTTGCAGCATTTTGTGCTTGTTCTTGAGGCGGCTTCTGTTGAGGCTCAACAGGTCGTGTAGGCGGCTTCTGTTGAGGCTCAACAGATCGTCTAAGCCGAAGGGGTGGCCATTCCTTTGGAGAGAGAGATCTTCCAGTATCTTCTGTTTCAGCGCAGATGTTTGCCGTGCTAGGAGCCGCACCGGTCGATTTCACTTGAGTTTCTGACTTTCTCGTCAGATTTTGCACTGTCCTTCGTGAGGACCTTCGACGATGATGGCGCCTTTGTCCTACTTTTTGCGCAGCTTCTCTGTAAGTCGAGTTGTCTCGCACTATTTGCCTCAGAATATAAATTTCTTTTTTAATCTGAGGACATTCCTTGGAGGAAGCATTGTGAGCTCCTTGGCAGTTGGGGCATTTCAACGTAGTTGCATTACAGTCGTCTTCTGAGTGGTGTTCAGCGCATCGGGGGCACACTGCGGAATTTCTGCAAACGCCCTTCACATGGCCCATCTTCTG
Source organism: Rhipicephalus microplus (assembly GCF_043290135.1). Classification (NCBI taxonomy): domain Eukaryota; kingdom Metazoa; phylum Arthropoda; class Arachnida; order Ixodida; family Ixodidae; genus Rhipicephalus; species Rhipicephalus microplus. The sequence goes on from NC_134702.1 coordinate 140,984,639, forward strand.
GCACTTGAAACACTGCATAGGCGTCGGAATAAATGGGCGAACCTGGTGACGGAAATGGCCAACCTTCACGTAAGAGGGAAGACAGTTCGCGCACAACGAGAGTTGCCTAGGCGACCAGCATGCACAATGACGTTGTTTTCACTCACTGGTTTTATCAGTGCAGGAAGATCTTCATTGGCGATTTCAGTGTGCATGTCATAGATAACTCCTTTCACAGTGTCACCATTCGCTGGTATGATGGATCGGACTTTGATGTTTCCCAGCTACGACACATGCTGTAGCGTGTTCAGTGCACTCAGGTTCCTCACGTCGATTGCCAAAATATTCTTCCTTGTGTTTATCCTGATGTCCTTAATCTCGTGAGGCACAATGTTTTCAAGGTAGAAGGACAGTGCTTGCCTGTTGAGGAAGCGTAGATTGGCAGTAGTAGTCTGCGGCACAAACAGAATGAAGTTAGGCCATCGCTGAGGCGCTGTCCTCACAGTGGCTGTACTTGATGCCAAGCATGCGTTCACGATTATTCGTTTGGCCTTGCGTTAGACCACAGGTTCAAAGCCGTCTTCACTGGACTCGTAGTCTGATGCAGAGTACAGCTCGGTGTCCTCGTTCTCACTAGATAGATTACCACGCTTTCTTCAAGCAATGCTCGTGGATGAACTGGTACTGGGCGGGATCTCCGGGGATTGTACATCTATGAACGGGTTAGGGGGCTGGAGAACCCGCTGTTGCGCCGTGAAACGCAGAAAATACAGCACAGACTGCAAGATGTGTTGCACAAGAGAATCCAGTCAAAATTGTATTTGCCATTATGGTGCCGTCCTCGTAATAATGCATAACAACCTAAGTTAGGCCTCGCTACTAAACTGCTACTGGAGTAGTCATTCTGAATGATAATTCTAGCTTTACTAGAGATCAGGAGGATCAAACAAGTGGATTAAAATGACTGCTGCTTTTTATTGGTTGGCACCAACTTTATTCATTTTGTAGTTGAAATATCCTGATTCCTTCAACTCTATTCATAATGTTCGTGCAAGCAGACACGTGTCTATATCTATTTGCCCCACAAACAAATAAAAAAAAACAACCTTCAACAAAGCTTTCGAACATGCGTATTAAATTTGTTTACCGCAAAAGAAGGGATGAAGGAAGAGAGAATTTATTAGAAAAGGAGAAAATCGCCTGTGCCATTCGTCCAGTGTATAAATCAAGCTTTCTACCGTCAATTTTAAATCGAATAGTTCACTAAAAAGATCGCGTAAGTACATAGTCACCTTCGCATTGTGCTTATGGCCAAAATTGTGCATTTAAGCACTGGAGAAGTAAGCGACGCCGAGGCGCTTGCCTCAGCCTTAATGGGCTGCGACGTTCGCTAGTACTCGCGAGCAGCAACACAACGAGAGAACTCAGAGGTTTTTTTTGCATTGCGCCCACAGTTCCTTTTTATGACGTTTCTTTTTATCTGAAGCCTAAATCAGCGGTGGAAGCATTTCTAGTCACTGATTTCAAGAAAACCTGCCTCGACACAAACAAAAGAGTACGGGGAAGGGGTGGGGGTTTATTGTGGCTTGTGTCCTATGCAAGTTCGCTTCTGACAACTGTGATCGAAAAACTGATGGCGGTTTATTTCTTCCTCTTGTTTTTTGGCAGCGCTGTTTGAGCATAGTGGCACAGCTATAAGCGTGTTTGTAGTCATGAAACGGAGGAGGCAAATTTATACTACAGTTCCTTCTCCACTCTTCTTGACCCCGTACAATGAACGCCCGATAAGCAAAATGCCATGCAAGACGACGCATTGAAGGGGGGGGGGCTGCTTTTAGCAGTACTTGGTCTTGGTAGTGCAGTCTGATGGGCATAAAACACAAACAAGAAATTTTTTACGCTATTACATCCTTGTTTGTTTCATGTTAAGCCAGATTTATGTTAAGCCAACAAGGCCACTAGGTGGAGGGTGGTATGACTCGGGATCCGTATTGGTGGTGTTAATTTTTCTTGATAATGGGCTGGCGTGTATTGTAGTTTACATTTCTTGTGAGAATTTGGCGTTTATCAGAGTTTATTCTCCGAAAATTCCGAATTCTCTGAAATTCAAAGTCGCATTATTCGCGAAACCCAAAATTATTAGACAAATTTATATCTGAAAACTAAAATATCAAAACGAACGTCACACTTTTTATTTATTCTGTGAATGCTTGACTGGACAATACTAAACGCACAAGCGATATACGCGAACACAGAACACCAATAATTTTGCGTAGAACAACCTTAGCTGGAAGATTACTGTAAAACACACAAGCATACTTACCGCAATAGCTGTAAGTGATTGAAGCGCGCTCCTTTTATTTGACGACTCTCATCTTTGAAAACACCTTTTCAACGTTAGAGCTATAAAAAGGCAGTGCCAGAAAACCCAGCGTGCAACGAGAAAGCACTGGCCTCTCGACATTGTGAAGTTTCCAAGACAAACAGAGTTTCAACAATGTGACGTGTTTCATAGCACTGACAGTTGGCGAAGCCACCCAGCGCCTGCCTGAAATTGACAATTTTAAGAAGCACCTGCTGCAAAATAGGCGCACAGGTTTTGAACGCACACATTTGAGTTCACTATTTGAACACAGTACTGAAACGATTCTTTGGTCAGCCTGGGTTGATCTCCTAATCAGATGAATGTTTGCACTTTTCAGTGAATGCGGCATAATATCCGTTATTCCGCGGCAGTCGTTAAGCGTTGATGCTCGCCAAGAAGGTAAGAAGGTCCAACAGACTTATGATATCTGATGCAATGATTTCAGTTGGATCTCGCCATTAAGTGATGCGTGCGTGCAGACGAACTCATCACTGGATAAACTAGGTTTGCGAAGACACTCTCTGCCTCAAGTTACCTAATGATTGATATCACGGCCCAGACAATGGTTTTCAGAATCTTTATCCTATAGAGCAAGTCGGGCAGAGTGCCAGATAAGGAAACAAGACTTCTTATCTTCTGACACGTTGTCCCCTTGACTTCGTCGCTCCTCACGGAAGAGAACACGGCAGAATAGTAGTCCTAAATATATTCTAGAGGTTCATGAAAAGAAAACCACCTTGACGAACATACTGTTTTCAGTAACTTCATAGTATTACTCATGCTCAAGCATGCAACACCAAACTTACGGCGCAGCTAACGTGACGATTTCAACATCTCACGAGAGTGCGCAGCAAAATCATCAACTACATTGAATGAAATTGTCGTGATTCCACCTTCCGGGGCGTTGTTCAGTAGGTGGCATGGATCGTTGAAGTGAATTAGGAGTCTTGGGTTTCCGGTTGGAGAGCTGCAAGTCTTTGTGAAGCTTATGCGTGTTGGTAGCACAAATACAGTACGTCACCTAAGGTCTTCTTTACTTTCTAAAGGGTGGTCAATATCAACATGCGAGCTGGTACTGGGTTACACCGCTGCACTATTTGCGAGTCGATCATAAAGGATATACGTCGAGGAAGCTCGTCATCGTAGATTGTTGCCAGCACCGCCACAGCTGGGCGTCCACGAAGTTCCGATGGCTCGTCGACGCTGATGGAAATAGGCTCGTCGTTTATCAAAGAGCTTATTGTCGCAAGGACTTTATCTATGATGTCATATAGCTATTTCCGAAATGGTTTCTCACTACCGAGCATCGTGCGTGTTATCGGACACTTGCTTCGAAGGAGGCTGCTAAGAGGTCCATAAGCCTGATGCAGTGCAATCTCAGCATGACAGAGTGTACGGCAAAGCTAATGCGGGATTTCACGCGCATCTTCTCTTTTCGAGCCGCCCCGAGTGATGCATTTTCCCAGTGAACTTTGCTACGTCGCGTTGCCTGTGAGATAAGAATAACAAGACAATGTGAACAACTCCGATCATACAAGTTTGTTTAAAGTTTGTTTACCCCTTGCATGGAGGTCAAAGTGCGTGACGAAACTTCGTGAAACTATACCAGGTATGCTGTATTTACTCTCACGCGAGACGTGACAAGAACTTTATTTCGTAGTCCTGGGAAAAGTTATGGATTAAGCTTTTGGGCTCCACGCCAAGCTGCTGTTCAAAAACCGAGAATTGAACCTGGCAGTGGCAACACCCGATGACGGCCCAAGCCCTCTGGACAGTCGGTAGCTGAAGAGTGACGCGATAACTGCGAAGAACTTTGTCCCACTTCATCTGATTTTGCAGACATTAACCCATATTGAATGGGCACAGCTAAAGCAGAAGATTAGAGAACAGGACTCGTGCCCACATTTAGAGCAAGACCGTGGAAAGTCAGAATAAATACGATTATGTAGCCTTTGGTTCAAAGCACGAACACGTCAGCAAGATCTCACCTCTTTCGGCGGGACGCCTCTTCATTAGAACGAGGCTGGCAGATCGTGATTGCTCCGCAATATTTACGACAACCTTGTCATTGGCGATGCTATCACATGACAAAGCTTGGACACAATGACTACTTGAGGTAACACCGACCCTTCGAAAGCGCTACACTCTTTTACGTAGTCACCGCAAAGCTTTCGTTTCCTTCCCATTTTCGCCGCGCAAAACTTGTCTTGACGAGCTACAGAAATGCGTCATGTTGCTTGGGATTAATTCCGTGAGCAGTCGTTCCACGCTGGACCCTCACTCTCGTGGCTGTCTGAAACTTCTCTCTCGAGCACGCGTGCGAGAGAGAGAAGACCCATCACACAACCCAAATACACCACGTGGCTGCAATCCATTGCAATCAAATTTCTTGATTGGGTTAGCTGCAGCAGTGGGCGGTGAAGAATGGGGCCCGTATATTCATTAGTGTACCAACTCTTACGCGAAAGGGGGGGAATATATATATATATAGTCCAGTAGATCCTCCGTGAGTGGTCACAACGTGGTTTATTTCGACGTTTCGGTCTAGAGTCTGGCCTTCTGATGAAGGCCAGACTCTAGGCCAAAACGTCGAAATAAACCACGTTGTTACCGCTCACGGAGGATCTACTGGACTATATGCATCGCTACGGCCACTCAACCACCATGCCTGCCTATATATATATATATATATATATATATATATATATATATATATATATATATATATATATATATATATATATATATATATATATATATATATATATATATATTGTAGGCACCTATTATGCGCTTCATGCTCATCTGAACAGCAGTCAATCATCATCATATGTTCTGGCTGACAATCATCATCTGCTTGGCACGAGCGCTTCTTTGTCGGATCCGTTGCGCTTGTTCGTTCCCGAGTTCACGACGAATAAACCTCGTTACAACCGAATCGTCATACGTGGTGGAGGTGCTGGGTACGTCAATCCACCCAGTACCTCTCCTTACAACGCCTACTCGCTAGCTCGCTAGAGCTCCGTTCAGGCCCCCGCTTGGACCCTCACTCCGCCAACATGTCTCAGAGTGAGTGGGTGGATGCCCTTTCTGCTCCCGTCTCTGCGCCGCAAGCTCCTCCTCTTTACATCGTAAACCACCAGCGTGACCCTCCGATCTTCGCTGGTCTCCGCGGCGAAGATGTGGAGGACTGGCTCGATAACTACGAGCGAGTAAGCACAACTAATCACTGGGACGACTCTAACAAGCTCCGCCGAGTATCGCTTTATCTCACGGGCGTTGCGAAGACATGGTTCTTGAACCATGAGATCGACCTCACCGACTGGCCTGCCTTCAAGCAGCAGCTTCGCCAAGTATTCGGCACGCCAGCCGTTCGATCCGCGCTAGCGAGGAGGGCCCTAGATACTCGCCAACAACATCCCGGCGAGTCATACACATCTTATATCGAGGATGTCCTTGCGCTTTGCCGGCGCGTCAATTCTTCGATGTCCGAGTCGGACAAACTGCGCCACATCCTGAAGGGCATCGGAAGCATTGCCTACAATGCCCTTGTTGCCCAGAATCCTTCTACTGTCACTGACGTCGTCTCTACGTGTCAGCGTCTCGACGAACTTGATTCTGTTCGCCTTCAGTCGGGCAATAGTGAACACCGTACAGCAGACCGGGACCTGCGTGACATGATACGGGAGATCATACGAGAAGAACTTCAATCAATGGGCATCTCACAACCTTCTCCATCTGTCACACAGTCTTCAAGCATGGCCCTCCGTGACATCGTAAGAGAGGAGCTAACATCATTCACCGGTCCAGCCTACGTCCAGCCACCTCTGTCTAGCCCTCCAACGTACGCGCAAGTTGCGGCCGCGCCTCCTCACAACGTAAACTCTACTTCATCGCTGCCATCATTCACGCCGGTTGCTGCTGCACCACCGGTCCACTTCCGGCCAATCCCACCCGACCCTCCGTCAGTCCACTTGAGTGCCCTATCTCCCGGTGCGCCGAACGCCCTCTACTACCCGCCTTGGCGCCCGTCCCGCCCAACATGCTTTTACTGTGGATATCGTGGCCATATATCGCGCTTCTGCCGCAAGCGCTAGCAGGACGAGCGTCGCGGGTACGACATGCGAGCGGGACTTTTCCAGAGGGGATTCTTACGCTCGGCGTTATTCATCTGGACAGCAGCGGTCTCCATCTCCGCCCGCATCGACTGAGACGCGGGACACTTACCGTTCAAGCCGACGCCGATCACCTTCGCCCTTCCGTCGCTCCTCCTCTCCTCTTCGGCCAGCCTCGTTTACTACTGACAACCGGTCGGAAAACTAAATGATGCAGTTTTCGGAGGAGAAACTGCATGTAACAGTAGGACTTATATTCCTCCAGCACGCCCGTTCAACATGGTTTCTGTTACGGTGGAAGGAGTTCTCGTGGACGCTTTGGTGGACACCGGTGCTACAGTTTCTGTGATTAGGTATGATTTGTGCAAACGCCTGAAAAAAGTAATGACACCTTATAATGCACCCAGTCTAGTCGAAGCCCAGGGGAACGCTATCCGCCCTTTTGCTCTTTGCACTGCTCGTGTGTTTATTGATGACATTTCATCGAGTTCCCTGTGCTTACCCGGTGCTCTTACCAGCTAATTCTAGGGTGGGACTTCCTATCTTCCTCTTCAGCCGCTATACGTTGTGGTGAACGGATTCTGCACCTAACTAATGCGGACTCCATATTCGACGAAGGCGTCTACAAGCCTCTACGCCTGTTCACTCGCGAAGATCTCGAACTACCGCCACATCAAGAACGAATTGTGACCCTGATCTTTAAGGACATCGACCACGGTGACGTCTTGGTGTCCCCTTTGTCGACTTGCGTCGCAAAAGGCATAGCCCTTGCATCAGGTGTCGTACGCTTTTGCCATGGCTGCGCGCTCGTCATTGCTACGAATGAAACGCCATAGAAAGTTCTCCTGCCAGAGGGCACTGCAGTAGCCTGTGTTGTGGATGCTGAGCCTGTCAGCGTCACGCCACTTTACCCTGCCTCTACCAACGACCGTTCTATGAGTAAGCCTGTCTCATCCTCTCCCTTCACAGCACTTATCAGTGATGACTTAACAGCTATGCAGGCGCAGCAGTTGCTTGCGTGATTAACGAAACACGCCGATTCTTTCGACACCTGCTCCTCAACGTTGGGCCGAACTACCACTGCAGTGCATCGCGTTTAGACGGAGGGAACATCTATTGTACATCGCCGCCCGTACCGCGTGTCTCTCGCTGAGCGAAAAATCATCGAGGAAAACGTCGCTGACATGCTCCAACGTGAAATAATTCGTCCATCAACTAGCCCTTGGTCATCCCCTGTTGTTTTGGTACGAAAAAAAGATGGCTCCGTGCGCTTTTGCGTTGATTACCGGGCACTTAACAACATCACACGCAAGGACGTATACCCCATGCCACGCATCGACGACGCCCTTGATTCACTGCAAGGCGCCGAATACTTTTCAAGCCTTGATTTGCGTTCGGGATATTGGCAAATTCCCATGCACGATGATGACAAAGAAAAAAACGGCATTTGCAACCCCCGATGGCCTATACGAATTTAACGTGATGCCTTTCGGGTTCTGCAATGCGCCCGCGACGTTTGAACGCATGATCGACACCGTCCTGCGTGGTCTGAAATGGAAGACGTGTCTCTGCTACCTTGGTGACATTATCATCTTTTCATCAACGTTTTCTCAGCACCTGAGCCGCTTGGATGACGTCCTAACATGCCTCCTTGGTGCGGGTCTGCAGCTCAACACTAAGAAGTGCCGTTTCGCCACCAAATTCATCAAGGTTCTCGGTCATGTCGTCAGCAAGGACGGTATTCGCCCTGACCCCGAAAAGATCGCTGCCGTCCTTCGATTTCCATGCCCCACAAGACTTAAGGATTTGCGAAGTTTTCTTGACCTCGCATCATATTTTCGTCGCTTCATATGAAATTTCGCTTCAATAGCTGCGCCACTTCACAAACTACTTGCATCTAATGCACCCTTTGTGTGGTCCGAGGAATGTCAGTCGGCGTTTGAAGAAAGCATTGACGTCAGAGCCTGTACTCTGCCATTTTGATGACACCGCCCCAACACTCCTGCATACCGACGCCAGCGGCTGTGGTATAGGTGCTGTTCTCCTCCAACGCGATAACTCTGCACGGGAAAGGGTCATCGCATATGCTAGCCGAGTGCTAACTTCTACCGAAAAAAACTATACCACCACTGAGCAGGAGTGCCTCGCTGTGGTTTGGTCCATAAAAATGTTCCATCCTTATCTGTACGGCCGTCAATTCACCATCGTAACGAACCACCACGCCTTATGCTGGCTTTCTACAATGAAGAACTAGTCCGGACGCTTGGGTCGTTGGATTTTACGCCTACAGGAGTATCAGTTTGATAATATTTATAAATCAGGCAAAAAACATCAAGACGCCGACGCTCTTTCTCGTTGCCCACTACCTACGGCGTCGTTCGACACTCCAGCTGCCACCTCCAATGACACCAGTGCGGACATGACTCCCACTTCTTTTGCCTTGCTCGCCTCGCTGTACCAACCGCCAATCAACGATGAACAACTCTTCAGTTCTCGCCAGCAGGCTGACCCGTATTGTCGGCGCATTATAGACCACCTTTCAGGAGCTACGCGTCCACCCAATGCACGCCTTCGTCGACAACTCGAGCACTTCAAGTTTCAGGACGGTGTGCTGTATCGCCACATATATCATCCTGACGGCCAACGCTGGGTACCTGTTCTGCCACGCGCTCTTCAACATCATGTACTTAACGCCTTTTATGACGATTTGACTGCTGGCCATCTAGGCTTTCAGAAAACCTACGACCGCATTCGAAGCCGCTTTTATTGGCCTGGCATTTCCGCCAGCGTAGCAAAGTACGTGGGTTCCTGCTCTCCATGCCAACTTCGCAAACTTCCGACATCTCCCCCGGCTGGTCAGTTACAGCCAATGACGTGCCCTACAACACCTTTCGAGGTCGTCGGTGTCGATTTTTATGGACCCCTTCCTGTTACTGGTGCTGGAAATAGATGGATAGTCACCGCCGTTGACCATATGACACGCTACGCCGAGACAACTTCAGTAGCTATTGGTTCAGCATCGGAAGTTGCTGACTTCGTCCTTCAGGCCATAATACTACATCATGGTACTCCTCGTGTACTTCTGAGTGACCGTGGAAAGGTGTTCTTATCACAGCTTTTAGGTGAAGTTCTTCGCGTTTCTGGTACCACACACAAGATGGCGTCTAGCTACCATCCTCAAACAAACGGTCTGACCGAGAGATTTCATCGAACCCTTGCCGACATGATCGCCGTTTACATTCAACCGGATCACAGAAACTGGGATAAACTTCTACCGTTTCTCACTTTCGCCTACAACACCACTGTTCAGCGCACAACAGGCTACTCACCGTTTTATCTCGTTTACGGACGTTCACCTACTTTCTTTATCGAAGTTTCCTTCTTCACCAGCAATGGCCCTACATCACCATCTTCTTGCAAAGAATATATTTCTCGCCTTGCCCAGTGCCGCCAGCGCGCTCGTATGAGCACGGAAGCTACGCAACAAACAAGGAAGGCCGTCTACGACACCTCTCATCGTGTGGTATCATTCCGACCGGGTGACGAGGTGCTGCTATTGACACCAATTCGCACACCTGGTCTCTGCGACAAGTTCCAGCCTCGATTCATCAGCCCATATGTTGTTTTAGAGCAGACTTCCCCTGTCAACTATCGTGTGACGCCTCTTGTCGTGCCAACTGACCACCGTTACCGCATCACCGAAATTGTACACGTTTCCCGCATGAAGTTTTTCACACGACGTTCCTCGTCACCTTGACTACCCGCCCGCAGCGGCCAGACTGGCCGCTTCCACGGGGGGGGGGGGGGAGGAATCAGTGTAGGCATCTATTATGCGCTTCATGCTCATCTGAACAGCAGTCAATCATCATCTGCTTGGCACGAGCGTTTCTTTGTCGGGTCCGTTGCGCTTGTTCGTTCCGAGTTCACGACGGATAAACCTCGTTAAAACCGAGTCGTCATAATATATATATATATATATATATATATATATATATATATATATATATATATATATATATATTGCCACCATTGATGAAGGAGCCGCTGTGGCTCATACCCGTTTTGGGCTACGAAGAAGAAGAGAACGTTTTGGTGGCTCCGGTTCGAGTGAACTCCTGGCTGCAGATCTTGTTTTTGCTCATGACATTACTGTTGGAGGTGCTGGGTACGTGTACATCGGCTGTGTCGGCCATCGTGAAGACAGCTACATCTCCCAGAGCAAGAATTAGCCGCCGCCTGCGTGGGTTACCCCCTGAATTTGGTCCCATGACATCGACGCCCAGAAAAATGGCAACTCCGATGACAAGCCAGGCGGTCCAAACCAACGATGCCCATGGTTCTCTTCTCGCCCATGTTTTTCATGCGCCACAGACACCAAAGCCGTTCCATGGAGATATCTTCGACGTTGTTTATGACTGGCTCGACCACTTTGATCGGGTTGCCTGTATTAACGAATGGGACGATATTCGCAAGCTGCGCCGAGTTTACTTTTACTTGGAAGATTCTGCGAAGACGTGGTACGAGAACCACGAGGGCTCCTTTGCAACCTAGCAAGAGTTTAGCCGTCAGCTCCGTGACGCCTTTCGGAACACCGAGAGGAAGGAGAGGGCCGAACAAGCCATATCCTGCAGAAACCAGCGGCCGAACGAACGAGTATCCATGTTTGTCGAGGACATGCTTCTGCTCTTCAAGTGGGCGGACCCTGCCATGCCCGAGGAAAAGAAGGTGAGGCATTTGATGCGCGGAGTAAAAGAACAGCTTTTCGCTGGGCTCGTGCGCAATCCACAGACGACAGTCGCCCAGTTCATCAGTGAGGCGAACACAATGGAACGTACGCGGCAGCAGCGGTCATCACAATACGAACGCCAGATCCCGGCCACCGCATGCTCTATCGGCTCTGACTATGAGAGACAGGCCCTCGCAGACTTCATTCGAAGTATTGTTCGGGACGAACTGCGACAGGTTCAGGCGGTGGGATCCCATTAACCTGTGTCTGCCCTCGCGGATGTAATCAGACAAGAAGTCCGGCAGGCCGTCACACCCCTGACCCCAATCACACCACCGATTCCCGAGGCGCCAGTCCTGACATACGCAGTGGCATTGCGATCCCCTGCGCCACCGGCTACAGATCCTGCTATGCGGCCCAGGTACCAGGCAGGTACCTTGCAGTCATTGGACGTCACTGCTTCGAGCCCGCCTCACGGCTCATGGTTCCCGAGCACACCCACCTATCTGCAGTCTACCTCAAGACAAAGTGGTAGCAAGGCAAGCACGTGGCGCACCTCGGATAACCGTCCGCTCTGCTATCACTGTGGCGAAGCAAGTCACGTATACAGGAACTCTCAATACAGGCAACTAGGTCTCCGCGGCTTCCATCCTGATGCTCGAGTCCCGCGCTACGGTGAGCGCCCCCGCGAAATCGAAGCCTATCTCACGGGCCAGCGAACACCTTCGACTGTTCAGCACCACCAGTCGAGATCACCGTCGCCTCGCCGGTCTACGTCACCCAGTTTTCTCTCATCGTCTTCCGCTCCTTTCAGGAGCCGGTCACCAAGTCCCCGCAGGGGAAACTAGGAACGGCGACTTCTGGGGGTGAAGTCGCGGCCCGGCGAACTGTAAAAGACCCTCATTCGACGCAACGACCAGATGAGGACCATTCCGGTTTTGCAGTGTTCTCTGACAGCAAAAAGATCGTTTCTACCGAAATCACCGTCTTAGTCGACAATCATGCTGTCAACGCCCTCGTCGACACCGGTGCGAACTATTCCGTAATGAGCGCCGCACTGGCATCTGAACTGAGGAAGTTTACCACACCATGGCAAGGACCCCAGTTGCGCACGGCAGGGGGCCATCTGGTGATGCCTACCGGTATGTGCACGGCACGCATTCGTATACGTACGTCGACATTTGCAGGCTCTTTCCTCGTATTGCGCGTGTGCTCTCGGCCAGTCATTCTAGGAATGGACTTCCTTCGTGAATACGGCGCCGTCATCGACCTCCGTGAATTACTCGTGTCGTTCGAGGATCCTTTTTGCGCTGCAACTGACAGTACACAATTCCGGAAAAGAGCACTTCGTGTTACCGACGATTCTCTGACTCTCCCACCTCGAAGCAGCCTCTTTGTCGAAGTAGAATTGGGACAGGACATGTCTGACGCGGTAATTGCAGAGGCCAATTTGTCTCTCCTGATTTCATGACAAATCTGTGTTGCCCGAGGAATCATTCAGCCTAGCAAGAGGCATGTTCACCTGCTGGTCACGAACTTCAGTGACAAATATCGCCACCTAACGAGACACACTGCCATTGCATATTGTGAAGAACTTGCCGATGCCGATGGTTCGTCCACGTTAGCTTTATTTTCATCCAATGGCAACCCTGACGAGGCGTTCGCGAGCACTCTCGACGTAAACGAGTGACTACCTTCGTCTCAACGAGAAAGCCTTTTGCGTTTACTCGGCTCATTTCAAGACTGCTTTGGCACTACGTCAAAGGTTAAACAGACACCACTTGCTCAGCACCGTATCATCAAGGAACCCATCGAGAGACCCATCCGACAACACGCCTATAGGGTGTCGCAAAAAAGAGCAAGACACTATACGTGACCAAGTCCAGCAGATGCTTCAGGACGACGTCATCCAGCAGTCAACCAGTCCCTGGGCTTCGCCAGTTGTGTTAGTAAAGAAGGACGGTACGTTGCGTTTTCGCGTTGATCACCGTAAACTGAACGAGGTCACCAAAAAGGACGTTTATCCTCTACCCCGGATAGATGACTCGTTGGACCGTATACGCAACGCTAAATATTTTTCTTCCATGGTTTTACGTAGCGGCTACTGGCAAATCGCAGTGGATGAGCGCGACCGCGAAACGACGGCGTTTATTACTCCCGACGGCCTGTACGAGTTCAAAGTGTTGCCTTTTGGTCTATGCTCAGCGCCAGCTACTTTCCAAAGAATAATGGATACGGTTTTAACAGGGCTCAAATGGCAATCATGTCTTGTTTATCTTGATGACGTCGTGGTCTTTGCAGACACGTTTGAACAACACGTCCAACGCCTTCATGCAGTACTTCAGGCAATTAGAACAGCGGGGCTTTCTCTCAAACCCGAGAAATGTCATTTCGAATTTGAAAAGCTGAAGTTCCTTGGTCACATTGTGAGCCATGCCGGCATCCGCCCAGATCCGGAGAAAACCCGTGCTGTTGCCGCCTTTCCCGTGCCCACAAATAAGCGTGACCTACGCCGATTTCTGGGGCTCTGTGCGTATTACAGGCGCTTTATCAAAAACTTTTTGAAGATTGCTGAACCCCTCAACAAGCTTACAAAAGACGGTGTCTCGTTTGTTTGGAGTCCCGATCAGTGTCATGCGTTCGACACCCTCCAAAACCTCCTCCAGGCTCCGCCTGTACTGGGTCATTTTGACGAAAGCGCTGACACGGAATTACACACTGGCGCCAGCAACGTTGGACTAGGAGCGGTATTAGTTCAGTGGCATAATGGCGTCGAGCGCGTGATCGCTTATGCGAGCAGAACGTTATCCCCAGCGGAGAAAAACTATTCTGCAACCGAGAAGGAATGCCTCGCTGTTGTCTGGGCCATAACAAAGTTCCGCCCATACTTGTATGGCCGCCCATTCAGGGTAGTTAGCGACCACCATTCCCTTTGTTGGCTCGCAAATCTCAAAGATCCCTCAGGTCGTCTAGCACGATGGAGCCGTCGGCTACAAGATTTCGATGTCACCATCGTCCACAAATCTGGGCGGAAACACACCGACGCCGACTGTCTCTCACGTGCACCGGTCGAAAATGCCAACACTGACCTTGAAGACGACGACACTTTTCTCTCTGCCATATCAGCAACCCGCTTAGCTGAGCAACAACGTTACAACTCGGAGCTCATTCCGCTCATTGTCTACTTGGAAGGACGCAATTCCCACCCTCTTTGAAGCTTTGCACGCTCGCTATCCTCCTTTTGTTTCTGCGATGGAGTGCTTTACAAAAAAAGAACTTTCATCCTACACAAGCTATGTATCTGCTTGTTGCGCCAACTAGGCTTCGTGGGGACATTTTACGTGCGTGTCATGATGAGCCATCGTCCGGACACCTCGGCTATACGCGCACGCTGCAACGGATTCAACGCTCCTACTACTGGCCACGTCTCGCAAAGACTGTGAAACATTACGTTCACACATGTCGCGACTGTCAGCGACGTAAGGTTCCACCTTTACGGCCAGCGGGACTACTGCAACCAATAGGCCCACCAAAGGCGCCCTTTCATCAGATTGGCATGGACTTGCTGGGGTCATTTCCCACGTCTTCGTCTAGAAACCGGTGAATTGTGGTCGCTACCGACTACTTAACACGCTACTGTGAAACGAAGGCGCTTCCAAAAGCAACCGCAGCAGATATCGCCCAATTTTTCGTGAACAGCATCGTCTTACGTCACGGTGCTCCAGCTGTCGTCATAACTGATCGTGGGACTGCTTTCACCGCAGAGATGCTGCAGGAAGTTTTGCAATTAAGTGGCACGGAACATCGCAAAACAACGGCTTACCACCCGCAACCAAACGGGCTGACTGAACGACTCAATAAGACAATTGCAGACATGCTGTCAATGTATGTGGACATCAATCACAAGAACTGGGACGCCATAATTCCCTACGTAACTTTTGCGTATAATACTGCTGTTCAAGAAAGTACCGGTTTCACACCTTTTCGCTTAGTCCACGGTCGCCAGGTCACGACGATTCTCGACGCCATGCTTCTGCCCGACAACTTAGGAATATACCGCACCGATGTCGCCAAATTCGCGCAGTGTGCAGAAGAGGCTCGTCAAATTGCTCGTCACCGTATTCAACATCACCAAAGCGCAGACGCACGCCGCTACAGTCTTCGTCATTGTGAAGTTATTTTCAAGCCCGGTGATGAAGTCTGGGTGTGGACCCCTATCTGACAACGTGGCCGTTCAGAAAAGCTTCTTCGCCGCTACTTCGGCCCTTACAAGGTCGTGCGACGTCTCAGCGACGTCACATACGAGGTTCTGCCAGAAGGCACTTTGAGACGTTCCCGTTTCACCCAGCGAACTGAAGTCGTTGACGTTTCACGGCTGAAACCATACTTTTCGCGCTGTGAATCGCCAGTGAGTGACTGACTTTATTCGTCTCTCCCTTACATTCTTTCCTATTTTTCTTATTTCTCATTTAACTCTTGACTCCACAACCAACTATGTTATTCCGCCTTACGCCATTCATTTTGCTTGCATGGTAATTTTCATCTCATATTCTTTTTTTTGCCTTCATGTACAGCATCGAGACGATGCTTCTTGGGAGAGGGGGTAATGCCACCATTGATGAACGAGCCGCTGTGGCTCATACCCGTTTTGGGCTACGAATACGAAGAAGAAGAGAACGTTTTGGTGGCTCCGGTTCGGGTGAACTCCTGGCTGCAGATCTTGTTTTTGCTCGCGACAATATATATATATATATATATATATATATATATATATATATATATATATATTTTTATATATATAGTAGGAGGATATTAGGAGAGAACTTAATCACTACACTCACACTTTGACAATAATTTGCATACACGATGGTGGCACGACTTGCTTTTTTTGATACCATTAAGTTCACTCCCATTTTAACAGGCTGAGGAATGGCGCCCTTAGCCTACTTACTGCGTCCAAAACGATTCGTCATACTCATCGGCTCGCAACAGTTTCGAGGGAGCAGCATTGATAATATATCCATTTTCAAGAAAATTGTTTTCCGGAATCAGCAAATGCTTTGACCGCTCTTTAAAAAGTTTGCTCGCTCCCATCCGTAACTTTATCAGCATGTCACAGCATAATAAAAGCATGAACTAGTGGTGTAATAATATAGGGTCCGTGTTCAGCGCTTGCCTGCTCTGCAATACTACAGCACAAGACACGAAGGCGTCGCATAGGCGACCCGCACCGCGAAGAGCCCACAAAAAATGTCAGCACAGAGGAAATTTATTCGTTTATTTATTAATTGATACTGTAACCCTCACTTGAGGGTCATTACAGGGAGGAATATAAACACAAAACAAAAACAACAAACAATGACAAAACAGACATTACATTTCATGTTGCCGGTAGTACAATTCTAGCGAACACTTAAACGCTTTGACATTTGCGCTAGTAACAGCGTAGTCTGGAAGTCTATTCAACGCTTCTATACTATACGGAAAAAAAGAATTTTTAAAGCCATCCAGACGCGCCCAAAAAGGCCTTATTGGGTGACTATGGTTCAACCGAGCTCCTCGTTTGGGTGCAAGTTGTATGTATGTGTCTTTATTTATTTTCATTTCGCCTCTTATAATTTGAAACAGGAGTTTTAACCTTTGCTTTTCGCGGCGCACTTGCAGGGGTTCTAGCGCACATGATTTTAACAAATTTGTGACGGATTCTGTCCTCCGGTACAACGAGCAAATGAAGCGCACTGCTAGCCTTTGAATTTTTTCTATTTTATCTCTCAGTGACTGCTGACTGCTGAAATGTAGGCAATGTTTCACTATGTTGTCACATTGCCTAGTGACATTTTCATTCTCCCGTAAGAACATAGTTGAGTGATTACTGTTGCGACGGAAAACTTCACCTTGCTTGTTAGTTTCTCCAGGTTGCAGTAAGAGTGACCACTATCCAATGTGGAAGGCTCAGTCTCCCCCCTAGTTTTTTTCAGGGGGGTTGGGGGGGGGGTTGACGCTTTCTATGTCTCCCTGGCTGATACGCATATGCGTATATTCGCGGTTGCCT
The DNA here is from genome assembly GCF_043290135.1 of Rhipicephalus microplus. Taxonomy (NCBI): domain Eukaryota; kingdom Metazoa; phylum Arthropoda; class Arachnida; order Ixodida; family Ixodidae; genus Rhipicephalus; species Rhipicephalus microplus. Next base: position 141,001,876 of record NC_134702.1, read on the forward strand.
AGCTGCCCTAGCGCTGATGTTGCCCTGCGTATATCACAAAGCAGTGGCACGCTTTTGGTGTGCCTAGATTCATTGCCCTGTTGACGTCTCTCGCTTCGTGCGCAATAATGTCGGTATAGAATGTGCAATGGGTGTGGTCTCTGAGGTACTGTCGATGCGTTTTTGGAAAGCCCATCCACCTTCCTCACGCACAAAAACACACATACACACGCATACAGAGAACTTTGCCTATTGTAAAAGGAATTTCACGTGCGGGCTACCACTGGCCTGCGGCCAGATTTCATTGGTGGAATGAGGCGGGGGGGGCAAAAGATAAACTGCGCGAGCATATAACAATATGATATGTGCGCTGGAAACACATGAAGTTTTACTTTTCACTTCAGGAACAGTGAATTGCATCTCCTTGTGTTCGCTCTGATAGGTGGTATGATGAAAATCAATGCATGCAACGCATAAAAAATGATTGAAGCAGTCAAAGATTGCCACTGTGGGAAGAAGTGCTTCAGCACATGTTCAACTGACCTGGCGAAAAATAAAAACTTCTTCTTCTCTAGTTTATCATGTATTTGTTGTTTATTTATTAGAAATTCTCTCGAGGTACATCCGGTACATTACAGAAGGGAAGGACAAGTACGAAGAGTGACGAAAAAAAAATGGAAAAGATGGCTGAGCAATCTATCAGGTGAGTACAGCAAAATGTATAATAAATACAAAAAGTAAATAATAAGACTGATTTACGCTCGTTATGAATAAGTGATTCAGATGTGAACATCAGAATAACAAAAAATACAAATGCAAGAGCACCGAACACCATACAAGAAAAGAAAAAAGAACAGACGGTAAAATGTTACAATTCTAGATCACGTTTACTAGAGCATATTTGAAAAGAGTTGGGTGACGTATCGTAACTACAGCTGATTGCAGATTATTCCGGTCGACTAAGGTTTTCAGAAAAATGGACTGTGCGCACGTGACAGTGTTAGAAAACGAGATCTAGGCTTTGTGACAATAATCCCTACGAGCAGAAGTGAATGATGGTGGGTGAATCAATTGTGGTCGTAGCGTAGCGTTGTAACAATATATTTTATGAAAAAGTGAATTGTGAGCTTGCTTCCGGCAAATCGCAAGTAGTGGGATGTTGAGAAGAGCTTTCATTTCTGGTACGCTTCCTGTGCGTTGATAATTCGTTAATATAAAGTGGTCAGAGCAAATTTGCACGGCTTCGATCGCGGCAATTACTATGTATTGATGTGGATCCCAAACCGACGATTCACACTCTAGCTGAGGACGAATATATGTAATGTAGAGCAATAGTTTTAGTGAAGATGGTGCGAGAAATGAATTTCCTTTGGTATATGTCAGAATACGGTTAGTTTTGGATATTATTTGTTTATTAATCAATCAATCAATCAATCTATATCTATTCATGTGTTGGCCTTTTTTGTTCTTGTATCCTAAAACTTTTTACTTTTTTGTCGTTTCGGTAATTGAATGTATACGAATATTGGCGTGGCATGACAAGAGTGTATCACCAACATATATGATCTGTCAAAAATGCACAAATCACTACACAGACTTTATGAACTCATAGCACACAGAGCTGGGCTGCGCGCGGTCGTGTCATTGATTGATTGATTGATTGATATGAGGGGTTCAACGGCTAAAAACCATCATATTGTTACGCACGCCTTGGAAGAAAACGAAGATGGGTGAACATGCTGGCTGCCCCAAGCTGGAGGAAGAAAGAAGACGACGACACTGCGATCATCGACCTGTTGGCCGCTCCGGCGCTTCTCTTCGCGACCAAAATAAACGGCCCCCTTCAGCAGTATACGTCCTGGTCCTCCTTGTGCGTAACAGATTGGTGAAAGCGTGCTTGGTAAGACAAGCCCAACGACGGGAGCTTCACTACCTGGACTACGCCGCAGCCGCCGCCTTGCCGGACTCCCGCCTGCGCCGATCGTAATGGCCCAAGATCAGCCATCTAACGCTTCAAGGCCAACTCCAATGGGTTCCGTGCCCTACTACCGAGTCCCGCCAACCTTGGGAGGAAAATCGGGAGAGGATGTCGACGCGTGGCTCGTCCAGTACAAGCGAGTCAGCAAGTCCAACGGCTGGGATGCCGCCGCTCAGCTCAGCAATGCGGTCTTTTGCATTACGGATACTGCGCTCGTGTGGTACGAAAACCACGAGGACACACTGAGGACGTGGTACGTTTTTGTTGCAGAGCCGAAAGCGTGTTTCGGCGACTCGAGCGTCAAAAGGAAGCGGGCAGAGCAGACATTGTCTCAACGCGCGCAGCTTCCAGGTGAGACATGTACCACGTATATAGAGGATGTGCTGAAGCTCTGCAAGGTGGTCAATGATCAGATGTCAGAAGACGACAAAGTAGGGCATTTGCTGTAAGGCATAGCCGAAGATGTATATAACACTCTCATCGGAAAAGAGCACTTGAGCTCGGTGTCCGACGTGATTCGGCATTGCCGAACTTTCGAACAGCTGAAAATGCGCAGAAGTGCTCCAAAGTTCGGCCAGCTCACAAATGTTACAACGGTTGCCAGCATCGACATGAGCACCCGCCCAGACCTGTCCTCGACGATTCGAGAGATTGTTCGCGAAGAAACTTTTCGCTATAGAGAACAGACGCATTCAGCAGTTGGTCACCATTCTGTAAACGACCAACATTCGGTATATGTGCCACGTGAGGCTGTGACTGCGCCGCCGCCTTCTACGACCCCTTGGCAATCGATGGTTAGTGCTGGAGCTGTTGAGTACAGCGCACCCCCACAGCCAAGGAGAGCACTGCGCTTGCCAGCTCCTCGCCATGACCGACGCCCCCAGCGTCCGCCTTCTTCGCGACGCCCGGTCTATCCCTATGATATACGGAACGAACCAACCCACTCCGCCAGGGAAGACGATGTTCGATTCATCGACGAACAAAGAGAGTTTCGACCTCTCACAGTTTGCTACTCCTGTGGTGTACCAGGACATATTTCACGATTTTGCAACCGTCGACGTGTAGCCCCACGGTGCGGCTACCCACCACACTTTGCACGGCCTTCCGAACGACTTCGCGATGACCCGCGAGCAACGTACTATGACCCACCACAACACTTCACATGATCGTCTGATCGACCGTACAACGACCCTAAGGCAACACACCTGCTGCCTCGCGACGACTACTGGACACGCAGCTTCCGGAACCACTCCCCTACTTCTGACAGGAGCTTGACGCCTCCACCGCCTCGTGTTCCCCGTTATCTTTCACCACGGCGTCGCAACACGTCTCCTTTGCCACAGGAAAACTAGCAAGCGCGGCCGATGGAGGTGAAGTCGCCGGAGACGTGCTAATATCAGAAATACCTCCTGTGTTGATGCTGAAGAACAAAGTACGTGTTTTGTTGACGGTGTGCCTGTGATGGCTTTGGTGGATACGGGGGCAACCATTTCGGTCATGAGTGCGTGTTTTAAAGATACCTTGGGACGGAAGGTTTTATTTAAGTGGAATCAAGCTGCGAAGTTTTGCGGAGTGAGTGGTGAGGCACTGCATCCTGTTGGTGTGTGTCAAGCTGACGTATTTCTCGGAGGCCGCGTTATCACAACGGAGTTCGTGATTATTCCGCAGGCGACACATGATTTTATTTTGGGTATGGACTTTTTGAGAGAGTGTGGTGCGACTGTCGACTGCCGCACAGGGACAATAGTCTTGAGTGATCACGTTCCGCTAGCACTCTTGGAAAACCCTGTGAATGGTGAGACGGCATTGTGTGTCTGTGGCGACATTACCATACCACCGTTAGCAACCGTTCGTGTACCTGTTGGTTGCAGCGACAGCTATTCCGCCAACTTTGATGCCAACGTTGAACCAGTGTACACCAAATGCATGAAAAAGAATGTGTTGATCGCACATTGTGTGGTGTCGATCAGACGTGGATGCGCTGGTTTATGGACTGTCAATTGCTCTACAGAACCCGTGATGTTACCAGATGGTCTAAAGTTAGCCGTCGTCAGTGGACAACACGAGGCCTTACTGGTGACCGAGCTTAGACATGCGCCGGAAGAGCATCGTAGTCACAGTTTTGAAACGGCTCTTCTGTCAATGGTGAACAAGTCACTGAGCACAAGTGAACGCCGAACATTGGTCAATGTACTTTCGAAGCACGTCTCTGCATTCGACTTTGCGCAGAAAGACAAAGCACCCCTAATCCCTGCTTCTCGGACATGTCTCACTATCAACACGGGTTTGGCCAATTCGATTAGACAAAAGCCATACCGTGTTTCGCCATCCAAGCGGCGGATTATTAATGAGCAGGTGAACGAAATGATTGAAAACGGTATCATTCAAGAGTCGGTAAGTCCATGGACAGCTCCAGTAATTCTCGTTAAAAAGAAAGACGGATCCTGGAGATTTGGCGTCGATTATCGCCGATTGAATGCTGTAACAAAAAAGACGCGTACTCACTTCCACGTATTGATGATGTCATAGACTGTCTGCATTCGGCCTCTTACTTTTCCTCTGTAGACTTAAGATCGGGCTACTGGCAAATTCCCATGCATCCTGAAGATAAAGAAAAGACAGCCTTTGTAACTCCTGACGGCCTTTTTGAATTCAACGTGAAGCCATTTGGACTGTGCAACGCGCCGGCGACGTTCGAGCGATTTATGGACACTGTTCTTCGTGGCTTGAAGTGGAGCATTTGCATGTGCTATCTCGACGACGTCGTCATCTTTGGCCGCACCTTCAGCGAACACAATTCACGTCTGGATACTGTACTGACTTGCATAAGAAACGCTGGCCTTGTTCTTAACTCAAATAAATGCCACTTCGGAGACCGACAAACCCTTGTTCTCGGGCACCTAGTCGATCAGGAGGGCATCCGTCCAGATCCCCAGAAGACAGCAGCCGTTGAAACATTCAATGTGCCGCGCTCTGTGAAGGAGCTCCGCAGTTTTTTGGGGCTTTGCTCCTATTTTCGCCGCTTTATACCTAAATTTGCCGAGGTCGCGTATCCGCTGACATGTTTGCTACGGAAGAATACTCCCTTCGAGTGGACTCCGGAGTGCGACTCCTCTTTTCGTCAACTGAAGTTCCTCCTGACGTCGCGGCCTGTTCTTCAACACTTCAGCCCATCAGCTCCAACCGAACTGCACACAGATGCCAGTGGCATAGGAATTGGTGCCGTCCTAATTCAACGCTATGGTAACCGCGAGCACGTGATTGCACACGCAAGTCGCTCCTTGAGTAGGCCCGAGCAGAATTACACTGTCACAGAACAAGAATGCCTCGCGGTAGTATTTGCGATTCAGTGGTTTCGGTCTTACTTATACGGACGCCCTTTTACAGTCGTCACCGACCACCACTCATTGTGTTGGCTCGTCAACCTTCGAGATCCTTGCGGCCGTCTAGCGCGCTGGGCACTTCGGCTCAAAGAGTATAACTTCATAGTCTCGTGCAAAAGTGGTCGACGACACGCCGACGCAGATTGCCTTTCGCGCATGCCACTGAGCACTACAGAGTGTGACGCCGATGACCTCGATCACCTCGTAGCTTCTGTGTCACCAAAGTTTCCCGACCTCAGTACTTTCAAAGATGAACAGCGAAAGGACACCAGGCTATCGTCGCTTTGCACACCTCCTGCGGCATGCCATTTCTGTGTACGCAACGGACTCCTATATAAGAACTTTTCCAGCACTGGCGCACGTTTCCTTCTGGTAGTGCCAGAAACCCTTCGGACAGCGATTTTAGGTGCTATGCACGACGATCCTACGTCCGGACATTTAGGTTCTGCGCGGACGCTTTACCGTGCTAAGGAACGCTTTTATTGGCCAGGAATGCGACAGTCAGTCGAGGCGTATGTGGCCAGCTGCACACAGTGTTAACGCCACAAACGCCCGTCTACTGCTCCGGCTGGTCTTCAACAGCCCTTGCCACCTCCAAGCACACCTTTCCAACAGGTGGGCATTGACCTCATGGGCCCTTTTCCAAAGTCGGCTAAGGGCTATCGCTGGATAATTGTATGTGTCGATTACCTCACGCGCTACTGCGAGACTGCGGCCATACCAACCGCAACTGCCAGCGACGTCTCTGTGTTCCTGCTGCAGCACGTTATTCTCCGACATGGCCCACCTCACGTGATCATCAGTGATCGTGGGCGAGAATTTACGGCAGACATAGTAGAAGAGCTGCTTCGATTGAGTGAGTCGCGCCATCGTCACTTATCGCCATACCATCCGCAAACAAATGGGCTCACGGAGCGCATCAACCGAACAACTGTAAACATGCTCTCTATGTATGTGGCATCTGACCACAAGAACTGGGGTGACGTGCTACCATTTATAACGTACGCGTTCAACACCCCTAAGCACGAGACAACAGGCTATAGTCCCTTTTTCTTGATGTACGCACGACCGCCACGGCACACACTCGACACAGTTTTGCCATTCTCGGCGCACGAGAACCTCTCAGTCACCGAAATCCTCTGCCTTGCAGAAGAGGCACGTCGTATTGCTCGTCTACGCACTTTGGCATCACAGGAAAAATCGAAGGTACGCTATGACGTCCGCCACCGGCCTGTAACTTACCATCCAGGCGACTTAGTGTGGCTGTGGACTCCGGTACGAAGAGGGGGGTTATGCCAAAAGTTCTTGGCCACATACGACGGACCATTTGTCGTTCTCGACAAAATCACGGAAGTCACATACACAATAGCTCGCCTCACGAGAAGTGGTAGAAGAGCCGCTAAAACCCAAGCAGTCCATGTCGCTCGACTGAAGCTGTACACACCAAGGTGAATCGGTTACCTCGCCCGGCGGGCTTCGTCTGCGAGGGGAGGAATGTTACGCATGCCTTGGAACAAAACAAAGATGGGTGAACATGCTGGCTGCCCCAAGCTGGAGGAAGAAAGAAGATGACGACACTGCGATCATCGACCTGTTGGCCACTCCAGCGCTTCTTTTCGCGACCAAAATAAACGGCCCCCTTCAGCAGTATACGTCCTGGTCCTCCTTGTGCGTAACAATAAGATTATGAGACATGCCGTAGTGGAGGGCTCCGGAGATTTCGACCACCTGAGGTTCTTTGACAAGCACCCAAATCTAAGTACACGGGCCTACATTATTTCCGCCTCCATCGGAAATGCAGCCGCTGCAGCCAGTATTTTGACCTCGCAACCTGTGGATCAGCAGCCGAGTACCTTAGCCACTAGACCACCGTGGCAGGGCCTTGCCGTGCAATTTAATGCATAAAAAGCCAAACTGATGTGGCGTGACTTTAAATAAGGCGAACACATATGGCAAGTGAATGTGTGAAAATCATGACATGCGTTACGTTCGACTGCAATTACAAGGCCCACTCATGGTGCGCTTGAGGTCGGTTCTATACTTGATATGTCGGAATATGTAAAGCATGATATGAATGTATTACAAACATAAATAACAGGTCGTGACGCAAAGGTTATAATATACATGTCTTGTACACCGTGACTTACATGCACGCTTCCGAGGCTTCGAGGTTGTTTCACATCTTTGATACATCCCAATGCTGCTATTGCATGATATGACTGTGACGTACATAAACGAAAAATTGTAACATGAAACCTATGATGGGCAGTTCGCGCACGGCATGAATTACATTTCACGCTCATGGCGTGCACTCAGACGCACCATTTGCTGAATATATATCAAAATTGATATGACGTGAGCTGCTGAATGAAGAACACAGATGACCAATCTTGCAAATTATCACATGCATATAATGAATGGTATCACTTACATGCCACGCTCAAGGCACGCTTCCGGCCGCTTTTTTAATTTTCTAGACTTATAGCGTAGAGTAGCATGCAATAAGTACATGATCAACCTAATAATATGGCATGCATTGTTAGTACCAGAATAAAAGTTTCGTTAATATACCATATACTTTATTGCATACATGTCAACATGCATACCAAACTTGTGACAGTCAACTACATGTCACAGCTCCGACGTGAGGGGCAACTGACGCTACCGGCATTCATTGGCCAGTCCGAAATTCGCACCGTTTCAAGGCGTGGGCCGCTTGCGACTGCCGGTAAAATTCATCAATTTTCGTGGAGTAGAAAAAAAAACACAAAATTGGCAGATCCTTCGTACAGTGGGAATCGGTGATATGCGAAGCACGAATGAGAAATGTTGATATATCACTTTAAAATCAGCACAACGTTACGAGGTGGAAGTAAATGACGCCATACATGACTTCCGTGTCATGATTATCAGTTCTGGGGGCGTCATTTACATTCGTCATCTATTCACGTCACGCGATACCAAATTTAGTACATGTGGAGCTAGCGAAACAGCCGCAAGCACGCTATGAGCGTGGTATGTTGTCATGTTCTAACATAAAAAGGTTGTCAGAATTATTATGTTTGCACCAGCCACATATTTTGTCATCGATTGAGGTCACGTAACACCAAATTTGGCATAAGTGGAGCTAGCAAAACGGCCGCGAGCGCATCATGAAGGGCCCAATATACTTCATTGTAGCGTTGACGCGCGCGCACGCTGGTGAAAGCCACGCTACGTTAGCAAAATGCGAGCACTTATAGTCAGACGCCAAGCGCAAACAGCGTCGGTCGGCGTGGCTCCACGGCAACAGGTGCGAATTGTGACACGCTCCATTTCGCACCGATGCCAGACAACACAGCGTCTACCTCTTTTCGTGACGGAGGGACGCCGGACGCGCTGAAACGCGCATGCGTCAAAACAACGCAAATTGGCACGTGCCTGCGAGTATATGGCAGGACCGGCACCTGGCGTGGCAACGCCGGCGTGAAGTGACGAAATGAACGCCGGCGTGCACGCGCACCGTGTCACATCGGCGTCCTGACTGGGGCATTTGGTCGTGTTCTCACATGACACGCATCGATTGATTATCATGTTTTCACCAGCCCCATACCATGGCATCACATTGCACTATGAAATGCTTTGAGTAGTCCGGTGACCTGAAGGTGACCTGCAAGGTTTCTGCAAGTGTTGGCTCGACAAGGTGGCTTTGAAGTTACGGAAAGCCTTTCACTTTGCTTCATCGCAGGCGACCATTTGGGGTTCCGTTTTGCGCAACGCGTCTGTGAGAGCACTGGCCATGTCTGATTACACAGGAATGTACTTACGATAGTAGTCACCTATCCCAAGAAATGTTCACATATCGGTTCTCATTTGAAGCTGGGGAAAGTCTCGGATGGCTGCTACTTTCATTTACGATGGGAGGCGATGACTTTGACCAATTACATGCCCAAGGTAGATTTCCCCTGCCTGCGCCAGCTGGCACTTGGGTGCTTTTACTGTTAATCCCGCTTCGCTTAGACGTGTCAGTACTGCTCTCAAATGTTCCAAGTGCTCAGGCCATGACGATGAAAATACTGCGACGTTGTCCAAGTAAGCCAAAGTGAACTCCTACTTATCTCGCAACACCTTATTCAATATGTTGGAAAAACAGAAGGGTGCATTCTTTAGGCCGAAACTCAACACCTAAGGACGGAATGTCCCCAAATATGTCGAAGTGGCGTACCAGCTTGCTTTCTCAGTGAGCGGTACCTTCCAGCAACCTGTCACTAAGTTTAGCGTTGAAATAAATTTCGTGCAGCTAACCTTCCCGACGCGCTCCTCAATACGAGGTATAGGGTACGTCTGTTCCTTGGTGATGATGTTTAACTTACGATAGTCTATGCAAGGACGTAAACCTTTGACGGGTTCCTTTACGAGAATGAACGGGTAAGTGTACTCATCTTCACATGACTCAATCATGCCTAATTCCAGCATCTTCTTAACCTCTGCTTTAACTATCTCAAGCCGACGAGGTGACACCTTATACGTCTTATATTTTACTGGTACCGACGATGTAAGCTCTATGTCATGGGTCCGAACGGATGCCCGGCCTGGCTCACTCACAAACCTGTCCTAAAGCTCGGTCAAAAAACCACGCAATTCCTGTTTCTGTTTCGTTATGAGCTCTGACTTTGGTAGCAAGTCATCGATTCGTTTCTCAGTCGTGACCGTGTGATTCTAGAGCTAACTCAAGAATTTCTGCTGGAACTTATTTCGCTACGATTAACGTCGTGTTCACAATGCCTCTCTCTTTTTATAACTTGAGTAAGTTACTTGAGTAAGTTGTCATGATACACCTAGTGTACCTTACGACTTCCAGGCAGCTTTATCACACAGTGTGTTTCTAAATACTTTTGAGTGACTTTGACTGGGCCGATTTATTGCACCTCAAGTTTATTCTTTTACCATGACCTCAATACCATGACCTTGTCACTCACCACAAATTGTCGCGCTTTAGAAGTTCAATCGTAATAAAGCTTAGCCTTCTGCTGCTCCTGGGCCGTCGCACTCTCGGCCAGTTCTCGGGCTCCTGTTACAGGATCCAATAATGTGAGAACATAATCCACTACCACGGGATCGTCACCGTGACCTTCTGTAGACTCTCTAAATATGCGAAGAGGAGATTGCAGTCTGCGGCCATAAACGAGCTCCGCTCGCGTAAACCCTGGTGTCTCACGCGGTGCCGATCTTAATGCAAACATTCTTGCAGGTAAGTACATCTCTCAGACTGCTTTGCGTTCAAAACATAAGGCTCTTAACACTCGCTTCATCACGGAGTGAAGCTTCTCTGCCGAGTTCGACTGCGGATGGTAGACGGAACTATGCAATAACTTCACGCCACACCGTTCTAGAAACGTTGTCGTTAAAGCACTAGTGAAAATGGTGCCCTGGTCCGTTTGTATCTCGGCAGGAAAACCTACCCGGGCAAACACGGACAGAAGTGCGTTCACTACTTCCACGGAACATAACTTTTTAGCGGGACTGCCTCTGAAATTTAATAGCTGGGCAGAATAATGTCAAGATGTGACAATAGCCTGAAGTTGTCTTGGGTAAAGGACCTACTGTGTCAATGACCAACCGACGAAAGGGCTCCGTGATTGCGTTACCCAATTGGAAATTTCGCCTCATTTCCCGGCTTACCCACTCGCTGACACGCATCGCAAGATTTTAAAGATCCCTCTACATCTTTAAAACATTCCGGCCAGTAAAATTCTAGCAAAAACAACTTTTAGTCTTCTTTACGCCTACGTGGCTTGGCCATGATTCTGCATGCACCAAAGAAAAGAATATCTTGGCGATACGCCTGAGGCACAACCACCTGGTAAACTCCACTCCTCGCCTGTCTAGATATTTTTGACAGAGTACGCCGTTTCTCTCTTGGAATGTCACATTCAGCTTTGCGATTCCCTCTTTCGAACTGTCCTAAAATTTCTTTCGTCGAGTCAACTTTTTGTTCTGTTATTAACGAAGCGGTGCTCACTCGTAGCAGCCGACTGAAGTTATCCGAAGCTGGCGTGACACACAACTCTTTTGTAGTTCCTAGCACCTGGAATGTGTCAACCATGGTGCTACTCTTCTATAGTACCATGAACTGGCTTGGGAGCAACGGCTTTCTCTAGTTGCTCGGTCAACGAGGCGTCAATGACCACATCCAGTTTGGCACGAGGCTCATCGTCGTTTTTAGGTACGGTTGTCTCCGCGACCAGGGCTTCAGCAGCCTGTTATCGCACTTTTTGATTTGTTATTGCTGTTTACAACTCACGACTAGGCCCATTGTCAATATGAGGTCTGTTTTCTTCAGGTAATAGGGCTACCGCAGCCAGCGCACGCGCCTTTGATCTACTCAGTGCCTGAACTATGCCTCCTCCTAACGTGACACCTCCCTCTTTAAGCAATTGGTCTAACTTATTTTAAAATAGGTAAGAATACTAAGGCGGTAGACATGGCGATACCACGGCTTCCGTTTCCAACGTGCCTAATGCACCTTTAACGAAAACTTTAGCCACGGGGAGGCACTGACTGTTTGCTTCTGCCGCTTGTCTGATCCAGGCACAGTCTTCTGAATACTCTCCGGACTGAACAAAGCACAGATGAACTACGTCCATAGTGGTGCGAGTCTCTAAGAACTCGACACTGCTTGCTGTTCACGGTAAGGTCGTACATATAGGCCTTTAGCAAGTCTATGTCCTCGTCGGCTTCACTTATAGATAAAATGGCCATATTTTCTTTCGGGCAATGTATTGCGAAGTGCCCTGTTTCGTGGCAATCGAAACAAGCCGCCGGTTTTTTCGCCTCAATTTTTCTTTTGCTTGCCTCTGCCGACGCCCCATGGTTAGATGCCTTGTTTTCCTCACCTGTTCGTGCGAGACTCGTCGCTTCCTTTCTAACCAGCACCTTATTCGGCAGTAGGAATATTTCTTTTTTCGCTCGTCGCTTGCCCCGAGGGCGCGGCGCGTAACGAATTCTCCCGCGAGCTCAGCGGCTTTCTTTACGGTGTTCACGTCTGGTGTATCCTGCACCCAAAACCTTGTATTTTCTGGTAACCTTTGATGAAATTCTTCCAGACTAATACACTCCATACCTTCTCATAAGCACCTTCTCATAATCCTCATGAGCCTTTGCTTCTTTGAGCCACTTTCTTATGTTGACCAATTATTTTTGTAGAATTTTTGCCTGGAGCCTTCCATCGACAACCTGTATTTATTTAGAAAGCTCGACTATGCCACACTGTACTCGTCAGTCTCCTATTTTGTCAAGCGAGTGATTACTTCTGAAGCCTCCCCCGGAAGTAGGGACAACAAAAATTGAGGCCATGTATCCTGACCGAAGCCTTGCCTTTAATAAGTTGTCTCAAAATAGACGAGGAACAAACCAACATCCTCTCCCAGCTTGTAGGACCTCATTAGGTCTGTCGTTTTGAATTTGACACGCTCTTCTGCACCTGATGCCTTGCTGCCTCCCTTATTGCGACTAAGCTCTTGTTATATGAGCATCAGTTCAATCTCGTGCTTTCTGCTGGCTTCTGACTCGTCTTTCTTGTCTTCCTCTTTTCTCTGGTCTTCCTATTTTTTCTGGGCCTACTCTTTTCTCTGGGCCTCGGAAGCTTCCCTTTCCTTAATGTACATGACATACCCTCCGAATTCCTCATCGTCTATCACTGTCTCGGTGATCTTCCCGATCAGTTCTGTTCTTGTTAGAGAGTCCGATACATCCAGATTTAACCCCCATGCGATCGCTAGCGGCCTGGGTTTTCGCTGGGCTTTCAGATTCATGACTGCTTTTGGTACCGATCTCTGTTCCACAATTGACCCCTTTCTTGCAACTTATTAACGTTGACAACAATGACAGCTCCAGTAATCTGCCTTGCCTCAAGTTACTTGTTAACTTAGTCTGCAAAAGCTTCCTTGGGCTCTGACACAGAATCCTGTTCTGGCACTGTTAACTTTGCCGTCACCCACAGACTATAGCTTAAACAGGCTATCTCAAAATCTGCCTGACGCAAGTTATTTGTGAACCCAATGACTAAAACAGCTCTGTCACTGTTAACCGTCCCGTCAGCCACAAATTATAGCACAATCAAGCTATCTCATAATCTGCCTGACGCCAGATTCACAACGACCAAACTAGCTCTTTTCCCTACTAGCTTTTACTCTCACTTAAGTAAATGCCTGGCGAAGCTTAACAGAGAAAGTCGGCACTCACCCGGCTCGTAGTGATGCCTCCAGCGTCAAACATCTCAGCAGTGCTTTCCGGTCGCCTCTCACAGTCGATAACCTCGTTTAATCCCAGAAGTGTGGTTCGGCTGCCTCTCAAGCCAATGAGCTGGGAGCATCTGACCATTGTCGTCTAATCGCCTCTCGAAGTCGATGAGGTCGAAGCATCTGACAGCTGCCGTCTAGTCCTTGCTACCTGGGTTGACGCCATCCTTCCGCTGCCATCCAGCTGTTGTGACTTCGGATTCTGTGGGTCTTAGTTTGGTAGCGGGCCCCCTCTTAGGAACCATCGTCCAACAAGTTAGATGAGGCGCTTGTAAGGACGACAACAATTGATTTACATGGTTAGTAACTCAGAATTTGAAAGGACGTGATCAAGTCATCAAGTGAAACTCAGGAAGTCGAACAGAAAATATACAAAAGATCTTCCGCTTATATAGCGCTGCGTTGCCATTCCTGAGCGCATTGTCCGTGACTTCAGCCGATACGGTAATCGATGGTCTAGATGCTGCACTCAAAAAGGCGGGGAAAGACACCACAAAGTGCACGTGGAGAGCGCACAGTCTACACTATGCCCAAATCTGGTTACAAATGCACTGCGCGCACGTTTTGGACACGTCTCCAAGATTTTATGCACGTCCGACGATCCTAGATGACCTTGGTTTCTAAGAACTCTACCGGAAAGTAGGGTGAGATTCGAAAGACCGGCTGCCGGTACGCGTGCCAAACTTGCCTGATGGTGTTCGGGTAGGACAATGTAGCTGCCTCACAGCTTATCATCAAACCTGTCACTTCATTTAGCTGCTGCCATGGAGAGAGGGGGAAGGAGGAGTGCTTGACTAATCCCTGATCGTTGAGGCGCTGAGGCATGCTCCCGCAAGGGCTGCAGAATAGAGCGCCTTTTTTTCTTTCCTTCAACTTCACATTCAATCCCTCGTCCTTTGGTACAAGTTACGGCCGAACTGCAAATTTCCGGGACTTCGCTTCTCCTCGAACAGGCTTTCCTTCTCCTTCCTAAGTGCAACTACAGCCCGTTTGGGTTTTAGCGTTCAGCCCAAACTGCAAATACCACGCTGGTTCCGGTCTCTCCAAATCCACGGTGACCTCTAAAGTGGCCTAGTTTACCTTTTGTTTGCCTGGACGTGAGGTCGAGTCGATTTCACAATGGTCTTTCCTTGCTCGAGCGTCGAGCGCTTTCTTAGCGCTGAACCGGTCCTGGAAACCCTTGTTCACGTCTTGCTAAGATGAAATCAGCCCGTCTTGATGGCCCATCCTTGCTTGGAATGCATCGAAATATTTTCGTCCAATTCACAAACGCCGAAAGATTTTAAATACTAATGCGGGTCAACTTGCCTCTAAAACATGGTTGTTCCCTCCGTCATGGGAATTGGTATAACACGACATTAAATGTCGCCTTACAGAAGCAGTTAACTTCTCACTGTTCATTGATACATGTGATCGTATGCAATGTTTGTTTTTGCCTAACCTACAAAGCACCATTAAATTGAAATGCATCCACGTTGACGTTTATTAATAAATCTTCGTGATGACGACTATTGTCACCAAATAATAAATGAATAATGATTAAGCATGTCTTGTGGCCCCGCCGCAGTGGTATAGAGCCTAAGGTACTCGGCAGCCAATGCGTAGTTCGTGGGATCAAGTCCCGGCTGCGGTGGCTGCATTTTAGATGAAAGCGAACATGCTGTAGGCCGGTGTGCTCAGGTTTGGGTGCATGGTAAAGAGCGCCATGCGGTCGAAATTCTCGAAAAACTTCACTACGGCCTCTTTCATACTCGTATGGTGGATTTGGGACGTTAAACGTCACATATAAATCAATCAAACATGCCCTCACGGTCATCAATGACTGTGGTAGATGTGAATGCATGTGAATATCGGTGAGAGCGGAACGAAATGCATAGGTCTGACAGCCAAAAAAGCTTGACTAATTGTATGCCAAACTTTGACTAAGGTAGCCTATTCATGGCATGTAAGAGCTAGTTATAGCCACTTTGAAGTTGGTAGTTTATTGTAACCATCACTACTTGCAACCGAAATTTAGACGGTGTTACGCGCTGGTGTGATGAGTGGCGTATGCGTCTGAATTCTAAGAAGTGTCAGTGCGCCTCTTTCACTCGTAAACGCGACCCACACCTGTTTCAATATACATTAGACACCATTTGGCTAATGCGAGTAACTGAGTATAAACAACCTAGGCGTTTACTTTTCATCAAATCTTACCTGGACTAATCAGGTTGAATATGTCAAGGCGAGATCCTGCGCAATGTTAAACTTTGTTAAACGGAAACTCCGGTTAGCTCCTCCAAAAATCAGTGAACTACTCTACTTTTTCAATGTCCGAGCTATCTTAGAGTACGCCTCTGTGGCGTGGGACCCACATACAAACACTTTGTCTAATATGCTTGAGATAGCTCAAAACCGCGCAGCTCATTTTGAAACTAGCAACTACAACTTCAGTGACAGTGTCACTGCGCTCAATACGAGGTGAGGGTGGATTTTTTTTTGTATTGCATTAGAAACAAATGAGATTAGAAATGCTATTCAAAATATTTCATGAGTTGTTCAAAGTAGACAAAGAATCAAACCTTTCACCTCCCCATTTTTTCTCTAAGAGAACTGGCTACTCCATAAAAATGGGAAAAAGCTTTTTGCAGAACTTACATTTATCAAGACTCCGTTTTTACGCTCACAATCTCCCAATGAAATCGGCTGCCACAAGTGACTGCAGACTGGCGCACTGAAACATCTTTCAGGGACATATTGCTGCTGTCATAAATGAAATTTTTATGATCTGTCTTTGTGGCTCTTTAGTTTTTTTTTGGTAAGTGCATTTTACGTTGTGTATACCCCCCTTATTTATTAGCCTTGGGCGCTGCAGATATTTTTATTAAATATATAAATCAAGACAATACCAGTAACAAGGTTAATAGACATGAATGTATATATATATATATATACATATACATATATATATATATATATCTATATATATCTATATATATATATATATATATATATATATATATATGCGAGAGAGGTGTATACCTAAGGGCTCGTTTTTCCGTGTTTTCACACAATTTATTGAGATCTAACAGACAATAATGCGTAGGAATGTATAGAAGAAAGTATTAGAACAAATGTAATGTAAATAAGAAGAAGAAAGTGGATGAATATATATATATACATATATATATATATATATCTATACATATATATATATACAACATATATATAGGCATGGTGGTTGAGTGGCCGTAGCTTTGCATATAGTCCAGTAGATCCTCCGTGAGCGGTCACAACGTGGTTTATTTCAACGTTTCGGCCTAGAGTCTGGCCTTCAAGACTCTAGGCCGAAACGTTGAAATAAACCACGTTGTGACCGCTAACGGGGAATCTACTGGAATATATATATATATATATATATATATATATATATATATATATATATATATATATATATATATATATATATATATATATATATATATATATATATATGGGGGAAACAAGTGTGTACTTAAGGGCTCGTTTTTCGTGTTTTTACACAATAATAATGAGATCTAACAGTCAATACTGCCAAGGAAGGTATAGGGAAAGTTATAAGTCCAATTGTAATGTAAAAGAGAAGAAATAAAGTGGGCAGGATCCGAACCTGCGCCCTTCGAATAACGCATTCGATGCTCCACAACTGAGCTACCACGACAGCTATCCCCCCAGCCACTTTATTGGGCATCTATATCAAATTAAGCGTGGAAGTGTCAGTCAGCGCCACTAGTAGACATGGCGGCGAGTGCGGCAGAATCATTATGAGCCTGTTTGGCGTCACGTAACTCGTGAACTTATTACTAACTGGCAGCTGACCAATAGTCCCTCGTATACAACCTAAAGGCACCAAGTCTGCCAGTACGAGACCCTCGTTAATGAATAAGGGAAACAAGTGTATACTTAAGGGCTTGTTTTTCGTGTTTTTCTACAATATTAATGAGATCTAACAGACAATAAGCCAAGGAAGGTATAGGGGAAGTTATTAGGCCAATTGTAATGTAAATCAGAAGAAAGAAAAGTGTGTGAAAAGATAACTTGCCGTGTATAGGATCCGAACCTGCATGCGAACTATACAGGATCCGAACTTTATATATATATATATATATATATATATATATATATATATATATATATATATATATATATATATATATATATATATATATATATATATATATATATATATGACGCTACGATGATTGGGAGACGTGGCCTGGCTCATACACTATGTTCATTCCATTAAGCGCTTCTTTCTTCTCGGCCTCTACAACCACCATAACCATCACTTCATACGTCAAACAATTCCCCCTCCCCCAGAAAGAAGGCATGGATTATGAACAAGAAAAACGAAACAACGAGAGGTTGAAAAGTCACAAATGTCAATATTCACAATTGGTTCTATGCTCCAGAGGAGTTCCGTAGACTTTCAAAGACTTCAGGGGAGAGTGCAGCAGTCCGGTTAACTCAGGAGTTCTGGAGGGGGAGGCTTACTGTGGCGTTCTGGAAAAGATAACCGCGTCCTGCGCAACTGAACTGACCATGAAACGGCTTCAGCAGCTGCGAAGAACGAACTAGGTTGGACGTCCTTGTAGCATTTGAAGGTCGGACGTCGTAGGCGCTGAATTTTCTATCGTGGGCACTGTATTCTGTGTCGTGGCTGAGACAGAAGCATTGCTCTGAGCTTGCGTTTGCGAGAACCAAAGGTGATGATACGGTGTCTGTGTTCCCGCATTTTGCAAATGGTAGCGTTCAGTCTATTTCGTGGTTTTCTGTGGTGGTATCTCCGTTGGTAGAATTCTACATGATGCCTTGATATCTGGTACAAAAGACTTTCTTGAAGTTTTCTTCTACGAATATGGTTCATATGTTGACTTCATCTTCCCTTTAGTTGGTGTTGGGATCTCCTTTTAGTTCGTCGTTGTGCTTGATGCAACTGCTGTAGTTTCCGGAGGTTTTTGAGTTCTTGATGCCACTGCTGATGTTGCGGAATGTGACGAGGTGGTACTGCTTTAGTAACACGAGCCTGCTTTTCTTTGATTGTTGGTTTGGCCAATGAAAAGTTGGTAGTCGTTGGGTTGTCGTGATTCTCGAAAGAAAATGAAGGTGGTGCACTAGAATTGACAAAAAGGTCTTTGAAGGCTTCTTCTGCACTGTTCACTACCAAGCGCTCTTGCACTTGGCAGCGTGTGATGTTCGACTTGTCTGAGCCTTCTGCTTTGTTTCGATCTTGTGATTAATGAACACTAGATGCTTATGCAGAAGACTTTTCTTCACAAGTTGCTGATTGTGAATGCTTCTGCTTTGTAGAACTACTGAGCTGAATACTTTGAACGAATGAGATTTCTGTGAAGATTCGTTGTCCGGGTTGGTTTCTTGCGGAGTTGCTAACTCGTCATGCGTAAATGCGACAATCTTATGAGGTGCTTCATAAGGTTTATCAGTAATGTTGATGACTGGTGATTGCCCCGCCACGGTGGTCTAGTGGCTAAGGTACTCGGCTGCTGACCCGCAGGTCGCGGGATCAAATCCCGGCTGTGGCGGCTGCATTTCCGATGGAGGCGGAAATTTTGTAGGCCCGTGTACTCAGATTTGGGTGCACGTTAAAGAACCCCAGGTAGTCAAAATTTCCGGAGCCCTTCACTACGGCGTCTCTCATAATCAAATAGTGGTTTTGGGACGTTAAACCCCACAAATCAATCAATGACTGGTGATGCCCAGTCAATTTGCAAAATACGCATGCGGCACGAAGTAATAAATGCATTTGGGTCATCAACAGTGGATTCAATCATTTTACGCTGCAAGGAGTTGCGCATTGGCGATATTTGCGCAGATGAAGAACCAGATGGAAGGTTGGGAAAATAACCGCGTGGTGTTTTCATGGGCATGTAGCTAACTTCACCTGACGGTAATTGTAAACTCTTGCTCTGTACTCGAATTCGTGAAGGATGCTTATGAGTGCGATGACTGAGTTCGAATTCACAGAGAGTGCGTGTTCTAATCGAATCTTCATTACAGTCTTGAAACCAGATGATCATTTCTTCCTTTATCTTTTGCCAAGAGTCGTCGTTCTCGAATATGTGGGTGAAGTAAAATTTAAATGCCTCAGAGGGTGACGTAATCACTGAAGCTCGTAACCATCTCCCCTTCCGACCATGATACAGCGGTAGCGTAGAGCTCGAACAGGTCGAACCAGTCCTGTACAGGTCCATCGCCCGCTGCTCTGGTGTACATGGGAATGGGGAGGTCAGTCGATGGTTCTGTCATGATGCCGGTAACTGCATACGCCTGAGATCACCTCTCCTGTGGTCGATATTCAGTTGAGGCTTATTTTCGGTGGCTTCGTGAATGATGTGAGGCTCATTAGCAGCGGACAGGTCTTCATCTTGTCGACTCTTGTGACGCTACGATGAATGGGAGACGCGGGCTAGCTTTGACGCCATGTTTATTCCATTAAGCACTTCTTCCTTCTCGGCCTCTGCAACCACAACTATCACTTCATACGTCCCATATATATACATATATATATATATATATATATATATATATATATATATATATATATATTTGTGACAAAAAACAAAAAAGATCACAGCATATTTATGGAGTGAATGATGATTGGTGGGGCGAAGCGTTCGTCAGTCCGGCCGTGCTTTCTTCCGGCCATTAGTTCTTGCTTCCGTCCGTCCATTTGTCCGTCCCTCTCTTTGTCTGTCAATCCATCCATGCGTCCACACCTATATCTGTCCGTGCGTCCGTCAGTCTGTCCGTCTATCTAGTGAACACTCCAAGTACAGCCATCCGGCATCTTTTTATCATGTGTTCATGATATACAAGTGCCGCCATCCAAAGGACATTCTAAGGACCGCAATTTCCGGTATGTGCTACGGGTGGCTACAAACATCATCAGAGGATGGACAAACCCACACACTAAGGATCTTCACCCCTAACAAATGTGAAGTGAGAACCATTAATTGTTATAAAAGATGTTTAAAGAGCTGTTTCTTTAAATGAACTTAAATGCTGTTATATTGCAGCTGCTTTCAACGAACTGAGGTAGTAAATTCAAAAGGTAAATACTGGAAAAAAGCACTGTCAACTCGTAATAGTTTAAATGAAGTAGTGAAAGCAGTAAGCTATGTTTTAAGAAAAAAAACTAGTCAAGTTGCCGTTCATTAAAGAGCGAGATGGGGTACTTAAATTAAATGTCATGTGGATGAGTGTAAAATATAAGCACACCTAGTTTCAGTGAAAGGGAAAGATGGATGGGAGAAGGCTGAAATTACTGAAGATGGGCGTAGCGGTGTCTCTCCAAAGACTGGAGGTCGTATTGTTTTTAGCTTTATTGTGTAGACGAGCAATCTTAGACAGTACAATTCGATAGGTGTTTCCCCAGGGAAAAGAAGAGTAAGTTGGGTGACTATGAATGAAGGCAAAGAATAATAAAGGAAGAATGTGTAGTGGGAACAATGTGGGAGTTTTAATCAGAACACGAATGCCAAAAGAAATTTAGGATGAGACAGCGGCAATGTGCTTATCAAACTTAAAGTGAGAATCAGTGGAAACGCCAAAAAACGTGGTTGCGTCAGAGCACTAAATTGTATATGAGTCCATTGCTAGGTGTGGCAGAAATCGTACTGTTTACGTGGGGACCAAAAAAACATAAATATTATTTTAGGTAGGTTAAGTAATAGCTAATTTTTGCGGCACCACTGTAAATATTGGCAGTATCTTCATTTAATCCCTATATAAGTTATTTAAACTCGCTATCAGAGGAAAAGATAGTGGTGTCATCGGCGTATAGAATACACCTAAGTGAGTGAAGACATTTGGGTAAGCCGTTTATATACAATAAAAAAGTTGCGGTCCTAGTATTAAGCCTCGTGGAATACCTTGATATATTGTATTAGATTTGGAAAAGGAATCACCAATTAAACAACCTGAGACCTGTTTAACAAGTAATTACGTATGAACGTTAGTATTCCACAACAAATATCATAGGAGTCTGATTTTAAAAAAAAAGTAGCATGTATAACAGTGTCAAGTGCTGTCGAAAAATCAACAAATACGGCCACAGCAAAAAAGGCAATGCCAATAGAATGTTTAAGGTAGTCTGTGAATTCTCCTAGTGCGAGGTCTGATAAAAAGTTGGGTGTTAAACTAATTGATTAAGGGGTAAAGAGATTAACTTGTTCAGATCATTTGTCAGCCGACCAACCAGTAGTTTCTCAATAACCTTACTAAAACAGGAAGAAGAGTTATCGGATGGTTGTTAGTGATTAATGTGCGGTCACCTGTTTTTTCAACACTGGAACTACTCTGCTCTTTTTTAGTTAATCAGAAAAATCACTATTCCTAAACAATAAGGTGAATCTATGAGCCAGAGAAATGGAAATGTCTGAGGCAATGAGTTTTATTCTAAAGGAATGAATGTTATCAAGGCTGGTGCCTGTGCACTTTAGTGACTTTACTACTTTAGAAATTTTGTGCGGGGACACAGGTAATAAATAAAATAAATGCGAGCATCGAGAGAGAAAGCAGCAGAAGACGTTGATGCATTGACCTTACAAAAATGTAGGGTAAAGGTATTTTCAATGTCACGGATATTTGTTAGAACACGTGTGCCAACGAAAACGTTTGATATCTCTCACTCGGAACTATGCTGGTTCAAAACTCCTGACTGATTTGCCAATTTTGCAGCTGCCATTGCCATTGGTAAAAATACGGCTCTGGTAGTACCTGCGCGTTGTCTCTTTCAACAGCATAATAAATGTACTGGCGTACTTTTTATACAGCTGCAGAAGTGGTAGGTTAAATGACACCATTTTTACCTTTTTACGTAAGTTATTCTTTTTTTTCAGTGCTACACAGAAGACCATTGGTCATCCAAGGTTGTCTGGGAAAGAAATATTTTTGTACATTTCATGATTTAGTGAAGCATTTTTTTTTCATTGCATCAGTCATTTATTCACAAAGCTCATGAAGGGCAGGAACAGTAGATCTAGCGTTTAAGACATCTGTCGAATTTGTGTTAGAAAGGATGTCGCAAAGTTTATTGATTGAAACTACCACTTTAGTTATAGTTTTCAGTTTATGTTTCACGCGGCTATCTACTAAGAGAAAGACAGGATAGTGGCCAGTAAACAGAAAGTGAACAACACTGGCAGAATGATCTGTAGTGAGATTTGTTAGAACATGGTCAATGAGAGTGCTAGAACCACCAGTAATACTGCGTGTGGAGTCGAAAAATTGAAGACTTCAGTTTATTACCTTGAAAACATTTAACATATTCCAAGCACGAGGTATGAGGCATATCAGGAATGCTTATATTGATGTCTCCCACGATGATTAGGTTTTTTGTTCGTCGTCACCTCCATTTAGCATTTCATCAAGGGCAGAGCAGAACTCCTGGTAGGGTGAGAATGGCGAGCGATAAATGCATCCCAGGACTACTATTTTACCTTGAAAAGAAGAGCCATACAGATTCGCAGTTTTCAGTGGAAAGGGCTAAATCATAGCGACAGGTGTACACTAGTGCATTGCGTATAAAAATGACAGAACCACAATGTCGACTGGTAGCGCGGTGAGCGAACTCGGCATGGTAACCGGGCGGACCAAACATTACGTCATCTGATGATGACAGCCAAGTTGCAGAAAGGCAGATGACGGAAAAACCATGATCAAAGAAGAACATCAAGTTGATAAGATTGTCACAGTCTTCCGGTAAGCTACGCGTGTTTATATGAACAGTTGAAAAATGAGTGTTCGCGAGATGTTGGAACAGTTTCTATGCTTATTATAATGTATAGAAAGCCCTATTTGCAATGCGCGTTGTCGGTTGAAGTTACAAATGGATGGAAAGATCGCTGAGCATAGAAATGTGAAAAACATGACTTTCAGATCTCTTTCTGGCTTTCATTTGGCAATTGTCAACCCACAAAAGTTGCCAATTTTTACTTTTTAGTGAGAATGCTTAAAAAAATCAGCACTTAGTTTCAGCGGTCTAACATATGGTTATCGACAAACACTGGTTTTTTGACACGCACTGAAAGCAATGGCCCTTGTAGTAAGACGAGCTTTCTTAGCCTTGTTTGCGAAGTCTTTTACAGAAGAGTGTAACATGGCACTTATGAGGCACGCTGCATCTCTATCTAACAGCTCGGTTAGATGGAAACGCAGCGTGCGTTGTTTCTTTACTGTTGGCCGATTGCGATATTTTGCGGAACGAGCGTAACTGGGGAATGTGGGGAACGGGGAACGTAGGGAACGGGGAATGTGGCCAGAAAACCAGGCGCATTACAGAGCTATTCTAAAACGAAGCTCCCTTTAGGCTGAGGCCTAGGCCTTTCTACGGTGTCATAGCCACCTCGTCTGTCTGCCCGTTATCCTAAAAAGGCAGACGGATGGACGGACGGATGCGATAGAGACGCGCGTTCAAGAGGTGGCGATCAAACAAGCAGAAAGACAAGTGGACCCCGACCTGAGAGCCCGAGAAGCTTCGCCGCACTCATCATCATTCACTCAGTGGATATGTGTCTATGAATGCCACAAGCCACGCCAACGCTCTGAGTAATGTTTCAAACAGGTGGTATGTCAAGGCGTTGACAAAATTGCACTTCTATTCAAAACTCACCGAACAGGACTAACCCGAAGAAACGACGCGTTGAAGGATTTAATTGTGTGTGTTATGGTCATTGCACATTACTTCACTCTACGAAGAACGATGAAAGAGGACAGAGTTGGATAGAAGACGCCTGTTTTTAAAGCCTACAAAATCTGCGGCCAGGGCGCAATTGCTATAACGTACTCGACAATTGTTCACGCCCATCGAGAGGTCATGGGTTACAGTACGACTGACGAAATTTTTTTGTTTCTCTTGTGATCACGCGTAGCTTTGTGATGGCATTTCCGGTATGGAAATACGTCACTGCAGTCTTGGTGGACCTCGGACTTACAATTTTTTGTGTTAATATACAGATTAGTGCTTCACATTTACCACCACTGAATGCAGAAATTTCGATAAGCAAGTTCCCTGACAAAACGGAACGCCGGGCCGGCGTGTATCACCGTCAAAATGAAAAATTGAGGAGCAGCCTTTTAAGAGGTCGCTGTAAACTCTTTGGTAAATGTTCTACAAATATGGTTGAAAAGTTCCCACTATGCCATAATTATTACGAATTCGGGAAGTTTACACTATGGCACTATTCACGACTCTGCGAGGAAGCGATGCAGCACCTCTGCATCTGTGCAAAACGACGTGCACATTGCTGCTGATAAAGGTCATAACGATGAAGAAATATGCCTGATCCTTCTGAAATATGTGAGAAGCTTCAAGTCACCAAGAGGTTACTCAATTCACATTGCGTAACACCTGTTTGTTATGTTACTCTCACATCGTGCTACATTTCTCCTGTTAACGCGATTCCTTGCCTGGCATGACACCGGATTGGGACTTTTTGCAGAGTTTCAAGCACGAGTGTTGCTTTTTGGCGAAATAAGGGACTCCCATGCTGACAAAACGCGCTTGGCCCTGATTGTTTCTTTAATGATTCGGCGCTATAAGCATTATAGACATTGGTAGGGTGGCCATGGCGGACAACCACGCCACTACGCATCCAGTCCTTCCGTTGCACCCTATTATAAGTGTCACTGTAAAAGAAGTAGGAAACCATTCCGTACAATACAGCGCTTTCGCAAGAACATGTAAAAGAGTGGTAAAATCTGACAAAGAAAAGCTTTAAAGAAGAAAGGTTGACTATGGTTTCAAGAAGTGAAAACATGCAGCAACGCACCTTTGTGTGAATGTGTGAATACCTGGTCCGTAGAAACATAAAGAGAAAGACTAAACATAAGTATAAACATAAAGAGAAGGACTAATGGCCCAAGATTGAACTCTGTTTTACTCTATGGTTAGTTATTTTGGGAGAAGAGAATGTTTCACGTGCTTACACCATAAAAGTCTTGGTGACCTAAATAATTATTCAAAACATTGAAGCAGGCCAGTGATCCCATATTCTTTTAGTTTACGACACCAACTTGCATAATAAATAGAGAAAAACGCGTTAGTAAGACCTAGGAAGACGAAAACATGCAGATAATTTATTCCTATCAAGAGTGGTTCTAATGAAATCTTTAGGACAAAATAAAGCTAAATTTGTAGAACTTTCTGCCGAAAAATCGAAGCGACAACGAACGATTACGTGGAACTGATCCTAGTACTTTATTATTCTGAACAAAGGTAACTTTTCGACTAATTTACTTAGCCAGAGAAGGATAGAATTTGGATGGTACTACAATAGCAGGTCTCTGTTACCTTTCTTGAAAACTGTGATAACTTTACAACGTTTTAATATATGCAAAAATTTGCCAGTTGAGAAGAATGAATAGTTATAGCAAATAAGTTTTCTAGTTGTGTCTTCAATCAGTATTAAATGGCGTATTGAAATACTGATCAATTCAGGGCATACCACATGTTGAAAGCGTGGCGGATAGTAAATAGTATCTGACTTGCCCCAACCAGAAAAAGATGAAATGAATTACACGGATGATTTCTTTCAGGTTGAACAGTTGACGGCGGACTGCTCCTAAATATTGTTAAATGATCGGAAGATGCACTAGATCTTAGCAGGTGGGCTGAAAGTTATGCTGCCGTGTTGAAATATTTGTGTTGCACAGATAACCGTGGGTCCCTTACCGTTTGAAAAATCATGCAGCATTTGTCAGTCCTTTTATATTTGCCTTCATTCTAAAAAAATTATGTTTTCGTAGTGTCGCCCTCGCGTTTTCTAGAGAGGTCTACAGAGTATATTTCAATACTTCTTACACATATTAGGCACAGAATTATTGAATGACGGTCTTTTAGTGTTCTTACACAAATTGCTTTTTTTTCTCTCTGCTCTTAATATGTCATTCGTCATCCAAAGGGTCGTGAGTTATTTATTCGATTTTTGCAGCGCGCGAAAGTGCAGGTGGTAGTAACTGTCTTTGTGAACAATAAAAAAAAATTCAAAGCCTTTGTAGGCTCACAAATAAATTATGAGGAGACCAGTGGGCGATGCGAATAGCAGAAGTTAATCTATTTGTATCGAACGTTGTGGTGACGTATGAGATATCAACATTAGCGAAATGATCATCCAAAACTACAAAGACCGGAAATTAAACCATAAGCTCCGTGTTAATAACACCTGCAGTAATCGGTAAGTTGAGGTTAGTTAGAACACTTTCTAATTTAAAAAATTCTACTATTCATCAAAGCATTGAGTTAGTGATGAGATGAAACATTTAAGACCATACTTACTAAAGCAATCATAGTAAGCTATGTACACTACAATAATATCGTACAATAATATTATTCTTGCCACCGGCTCTCATAACCATTTCTATTTGAAATAAAAGCTAGTTCAGCACGCCATGAGAAATGTGAAAGGTGACCAGATACATTAGAGGTGGGTGATCTGTAAAGAACGCCACGAATAGGACTTCATATTTTTATGTCTTAAAGGGCTCGTTGGTTTCAACCCTCATCAATTAACCTAGAAGTTCAAATCGTCCCTTCGAGTATAGCTGATGTTAGGGAAAACAAATATAGCACCTTTTGAATTGTTTAACGGTGACAATATTCGGGAGTGTAAGAAACGAAACTATATGGTTATTGCTGGAAAGCCATATTTTCGCATGCACAAATGAAAAAAAAAAGCATGATCACGAAAACTTCGGAGGCTTTTAAAGCCTTTGCGATTTCTTCATCAAATTCGGGCGTCGGAACGCGCCAAAACTATTCCGAATGAACTTAAGTATTGGAAGAATTTCGCGCAGATACAGGAGAGACATAACGATGAAAATGCACACCAGCACGTGTGTGAAATTTTCGCTCCAAGAAGCCTCTTACGTTAATAAATGCGAAGCCTTTCTAGGCGAACTTCGGTGACTTTGAGCGTATCTATCTATCTATCTATCTATCTATCTATCTATCTATCTATCTATCTATCTATCTATCTATCTATCTATCTATCTATCTATCTATCTATCTATCTATCTATCTATCTATCTATCTATCTATCTATCTATCTATCCTTCCATCTATCTATCTATCAATCTATCTATCTATCCCGCCACCTACGACTTTTAGCTCTCGTGGCCGTTTCGACAATACTACCCATACCGTAATGTCTGTAGCATAATATGACTGTATGACGAGCATAATTTACTAGTCATACCGTGAAAATCATGAAATGTAAGTCATGATTCACTTTTTATGGCCTTGCTGCTCTTGCAGTGGTTTTGTTGACATGGCATATTGGAAAACTGGTATGGTATAAGATGACTGCATGACGAACATAAGGGACAGACCCTAACGTGGAAATCATAAGATCCGTGTCGTTTAAGACATACCCACATTCCACGCTCATCATGCGCTCGCGCATGTTTCACAAAGGTTCACATATACCAAATTTTGTATTAAGGAACGTGAACGCATTACGAAAGTGTATAATTGGTGCAAACTTGATAATCATGAGATATGTGTCATGTGTGAACAAGACTACGTGCCACGCTAATGATGCTTCCGGCTCTTTTCTACTTTCACGTACACCAAATTTGGTATCACGGGACGTGAACAGACGACCAAGATAAATGACACGTCCATACATGGTAATCATGACATGTGTGTCATAGAAAACATGACTACACGCTACGTATAATGTGTCTAAACATATACCAAACTCTACTACTATCTAAACATATACCAAATTTGGTATTACGAGACGCGAATTGATGACGAGCATTGATGAGCCACGCACAAATATAATAATCATCCCATGTCAGTCATGTGAGGCATATTTTAGGTCCACCTCATAACGTTGTGCTGATTTTAAAGTGACATATCAACCTTCCTCATTCGTGCTTCGCATATCATCGATTCCCACTGTACTTGGGATCTTTATTGTTAACTATCCATTGTTACTAATTTCATCGTCAAGACGTGTAGAGAATACTTTGTATGGGCTGTGCCCGACAACGCACGACGAATACACCAAAACCCTAAGGTGTGTAGTCCTAATGTAAGTAACAAGGACATATGCAAATACAGATAAGCCCGTGCATATGAAACGTCAAAACTCAAAGTCATCAGGTGCAGTGTTTCTCTGCTCCGGCTTAATAAACCAGCTCAACGCTCTGAAGCGAGAAGAGCAGGTGCTTTATCTACATTGTTGAACTAAGAACATATTTTGGGGCAGTGTAAAAAATTCCAGGTGATCAAAATTTTAAGAGCACTGCACTACGGCGTCTCTCATAATCATATGGTGGTTTTGGGATGTTAAACCCCACATATAAATCAATCTTTGAATAAGAAGACAATCAAATAAACAAAAGTGCCTACGAACGATCGCTTCATGCATTAAAGATTGTTTTATATACCTCACCATTTCTCGAATGTATCAGAGACTGTACTTGCGAAAAAAAAATATTCACTGTTTCACCTCTGTTCTGGCCTACTAAAAGGACCACTACAGGGCACCCATTTTTCCTTGTTTCGGCGGCAGTACAGTATTCATGCGCGTAGGAAGTGCTCTCGGTCATCGAAGCACAAGCTGCTCACCTCCAAAGCCCAACTAAGCGATAAGTCGCAGTGTGCGTATTTGGTTTCGAGGCAACAACAACGGTGCACTGGGTGCGCACTGGACACCAAAGCATCCACGACCTAATCCTTCATATATATACATATCATGGCCGCATAGCGTAATACATGGCTGTTCTATAGTCTTGTGTCACGTATATCTGACCATCTGTTTAGGCAGTGGCACGACACTTCAGAAAATGTCTGGAACAGCGCGCTACGTACCAAGGTTCAATTGCTAAAGGGGCCAACTTGCTTGTCATGTATGCCTGTTGCGAGGAAAATTAAACTTACCTTCCTGATGCGCCAGTCCATTCGCTGGTTTCCTATAATGTACGAATCGAGAGCATTAGTCGATGACTTGTATGCCATGCGCCAGTGAAAGCGTGCGTGGGCAGCGTGTGATGGTGACTCAAATGAGAACAATGTGCAACCGACGTTATTGGCCGCAGATTAAGCATAAAGGGGAAAATATTTAAGGGAAGTGTGGGTTGCTTCGCGAAGAACAGCGTGTTGGGCAAAACGGGTCGGTAACGTGAACGCTATAGACAGCACACACCTGATACATTTTCACTTGCTATATTTGAACTTCGTGTTAGCGTTGGCTTTATACTTTCTTGTGTGGATATTTTGGCAAATAACACCACACCACACGTGAAACGAAGTGTCGGCTGTTGTTAGTCTATACAGCGTTTTAAGTTTTTGCTTTCGTATGGACAGTTCCAGCATTTTCTTGGAACTGAGGCACAGTTTTGTACAATTACCATATAAACGCAAAAACACTGGAAGTTTACATGGTTACCCTTTATATGCCGCACAAAGAAAAATGCTACGATGCACAAAGTGGAGACGTCAAGAAGCAGGTGGACTCCCTTGGACAAACAAATCTCGAAATACACAATTTTTATTCTTATACCTTCTGCCTCACGTTATTGCGTAAACGCAACGTAGTTGTTTTGATGTTCTGTTTAAAATTAATACGACACTTGCTTAAAGAACCTGTCATTGTATAAACAGTAACTAATCTGCGAATTGGCTACTCTTTTCAGATATGTGCCGATGAACGATCTGACCGTGACGATTGCGGGCCAGGAAGCCGCTGTGTTTACAGGGAAGACACTATTAGCCCTAATGGGGACCGATTGAAGCATTGCTCTGCTTGAGCAAAAACAAGAGCGCCCTTGAAAGTCAGTGCGACAGTAAACTTAATGTAGGTACGTCATGCATCTCGCAAAAAGAAACATGTGTTTTTAGCCTGTCTATGCTAGTTTTGAAGGTATATTTATTTCTGTAGCACTACGAGCTTAACATGCTTTCAACAGTATTGGAGGTTATTGGCGACGCAGCGCTATCGCTCGTCGGAGACAGCGCTGGTGTGTCATAACTGAGTGGGAAATCTACAAAAAACGCGTTACGAAAAATTCTAGTCAGAAAAATCTACTCTCGGTCGCATGCAGGAGGACCTGCTGTAACATTCTGGTAAGCTCACGCTGACTCTTTGCAAACCACATGGCTTACCCGAGCGTTTTAACAATGCAACACCATATGTTTCCAATGGGTGGTTTTGAATTGACTTAGTAAGCCACTCGTTTTGTTGTGCAGTAGTGCAACTTTAACCAAATGATGCAGTTTGTCTCTCCTACTAGTAACTCGGGGTCATTTTTGCTAACAACGTTTTTCTTCAGATATGACTTTCTTTCATTTTGTTTTGATTGAGTTTTGAGAGATTGACATATCTGCAGTCAAAAGATGCCGCCACGTACTTATGTCCCCAAATTTTGTGAAGGATATCTAGAAGGGTAGCTGCAAAAAAAGAAGAAAAAAAACAAGTGAGTATAGCGTAAATTTTACGCACTGCAGGAATTATTGTTACGTTGGACACTCTGCGGGGCTAAAGCGGAGTATGCTTTTCGGCAAAGCAACATAAACACTCCGACACCACCTATGGCATTATAAGTCACCTATTTCATTATAAGTCACCTGTTGCTGGTGCAGGTTAGTCATTACTACCCATCTCAATCGCGGAGACTTGTATATGCATTGCCGGCTCCTCCCACGTTGCTAACTGTTCGTAACAAAAACCACGGGTGCAAGATGCATACGTCGCGTCTGAAGAGATTCCGATTACTTTCTAACAGAGTGCTGTATTTGATTTTGTTGTTAATACTCGCGGGGGATGTTGAACTGAACCCAGGTCCTGCTAAGACACCGGAGATGGAAGTGCTGAAATGTTTGCAGAGTGGGCAGGAAACTTTAATTTCAAAGTTAAACGGCATTGAACCCAGGTTCGAAAAAAATGAGAACATACTGATGGAAGTAAAAGATAATCTTAGCCAAACTCAGAACCAGATAAGGGACATCAGCAAGATTGTAACGGAACAGGCAGCTATAATACGGCAACTCATGCAACAGGTGAAAGATCTGCAAAAAAAAAAAAAAACGAATGACCTCGAAAACAGAAGTCGCCGGACAAATCTTGTTTTCTATGGCGTTGATGATAAAACCTCAGAATCCTGGGATGAATCCGAAGCTATAATAAAGAATATTTGCAAAACAAGCCTTGCAATGGAACCTGAGTCTGTGGAAAGGGCACATCGCTTAGGACGCTATAATGAGAATAAGAAGAGGCCAATTATTGTTAAATTTTCATTGTACAAAGAGCGTCAGGCAGTGCTTCTCAATGCCAAAAGATTCAAGAATTCCCAGTACAGCGCTAGCGAAGATTACTCACATGAGACAAGAAGTATTAGGAATAAGCTGTGGGAATATGCTAAGACAAAAAGAGAGGATAAGAACAATAAAGTGAAGCTGAATTTTGACAAACTGATTATTAACGGCAGGGCTTTCAGGTGGGATGACGAAAAAGAAGAGGTCGTCCCAGTACGCAGGCAATGAAAAACTAGAAAAAAGGAGAAATACCGATGTCAAGAACTTGTTGCCGTCATTGTGAACTGCCGAAGCGTAGTTAATAAAGTTGTTGAGCTATTGGGCTTAATTGAAAGTGTTAACGCAGATATAGTCCTTGGCACAGAATCTTGGCTAAAGCCCTCGATTGCTGATAGTGAGGTGTTTCCACAAAATTACGTCGTCTATTGCAACGATAAGCTCACGGCAGGTGGTGGCGCTTTTTTACTTGTTCGTTCTTGCTTACAGTCATTTGAAGTTGATTATAAGTGCGACGCACTGGAGTCTGTATGGTGCAAGATAATACTGCCTGATAACTTCGCGTTTTTGGTCGGAGTGGTTTATCGCTCGCCGAGCTCAGATATTAGCATAATGCAAACGTTAGATGAAATTCTTTCTGAAGCGTAAGCCCAGACAATACTCCTAGGGGGGGGGGATTTTAATCTGCCTGTCTTATCCTCGGGTAATGGTTCCTGATTTAATTGATATGTGGGGTTTAACGTCCCAAAACCACCATATGATTACGAGAGACGCCGTTGTGGAGGGCTCCGGAAATTTTGACCACCTGGGGTTCTTTAACGTGCACCCAAATCTGAGCACACGGGCCTACAACATTTCTGCCTCCATCGGAAATGCAGTCGCCACAGCCGGGATTTGAACCCGCGCCCTGCGGGTCAGCAGCCGAGTACCTTAGCCACTAGACCACCGCGGCGGGGCGGGGTAATGGTTCCTGTGTAAGTATAAGCGGGCGCATGAACCTTGCGATGAAAAATATCGTTGACGCGTTTGGCTTGACGCAGTACGTTACCACCCCTACTCGCAATGACGCTGTGTTAGACTTGTTGTTTTGTAACTCGCCAAATTTCGTAAATGACGTGACTGTGATTCCAGGAATTAGTGACCATCTTGCTGTTGTTGCTTGTATCCGAAAGAAAACAGTGTGTGCGAAGTTACCTACGAGTACACTCTAAAAAAGAGCGAGTAAAAAGGGTGGCTTTTTGTCCCACAAGAATAATCGTCATCTATATTGCGTTCCATCCTTGCACTACCGCCCCACGCCCAGTACATTCCGGTCACAATCGACATGCCCATTATCAGGGTTACATTGCATTCTCGATAGGAAAGTGGCCAGCGTCGACTTTTCAAGAAAGGAAGCGCACACAAGCCTGATGACGATTATTGTTGGGGGACAAAAAGACACCCTTTTTACTCGATATTTTTTTAGAGTGTAGAAGGATCTACTTTTATGACAAGGGTGACTACGATGCAATTTCTAAAAAACTTCGTAATTCGTTCCCTCTTTTCGAATGTCTTTTTGAGGAGGGCAATGTGCATGATATGTGGGACAAATTTAAGAATATATTTTCCGAGTTAACAAATAGACATATCCCCAGTGTTCATTCATCACGGCTAAGAAAGCACAAACAACCATGGGTAAC
Source organism: Rhipicephalus microplus (assembly GCF_043290135.1). Taxonomy (NCBI): domain Eukaryota; kingdom Metazoa; phylum Arthropoda; class Arachnida; order Ixodida; family Ixodidae; genus Rhipicephalus; species Rhipicephalus microplus. Next base: position 141,035,472 of record NC_134702.1, read on the forward strand.
AGCACATATATTAAAACTTATCAACAAAAGGAAGAGGGCATTAGGCGCATTCAAGAAAAACAAATCAGTTGCTCACTCTGAAAAACTGAAGTTGATTACTCACGAATATAAGCTAAAGATAGAAAAAGCTAAAGATGATTACTTCACTGAGCTGAGCAACAAAATGAAATCAAATCCTAAAATACTTTGGAAGTACTTAAACCAGTGTGGCTCAGATTTCTTTGGAATACAGGAGTTATAACGGCAAGTTAATTACGAATGACGAGGATAAGGCTGCATGCCTAAACAGCTTTTTCCACTCGGTATTCTTACCCAAACACAGCTGTAATTATCGTACAACTATTATGAGCATTTCGCCTATGCTTCCTGTCGAGCTTAGTGTTAATGGAATTGAAAAACTATTGAAGGACGTTGATGAGAGTAAATCTAGTGGTCCAGATGAAATTTCTCCGCGTGTACTCAAGCGTTGTGCGGCGCCAATTTCTTTGTATCTTTATGCAATTTTTGAAAGATCTTTAGCGACAGGTACCTTATCACATGACTGGAAAATTGCGCACGTGGTACCGATACATAAAGGTGGATCCAAAAAAGACGTTGGTAATTATAGACCAATATCGCTTACGTTTATCCCGTGTAAAATTCTCGAACATATTTTATACAAAGAAATTATAAATCATTTAAACAAGCATAAGGTACTAATCAACGAGCAGCATGGATTTCGCAGAGGGCTGTCTTGCACAACACAATTAGTCGAATTTTATCATGATGTAATATCGGGCGTAGATACTGTAGGACAGATTGACGGTGTCTTCTTGGATTTTCGGAAAGCGTTTGACACGGTATCACGTTTACTCTTACTGTTTAAGCTTACCACCCTGAACATTGATAAGACTGTTTTTTAAATGGATCAAATGTTACCTTTCCCAAAGAACACAAACCGTAGTACTGAATGGAAAATGCTCCGAATACGCCGATGTCACCTCGGGGGTCCCACAAGGCTCCATCCTGGGTCCGCTATTGTTTTTAATTTATGGTAATGATATCTCTGCTGAAATTTCATCTTCTATACGGTTGTTTGAGGATGACTGTGTTGTGTACAGAAAAATTTTTGATCACAATGATGTATTAGAACTTCAGAAAGACTTATCGCTGATTCATAACTGGTGTACCAAATGGAAAATGAATTGGAATATAACAAAGTGTGTACATATTTCATTTACCAAAAAGATGCAACCATTTCAGTCACAGTACCATCTGAACAATGTACAGTTAAACAAGAGAGTACATATAAGTACCTAGGTATAATACTATCATATGAATGTTCATGGAGGCCTCAGGTTGACACTCTCATAGCCAAAGCTGGTAAGGCCTTAAATTTCATTCAAAGAAACCTGCGATGTTCGCACGTGAATTTAAAGTATGGCATACACTACTTGTATCAGACCTATCTTAGAATACGGTTGTGTCGTGTGGGACCCCGCCGAGATAACCTTCATTGCTGCTCTAGAACAATTACAAAATCGTGCTGCCAGGTTCGTCTTGGGACGGTACGGAAGGAGGGAGAGCTGCACTGCAATGAAGGCTGAGCTGGGATGGGAGTGTCTTTCTGAGCGCCGCCATAAGCAGAGATTAAAATTTCCTTATTGCATTTACTACAATAAAACTGGAATTAATAGAGAAATATACCTACACAACCCTCATTACACTTCTAAACGTTCTGATCATAGTTGCAAAATTCGGGAATACCCAGCTAAAACGAACATGTATGCCAATTCATTTTTTCCTAGAACGATTAAACAGTGGAACAGGCTAACTGAAATGCAAGTACATAGTGGGAACGAAGGTGTATTTTATTCACTGCTGTAAACCCATGTTGTAACCTGAACGAAAAGGTATTGATGTGTGAACAAAATTCTACTATGTGTGTGAACGAAAATGTATTTCAGTTATTTATGCGTGAACAAAGTTGTATTGTGTGTGTGAACGGAGATGTGCGTCCTTTATTGATGTAACCCCCCTACTATAACGCCTTAGTGGGCTGCGGGGTATCTGATGAATAAAGAATAAAGAATAAAGAATAACGCATTATTTATGGTATAGGAGGCCACACGCACTAAAACGTTAGTTCATAACGCAACAAAAAATGTTAATAACATATTTTACGGGATTTACACTTCGGTGCGTTGCTCATGCAATGCTTTTGTGTTATGTACGCGGGTCACTGTATATTGTCAGGTGTGTCAGAGGCCTTTATTTTACATATACTGCTACACGTTTCTGTGTTGCCAGATGAAAGAAGGATTCTGCATATGCAAATCACATTATACTTACTGGATAGGCTCCACGCTCTATGTCCTATCTTGCAAATGGACCTTCGTACGTGGCTACTCTCAAAATCTGCTTTTTCGAGACTCCAGCCGCTGCATCAAAACATGGCAAAGTGCAAGCGCCGCTTAGGGTCCCCTAGTTTCAGCCGGATTACGCAAGTTAGAGTGAGCTCAAAAGCGAAAGACGCAAATATCATAGGCCTAAATACCCTCGGAGTCAGGATAGGTGGTGCCCTCTAAACGGGCTAAGACGAACCAGGCAAGCACGAAATTGCTCTTGAAAAATCATCGGGCTTGAGATGCAAATGGCCCGCAGTCACGTTATTAGTAAAGACTTGCCGTTTTATATAGTTTCTCCTGAAGAGCAATAAGAACGACCGTCTCCATGCACAAGTATGTCGACACAGTCGTTTTGTAAACCGCTATTATACACCCCACTGCGTCGATTGTGTTTCCGCATTGGTGATTCAATGTCATCTAAATTAAATATAGTCTATGCGCAGTCATCATAGCCAGTTAGTGGTATGCGCAAACATAAACCTAATAGCGAAACCCAAATGTTCTTCAAGGATTTTTTTCCTTAAGGCGCAAGCCAAGGTGAGCCATAAAACCTTCGATGAACTCGCCTTCGACAGACTCGCTTTTAACACGAGCTGGGTAGAACGTCCCGTGATAAGCGCTGTGGTGGAGGGCTCTGAAAATTGCTACCACCAAGGTTTCTTTACCATGTACTGAAATCTACATGGGCCTCAAGTGCACGCGCCTGAAGCAAATTCGCCTGCGTGGAAATCCTGGTCACCATGGCCGGGATTTGATCACGTGACCTGCATGTGGATCAGCACTCAAGCGCAATAAATGCTGTGGTAACATGACGGGTCTTTCGCAAATCTCTTTCAAAAGGGCTCTACATTGTGCTGTGGGAGTTTCGTCGCACTGCGCATTCTTTCAAAACCTAAAAAGGTTCACTTATTCTACTGTTTTAATCCGCGCTTCTCAAAATCAAAACTGTGTTTGCATATGGTGTTCCGACCAAAAAAACGACTAGAACGGTATCACTTCAATAATGACACGCATAACCTGCGCTCTCAATAATTAAGCATACGTGTTCATCAAAACATGCACAGTCGTTCATATACCACGACAATGATGTAAGCACCGAGGCATCAAGGTGGTGTCTGGGCCTTAGTCTCATTGATGCATGTACTCCAGTTCCTGGGACGACTTTTCATTGTTCTTTGCTTAATACCATGCCATTCAATAGTCAATTTAGCACGGGATACTGAAGCAATGAAATATTTGTGCGAGAAATCAGTGCATCTTGCAGTAAGTTTTGCAAAGCTGGGTCACATCAGAGTTGTCGGACACCTAGTGGACATGATTTGGCTAGGATCTTCTCTTGTCACCTTTTTATTCGAACCCACGCAATATTATATCGCAAGTGGCTACGCTTTCTCTGCTTCACATTCTTGTGTTCAGTTATGTTTCCTTGTTCTTTGCTCTCTTTATGTGCCTCTTTCTTGCTTTGTCGATCTTTCTTTCACTCTGTTTTCTTTGTCTCTTTCCGTCTCTATTTTTTCTCTCTCTCTGACCTCCTTGCTCTTTTTTGTCTTTTCTTCTTTTGTCTTTCCTGCATTTTATCTCTCTCTCGTTCTGCTTTTTTATACCACGCTCTACTATCCCCTACAACTTGCTCTCCTGCTCATACACAAAGACGACGCATGGCTCTGCACTGCACTGTGGGTTTGGTGGCAGTGCCACATTAACATCCATTAACCTGCTCCGCTCCGCCATGCAGGTTAATCTACCGTATTAGTTGTGCATAGAAAACGACCAGTGAATACAAGTTGGTCCAGCTATTGAGCCCGAAGTGTTTGATGCATATGTGTAGCGAGTGTATGGCTGTTGTCTACAACATACTATATCTTGCGGGAGATATAGAGACCCACCACGGGCCAGAAATGGCAAGAATTCTCTCCGAACTAAGTGAGCTCCCTGCTGCTCAGTTCAAGCTACGAACAAAAGCGTAGGACATCAAAACACCATTTCTTGTGAACACAGCTGCACTTTTCGACCTGTATACCTATTTGGCTAGTGTCGGGACCACCTGCGAGCGTACTAAACAGTTGGAATCGGTAGAACCTGCCGTAGTTGGTTCTGCTGGTCGAACCTTAGCATTGGGGAACTGCCTTGATGAAGCTAAAAACTATTCAAGGTGGAACAACTTGTAGTTCAATGGCATTGCTGATACTGACCAAGAATCATGCGAGCACTCCAGAGAAATATTAATTCGCCACTGCGCCGCGCAACTTAACTTTACATAGGCCCTCCAATGACCGAGCGTGCTTAATGACTGGCTAGATACACACTCAAGATCGAAACCAGCAAGTTATCGTGCACTTGAGTTTTTTTTAAAAACCAAGAAAGGGGCGTTATCCAACAGCCGTTAAATAAAGGGTACGTATTTAACCATTAGGGAAGACTACTCCAGGGAAGTGCTAAACACGCGTAAAAAACTTTTTTTCAGCAAATGGATCCCCTCTTTATTCGCATCATTACAAAAGTTTGCACATCACCTCGAAGCATTACGTCTATAGCGAATGAGCCAAAATCAACACTTGGCCTCTCAAGGACTTAGGTATACGGCCTCTTAAAGCGTTGCCATAGGATAGAAATCACTGCTGGTAAGGAATATTGTTCGTGTTGACAAAAAAATAGGCAGTCCTTGCAAACAAACTTTTTATCTCTTTAGCTCTAGACGTGCCAAGCATCCCGTCTTTCTCTTGTTCTTCGCAAAAATTCTGTGAGGCAGCTGCACAGGACGTTTAGATGGTGTCAAACTTCCCGATTCCTTGGGACCTGTTAGACTTATCAGAAGTTAACTTGGGCGGTTAACTTCCTCCGCAGAATGGACGCCCCTCTTGCTGAATTTGACATGAGGAGGAAATGTCCAGCAATCTCAGGGGTCATTGGCTTCAGGTGAATCAGGCATTCCCAATGCTTGTAGATTTTCGTGCCACCTAGCGGAGTTCAGGAGCATTTTTACATGAGGCTTAAAAACGAAGCAGCACACAGTCGCTCTTATGTTCGGCTCTGCTAGTCTTAGTGTTAACGAGTTAGCAGGAAACCAACAGTATAACTTTATATACTTCCTGCAACAGTGAACAAATCTTGCCTTCGGAATGATCCAGTTTCTTCTTGTGGAGCTGAACATCTCGTGAAAATACTTGACAACTCGTTTTTTAAGTGGTAGCCCACAGCACACCGTCGCAATCTTTTTGAGAGTGAATACAGGAGCACGCGGCTTTCGGCACTAGTGCTACTAGCACCGTTAGGTGACGCGTCACAGTATCTGCGCGCATGTGCGAGGAGGGTAGCTTCCCTTCGCGCGCATCACGTCACCGCTGTGCTCGTGTGCCATCTGTTAACAGATTTTCGGCATCCTTGGTGATTGTGTCTTGATGGCAACTAAAAATTGGTTGCTTTCAGTTCAAACAGCATGTTTCTTATGCCTTCCGTGTGACTTGGCTTTCGTTATTTTCTTTTTTTTGCGTTCTCGTAGCCTTAACATACACAGGAAAAAATTGGGGGATCTTTAAGCTTCGATTTTGAGAGTTGAACGCGATAGCGAAATCCATTCCCTAGTGTGCCCTTCCGCTAAGTGCATACTTAAACACACACACACACACACACACACACACACACACACACACACACACACACACACACACACACACACACACGCACACGCACACGCACACGCACACACACACACACACACACACACACACAACGTGCTCACCATTTTAGAGGCCATGAAGAGTCTCTGAGTGTCTCACAGACGGCAGCACATTATCTAGGGCTTACTGTTTGCTCGATGAACGCCTCTGGAAAAGCGTATGTTTTCGGCTAAATGGACATAGTTGTCCATATTTAGAGCTGTTTGAAAGTTCCTGTGTAATTTTAGCGGCGATGGCTGCACTATCCTGGCCTTTTTCAACGTAGTTTGATGGCCTCCCAAATGCACCTACAAATCGCCGAATGGGCTTGTTTTCGTCGTGAGATCTGTCGAACAAAATGCGTTAAGGACACTCCTTCCACTTTAAGGCATTCATGTAGTGTATTTTCCCGAAGCATCTGCAAGTAACACCGTAGCTTTGTGGAAACAGGCAATGAAGCAAGAAATAAAAAGGCATCGTGGCTTCGTGGCATGACACCTGCTTGCCCCATGAACAGCCCGGGTTCGATCCTCAATGGTACCACAGTGTTACTCTTCTTTTATTTGCTTCTTTTTGCTTACGCGAGATTTTTCGCTCACAACCAGTGGTGCTTATATAACCGGGAAAATTTCTGCAACACGAGCTTTCTAACGCTATCGTGTTAAAATGGCACAAACACCCGAACTGCTATTTGGTACGCATTCCACGCAAAACTGACAAGTTCAAAGAAGTTGTATCAAAGATCTGAGATATTCTATTTCGGTGTCACATTAGTATTTTGCCATGTCCCCATTTGAGAAACAAAGCACTGTTGCCATTCTGAAAAGTAGTGAGCAGCACAGTGCTGGCACATGGTAACGATGCGCTTGAAGAATCTGAAACGCTTGGCGAACCTTGAGTTTGTCTACACTCGCCGCGTAAACAGGTTGTCGCACCATAGCTTCTTTTATGCATATTGCGACACATTTTCACAAATGATCATGCTTGCGAAAAGAGCACCGTAACTCAGCTGTTTTCTGTGTGCTCGTTCATAATAACTTTTGCTGTATGCACCAATGCCAGGTTATGCCGGACACAAAATTTGCGTTGGGGAAAGCGCCTAGCAACAAATGAACGATGATCTTGAAAACATAACATATTTTGATGTTTATTCGTGAGCTGGGTGAAGAATAGTTGAACGTTCAACACTTTTACCAAGTTGAAGCACACGGCTTCTCTACTGCCATGCGCGAGCAGTAGACGACATGCGCTATAGCTCACCTCACGCAATGCGCATGGTGGTAGAATTCTCTAAGCCCAGTTGCGCTGCGCGTGAGCAATGTTACTCGCTGCTACTGACTAACAGCTCTGGAAGCATAGTCAAATTACATGGGCCGCGAAACTTGGAACGAAAAGTGTCGGAATCCTATTGCCACAAGCTTCAACGGCCGTCGAAGATTGAAGTGCGACTCGTTGAAGAGCGGACGAACAACCAAAACTAAAAATCAATATACCTTTCCTTACAAATAGTCCTAATTGTATATATGTCAAAGTTAACCATGGACTTACTTTACAGTGTACCTCACACCAGGCTAAATGGTTGATTGCTTCAATTTTTAGTCCAGTGCCATAAAAAAAGAGGGGGGGGGGGGGCGTATCCAAGCAATTCGCTATCAGAGCTTGCGTTCACTTCGGCGTGTTTTCCGGTTTGGGACATTGCCGGGTCAACGAGGCATCACTCACTTTTCCGTGGCGGTTCCATGCGTACCATCAGTAGTTCACAAAATTTTGTGTGTTGTTTACTGGTGTGACATTTCGAAGTTGAACTAGCTCACAGAATGCGTACATAGCCGCTCCTTTGGCTGCCGACTGCCATCGCTAGCGCAAGGCCGGCGTGCCCTCGTCTTTGGCGCCGGTGAACACGACTCGATAAGCAACGAGGCGCTGTACTCTACGGCTGCCAAGGCTATATTTTTAAAACCGCTGTCGCGCTGCAGTGGTTTTAGACAATTGGAAAACTTGGGTTTTCGATCAATCACGGTATTGTTCTCGTGAACAGTTGTCTCACAACTGCCTCGGCGCAGTTTTTTGTGCACATTGGGAGTACATCATTAGGCTAATAAAATGACTTTGTTTCCTCAATCAGTTTTGTTTTTTTTCTCTCCCGCATGTGATTAGCGAGCCAGAAAGCGCAATAAAATCGCCTATTAGGAAGGGCACCTATAATGTCAGCAATTAAAAAAAACATTTTGCGTTATGTAGGGCACATGCACGACCTCGCTATCGCTTCCGGTTATGATGTCTTATTTCAAATTTTATGTTTTGTTTGCTGTTAGTTGCCCCCTCCTCACGTAGAAAGCGACGATGGAAACAAGCCGCCGACCATTCGATCCATTGGCTTTTATGCAAGTTACGCTACCAGTTTACATATACCTTGACTGGGGGCTCCGAAAGCTATGTGCTCCCGTTCTCACTCTCAAAAAGATTGCGACTGTACACATATCAGCTTCGCGATGTTTTATATTACCACGTAGGTTAGTTGGACGTTTTCAGCTGAAACACACTCTTTTTCATAAGCAAATAGGTTACTTCAGTCCTCTTTAGGGTAAGCATCCTATGACATTGCGCGGGGATGTCACTGTGGCTCACGCTTTGCTCTCATGTAACTGAGCAATATCAGATTGACCAACGCTGCGCCTGGTTGCGCCGCTTGTTTTAACACGAGAGTATTTCATTCCGCTTTTGACCAAGACTTCAGTCACGTATTTTCGTAATGGAAATTACGTCGAAAAAAATACGCCTAATAAGCAAGCAAAGAAAAATAAAAGTCCCCCAGTGGAAGATGACCCAAAGACATTTCGGTCCGTGACGACATAGACCTGACATGCGACTCACTGGGCCATGACCACGGATTCTGGAAGCTTTAAAACACGCGTTTTATATCCAACACTGTCATCTCAAAGTGTTCTTGGTAAAGGGAGATAATGCAGGATGACCGTCGCGTTCATGATTAGTTCTTCATCGCGTCGTTTCTACGCGGCAGCCACGTTTGGTGCGTCTGCAATAACAGAAGGGCAATGTTCTCGTTGTATTATCACAACGGTAATTGGCGCCAAAATCGAAGCGTCAGCCTCACTGATAGCATCCGTTCATGCTAAAGATAGCTCTGCGTTACCTGGCTGTAACTCTGCGCTTTCCACTTACGCCTGCCGCACGAGAAATCGCCGCCAACAGCGTATAGACGACGTGCGTAGAGTTGTTGAGCACATAAACTATTTGTGTTGCCTTAGCTCAATTTCGGCGTCAATTTAGAATTGACTCTCCTGGCTGGTATATCTTTTGTCTTTGATCTCGCTTTCACCGTTATTTACTACAGCTACCAAAAGCATGCATGACCTCGAGATTGCTTTTACTCAATGATCGTGGACCTTACTCGTCGAAATGATGCATTAATAAGCGTTAACGTGAGTGCGTTTGATTTCAAACACCAAGAGACATAGTGAAAGCTCTGGGTTGTCAACATACAGTAAGCATACTGCTTCTGTAAGGACCTTTTTTACCTTCGTGTTATGCCGATTCCTGGATGTGTGTGTATACCATGCTTTCGAAACAAAGCTCCTTGAGGGCGTGTTAAATCCACCGTCGTCCTCGATGACGATGACAATCATACGGTGAAGAACAAGCGCGTTCTAGACCACACATTCACTTCATCACGGCCCACTACATGCAAGGTACCCGCTGTAGCTCATGATGATGACGACAACGCTGATTACAATGAAGATAATGGACATCGACTAGCCAATGCAGTATATAACGTCTTGATATTCTCTACGAAGCCTTTATTATGACTGGAAACGGCAAACAACCACGAGCGACCATGCACTGACCACATGTTTGCCTACTTGAAGCTGGATCTAATACCCGAAAGCAATAATAATGAAGATAAACGAAAATCGCAACACATAACAGCAGACCGTTTATAATCAATAAACAGTGTACACAACTGTACACCATTTTTAACTTATTTATATGCGTTAGTGGTCAATGTCAAGGGTTATTTTGGTAACACCTACTCCTTCAGCCACTCATTATCATTCCCTTCGGAGATATACTGTTATTTTTTGTACATTTATTGGTAGGTGACAGCACACGGATAGTGGTTCGCTTTTTTAGCGGTTGAAGAGCTAATTGTTCTCCGCGCCTCTAGATAATGGCGGCCCGACGTCTTTCAAGTAGTTCGGCGCTGGAAATCTTTCAGATGAATTTCAGCACTGATGTTGCAAGAAACCATCTTTACGACGACAATTTCTCACTGGACCTAGAAGACTGCGAAATCACCGACAGTGACAGTGACTATGAATGATCAGCTGCTAACTCACGAGGACAAAGTTGCAGCTCCAGTTTCTTAATGCGTTATTGTTCTTTCACGCTAGTAAGTTACTTCGGTGTTATTTAACGTACCATGTCCTTGAGCGAGTTCAAAATAAGAGCGTAGTGTTTCTTGTGCATCGCATTATGCGTAATTATGGCTGATATTGATGAGTGCCAAATGCCGCCAACACGCTCAGCTGTAACAAAGAAGCGAAAGGTTTAGCGTGATGAAACGCGCACTTACAGCCACAATCCACGCCTCTCAGCTAACTCCTCCAGCATTTAACCGGTATTTCCCGAACGGCATTCTTCGACGCTTTTTCGCAGCACCGAAAAATTCGGCTTTGCGAAAGGCATACGTGTACATTCTTTTAAATATTCATATTTTCATTGTACTGATTACACCTGCAACGTCTGAGTGCAATGCAATGTGCAAAGATGGTCTGAGCATGGCTGTTACACAAGCGCTAATAAATGGAATGCTAAATTCCTGTATGCAGATGAATAAAGAAGTCCGTGCTCCAGACTCCGGAAGTAATCACGATTGCGTGATATTTTTGCACGCCATCTCCACGTTTCACGTTTGGTCCCATACCGCAGTGATGGCGCTACTCGCCAGTGGCCTACTGCTCCAGCAAATTCGTCAAAGAAGCCCGGTACATACTAACACAGAGAGTCATTCACTTCATACACCAATTCTAGCTCATGCAAGTTTCTGTAGCACGTGCAGGGTTTCACAAAGCAACGTTCATGAGTGGTAACAGAGCTCAAGTATAACATTAAACACAACGCCAAATAATTTGATGGGGATCACTGAATACTTTCACTGCTTTAGGAAAGTGCTTTGGTTTCATATACTATTTTAGTGTAGCTCATGCCTTCCTCTGATAACCGTCCCACGAGCAATATGTCCACAAGGCCCATATTTTATTATGATAACAAACAGGCTGGCCATTCTCCTGGCGCTATCTTGAATTCTACAGTGCGCATCCTATTGTTCAAGAAAATCACGAACTCTTAGCGTATAGCAGTGATTCCGTACATTTACTACCTCATTTCATTCCCTACTTTTTTTTAATTGTTGAAGCAGAAGAGATTGGTGCCAATATGGTGGCACCGGCTACTCCTTTTCTATTAGTAGACAAGAGGTGTCGTAAGATATAATATAGGACACAAAACTCAAGACTGTACAACATACTATGTGAAAAGACACAATAGCTCAGCGTCACAGGTAAGCTCACATACGGCTAATAGATTCGTGTGTCCGCACAATGACACACTATCTAATACACTGGACAATGGTTGTCCCGGAAGAGTACGGTGACCTTATGTGCATCTCAGCCTAAGAAACTACGATGGTGCTCTGACGAGTGAGCAACAATGTAGCAGTAGTGCAAGGAAGTGCTTCATCTGGTAATAGTAATTGATGTGCAACCACTGCATTACTCCCAGAGTGATTTTCCGGCATATCGGCCAGCTTCTATACTATCTGAAGTGGAAAGGTGTTTGAACTTCGGAATGGGTGCTCCTCGTTGCTTCGAGTGCTCGGTGGCTGCGCGAACGAAGAGCCATAGTATGGTGAAAGGACGCTTTTTTGTTCACCTATCTTTTGAGAAAGGCAAGCTCCTATCACGGTTTTCAATGCGTCTGTGGCCAAACAACATTTTGCTGGAGTCCGGTACAACGTACCCAGGAATCAACGCGAAGGCCTCTTCAACTCAATCAAATGCAACCTGCGCCAACTAGTTCCACGGCAGAGTGTTCTACACTCTTAAACTGCCATTTCTGATAAATAACTGGCCTTCCACTAAAAGACTTTCACGTCATCAGTCATCGGTAACACGCCTTACTCAAACACTAAGAGAAAGAAAAAATCTCGTTGTTCACTTTTGTGACATCACGTAAGAAAAGTGTTTACCTAAATTGAACAATAGAAAACAGAATTGCCTTCTACAAATCCATTAGCTCGTTTTTTCAAAGGGCTTACGGCTCCATTTCACACTTGAGTCGCGCACGCGACGGTCCTATCCTGTCGAGTGCGCCACTTAATTTCCTATTCCTCGGCTATCTTCTACACGAGATAAGGAGAGAAGGGGTTTGAGGTTCGAAATACGTACCCCTCGATGATTCGAGTGCTTTGAGGCAGCGCGAAGGAAAAAGCCGTAGTCCAGCGAACAGACGCTTTATTCAAGTCCTCAGGCGTCTGCCCGGGTCCAAGGCCAAACATCCGCTCTGCATACCTCATACTAACTCACGGTGTCCCATTAGACAAGCACCCTTTGTCAATTAACTTCACTTAGTAGCACTAGCATGGAATGACTTCTACATAGCAGCTGCGTATCCGTTATGTCAGTGGCACTGTCATGTTCATTTGAGGCATCGCCATTGGCCATGGGTTGATGCGGAGAAGCCTCGTCCTTAGGTAAGAGCCGACAAGAAGTAGATTGCCCCTACGTGCTGTTCCTATTCGTGCAGCACTTAAAGTAACGTTTTGCTTAAAGCAGTATGTGCAGTATAATGCGTCGGCTTACTGCGAGAGTCAGAAGCATTGTGCCCCATTGCCTCTAAAATAACGTTGCTTCTCTGATCTTGAACTTGAATGACTGCCTTCAGTTTTCACACTTTTATACTTTCACTTACCATGAGCTGTTAGCAAGATCATCAACTTATTTGTTTTCATTACTACAAAGTCTTTAAGTTGTTCTCCTGTAAGAACAGCGCCAGCTGACTGCTACAGATAGCCACAAATAATGATGTTTTGACAGAATTGAAGCCTCTCTCTGCATGGGGCATTTATATCTATCTGATAAAAATACTTTGGTGTCTTAGGGCATGCTGCCATATCGTTGTGCCGTAATGAGGCTCTCTTCTAAGGACATTTTCCTGGTAGCGTTCAGCCATCAAAAGAAAACGCTGCTGCATTGCCAAATTGACCGTGTCATATGACAGCGTGGCCTCAGGTGACAATTGACCAAATATTTTGAGAGCATCTCTGCTTAGGCCCAAGTTAAGACTGGTTAGCCATTTTTTCTCGCAGCCAGCTTTGACCAGTCACCACCCTCTCTCGAATTTCTTCATGTATGCATCGAGGTCTCCTTATTCCTCTTTGGGAACCTGTGTAAGGTTGTACAGGTTCAACTGTGCAGACGCCCTCTTTTGGATTCACAAGTCACCTGCTGTAGGCTTCCTGACTTCGGGCTCAGCTACCCACAGGCGCCGTCGCAGAGCCCGTTCTTCTATTCCCAAGCATCGCTACCTTGCATCTCCGTTGTGGCCTTCCGTTTCTGCGACTCGAAGACACGGCTGTTAACTGCGGCCTTCCAGCTCCAGCTGATCTTTCACTGCCTCTCTCTGCGCGGCTCTTTGCGCGCTCGCGCTTCTCGTCCGCAACCACGCCCGCAACTCCGCCCTTTCGAACCACGTGCGTTGTACAAGTGTCTTAGATTTTGTCGTGGGGTGCTATGCAGGATGACCTGAGCATTCTCGGGCAGACGAGTCTGCTCCAAGCTTGTTCTGTGGTGTCTATAGCATCAAAACAGAGCGGAGTGCGTGATAACTGCGCAGATGAATAATACAGGATACCCACGGAGCGAATTAAGATGAGTGGGTTGAAGCGTCCGTCAATCTTTCTATCTGTCCGTCTGTCCGTCCATTAGTCTGTCCATTTATCCGTCCGTGCGTCGTTTTATGCCTCATCCGTTCTTCTGTCCATGCTTTTGTCCACCCGTCATTCCGTGCGTCCGTCAGTTCATTCGTTCGTCCGTCTGTAGGTATGTTTGTCTGGTATTGCCGGTTCCGCCTGCGCAGGCCAAGGTTACACTTAAAAGAGCTCCGCCCCTAAAATGACTACAAGAACGTGCATGGTGACAAAAACGCATGCTGGGCTTTTGCGGTGATTATCAATAAAACACTGAGTGCGTGCGTACACATTAGCGCCGCCATTCACTCTACATTTGAGGTGTGCAGGATCATCACCTTCAATGTTGAGCTATTTTTTCCAACTCAACACACGCCTCCCACAGGGTTGTTTGTGGACGTTTGTTCTCTTTGGGGCATACAGGTTTTTTTTGTTCTAAACGTAGCATGAAATTTTCACCTTCGAAGGCAACAGGAATCCACTCGCAGCGCTCTCGTGCTTGAAGTTTGCTTCTACCAAATATTGCAGATAAATGTCAGAATAGGGTTTTACCAGGGGCGCTCGCATCATTGCAGCAACGCGGCTGTGAGGGGATACGTCATGAGTTCAGTTAAATTAAAGGGGATAAATGGTAGTGACGTGGTGGTATAACTTTTACTTTAGCTTGCGTGTGCCCCGCCACGGTAATCTAGCGGCTTAAGTACTCGTGTGACCCGAACGTAGCGGGATCGAGTCGTGGTGGTAGCAGCTGCATTTTTGATGGAGGCGGAAATGCTGTAGGGCACGTGTGCTAAGATTTGGGTGCACGGTAAAGAACCCTAGGTGGTCGAAATTTCTGGAGTCGTCCACTGTGGCATCTCTGATCAAGATATGGTGGTTTCCGGACGGTAAACTCTACATATAAATCTGCTTGCGTGTGTGCATACACAATCAAGACGATAGATGAGTCTTGCCGCTCGCTGGTGTTGTGGCGTGAACACTGCTCTTTGGCACGAGCAAAAGTAGTGGACGTAGCCGATCTTCGCCGTGGACGCCTGTCAATCAAACTGAATGATGCATGAAGCAGGATAACAGGTTGTTCATTCTGAGAAGGTCTTAGTTCAACTAGTGACTATCATGGTGCCTGTGTAGCTGTCCAGAGTGTGATGCAGTGGACTCTAAGGAGCTGCTTCTTTGCATATAATATATTTGGTAATATTGCACTGCCAAAGAGGAGCTTGCGATAATCTAACTTCTTCAAGCTTTTAGATTCGGTAGTCTATTCGTCTGATTGGCCTGCTTGGAAGAGAAGACCCCATTAGCTCTCACTTTTATTTGTAAACTTATTATCCAGAGCTTAATAGCATAACTCTCAATAGTTTTGTCTGAATTGATAAGGTTTTATTTAAAACGAATATAACAATCTCGGGTTAATTAGCAAAGCTATCGTTAGTACAGAGCTACTTAAGGTATTCCTTATCAGCAATAAATATAATTATAGTCAATATTAGTACTAAATCCCATATTTGTAAGGTTCAGTTAGCACGGTTTAGCATGTTTTAGTTAGCACGGTTCTAGCTTCTCACGACCTGATTACCATAGTTCTATTAGAATCTGGCGTAACTTTCTGTCTTACTAGCACATGGCTTAATTACCGCGGTCATAGAGCTTGTCCGGGCATAACTAGCCATGTAAAGCGCCCAGCTTAATTCCGACGTAGCCGGCCGAATGTACTGTACTCCTGTGCTAGCGGACGATGAGGATGAAAAGAAGCGTGCACCGGCCGAGAATGGCGCTAGATTGTATAGTCTGACCATGATGATGGACACGCGACGCAGGTTGGTGTATTGTGAGGCGCTTGGCCGGAACGAATCTTAAAGTCCACCATGCTCATTATACTAAAGCAGACTTAGTTCAGACATTAAAAGCTTCCAAATGAGTTTGAACAGCTCGTGTCTTTAAAATATCATCAGAAAAAGTTTATGACACTTTTATTGCATCTGCGCCCCTTTGTACTCTGTGAAACGACAAGCAAAAGAAGATGCCTCTTGTTTGAAAATACCACCCAATTTTGTCGACCATGTTTGACGCGATGGCGGGTTCCATCGTAACCTATGAAACCCTGCAAACTAAGGGATGGATGAGTGTTTTTCATACTGGTGGCTCATTCAAAAGGAATTGCCATCAGATGTCAGAAAGAACCCTAGATTTGCCAAGCCTGGGCGATCCTGCACAGTGCCAATGCTCATTTTCTTTTCGTTTGTTACTGCTATGAAAATCAACAACTGAGTGTCAAATGCTCACGCCCGGCCATGTGAATGCCGATCTGTCACGGGTTCGGTTCATAAAGCACGTTCACATCAATCTCCAATCCTACATTCTAGAAGAACAGAAAGAGGTGACGTTTTATATCAGAAAAAAAGAAAAATATATTTACACAAGAACAGCATGGAAACACGCAAATAATCAATAGGTAAAGAAACAAGTGTAATTCAGACTGAAAATGGCTTGATTCACTTTATTGAGAGCGAAAACTCAATTGATAGACTGTCGTGATAATAACTGCACAGTATATAAATAACTTCGCCGCAACGAGAACGATTCCTGTTGAATAACAAAAACTTATTCAAACCCTTCCACTTTCATTAGAATTGGTCTCCAGCACCCTACCATAGGGTGCGTAAAATTTAAAACTTATAACAGGCTCATCATTTGATGGAAAGCACTGTAAAATAAATGGTTCAGAAGTAATTGTTTTAGAAATCGTCAGATCATTAGTTGTTGTAACAACCATATACCAAGGAACAGTGCAGCGGAATTCAGAAACAGATAAACCAGTTACACTCACAGAACTGATCAAATTTTCGAGTACCATCAGTAGCAGAACGGCCGCGGTTCTTATGCAAGACCTCGGTCTTTCAAGATTATGTGTTTTGGAGTTTAATAAAAGCTTGGCCATCAGTGTAAATGCAAGTTAGTACAGATACCAAACTGACTTACGCTGCCTTCATAAAATTCATGCTATGAGGAAAAAAGAGTTGCCTTATACAACTAATGTAGATAAAAATAAGGTAGCAGCCATGGTCCTCGACACGGTTAGAACAGTATATCACATAGTTGAACCAGACATCGTGTGATCAATAGTCAGTGAAGGGCTATTGTGCGCTCTGTATCTAATCGTACTAATTTATTCGGAAAACGCTTGTTGCTTCAATATTGTACCTCTAAGTCCAAACGTTAACCTTGCTGACGAAGGCCGCAGATATTGTGGCTCTCAAACGGAATACGAACACACCCAAACACAATTTTATTTCGAGGCACATACTTTCGTTGACTCTGAAAGAAGTAGTGTGGCTATATGCCCCCTACAAACCGAAAATTTCTGTGTGCCTCTAGGAACGCAGTTAGAGGGCCAGCAAATGATTATTCATAATTTATTGTGACGGGGTCTTCACGTGGACGAAGAGAGAAGACTCGTTGTTAAGATGAAAACGTTTATTCGGCTCAACTTGTGGCCAGAAAACTTGAAGACAGATTACAGCAATACATGAGCAGTGATAGCGGTGAACAGAGCATTGGTCATCAATCAACTGACAAGTGGCGATGTACCGTGGCATTCATGTACCTTTTTCTGCAGATAGTTTGTCTATGCAAAACTTGATAGCACCAGAGCACCGAATCACAACGGCCTTCTCCTCTGCTGCATGACCACGATGTAGCATGTGGCGAATGTTGCCGTGCCGCCTACAGTAAGAAACAGTGGTGGTAGCGATTTCTGAACAAGAAAAAAAAAGGCACCTAATTTTTGTCAGCCACAAAGCGACATGCCGCAGTGCCTAAGAGAAAAAGAAGAGAAACGGGTGGTATAGTTTAAACGCTGCCATTGCCTTTATTGCCATTAGCTAGTGTGGTTGTTCGCTGCCTTATTGTCTCGCATTGAGCCGTTCATAGGTTGAGCCACAAGAAAAGGTGAAGAACATGAGCTTGCATGAATGAGCACTCGGAGGTTTCGTCTAAGTGTCGGGCGAATCTAAATAATCGAGGTTGTAGATCAATTACAGCTTGTTTTTCTAGCTGAGCTGATGTCGAAAAATTCTCCAGGAAGTGGCCAGGGGCGGCCTCCGCCTTGGTCGGCCTCTCTTCCACTTGATAAGGTGCCGCTTGAAGCGTCTTTCGCGGTGGTGTAAACAGCTTTGCTGTAGCTCTAGCGCCCCTGCATGGAGAATCCATTTGGTTTACCAACCCGAAAGCGGTGCAAGCTGAGCTCCAGTCGGCCACGCGCCACTACCTTCTCATTCCTGATGTTCGGAAGCTTGGCAAATGTGGGATTATTTGTAGATAGTTTGGCCGAGCTTGTGTGCATGATCTTCTAAATGCTCAACATTTGTATCGATGAAAGTGAATACTTTCATCCCGCCACATTTTGCATGCACCAAGGCGATTGTTCGCGGCGTAGGTAGTAGCTGAAGCCCAGAAGAGGCACTCGAGAAGCTTTTTGCCGCTGGTGAAATAGCTATATACCGGTGAAACAGAACAGTCGATAAACAACGGGTTCCCACTGAGTCGGTATTAGCCACAATTGCTGGTATGTCACGCCTTTTGGAAATCAGAGTGTGGCCTTTGATTTTTAGAGTTGACCCGCTTGCCTCACGTCCATTAAAATGTCGCAACTGCTGGCGCTACGGCCATAGTTGGGAGGTCGCAAATCTGCTTTGCGTTGTTGTTCTTGGCGTGAAGGTCACTCCCCGGACGACTGCTCTGCTCAAGTCCTCAAGTGCTGCTTTTGTGGAGGTACACACAAGGCTGATAATCTTACATACCCAACTAGAAACAAAGAGATACAAGTCTTGGAGGTAATAGACAAGAGGCGATGCTTACACAGGGACGCTATTTAAGCGATAAAAGAAAGAGAACATGGTTATCTAGCATAACTGCACGTCACCAGGCAATGATTGGGGCGAATATTTCGCAAGTGATTGCAGAACCGGTCAAAAAAGCTATGGAGAAACTGATTGAACGTGTCGTAGAGACTGTGTCCGAACGTTTTAGTGGGGGGTATTATCGTCACAAATGGGGCTATTGCTACAAGCGGGTAGTGTTCCGCCAGTGGGTCACAGCCAAGAAAATGTTTCCTCACAAGTAGACGCTGTTCACACGATGCTTTCGAATGAAGAACCTAGTTCCAGCTTGTCTGCAAAGAGTGGTAGCTCTTCAGATTCACAAATCTACCGTGCAGATTCACAGGAATTCGCAACCATGAATGTTCACCTTCGTGCACAAAAACGAAAGGGTCCTGCACTAAAGGTTTCCGATATCTGTACTAACTATAAATCAAAGAAAGTTTTACCTCAGATCAAGGGTACAGCTAACATTTTGGAGGAGGCTGTAGCCTCTATGATGCTTTTGTCACCGGAAGATAGACGAGAGTGCTGCAGTGGAACTGTCGATCCGTATTTGCTGCTTCACTGATCTCAACGTTTTAATTTTTCAGATTCATCCAGATGTTATCATATTACAAAAAACTTGGTTATCTCCAGATAAATTCTTTTGTCTGCATAATTACTGAGAAATCTGGTTAGATTGTCCATCCAGAGGATGTGTTTTACTCACTCTTCTGTCTAATATATTCTGCCATAAAGCAAGGCTATCCTTTCGGCTAATGCCTACAAGATGTGAAATATTAGCAGCAGAACTAACTTTTCCAGGAGGTCTCAAAGTTTCTCTGGTTAATGCATAATTTCCTTTGGGTGTGCTAAATAGTCTGTCACTAGATTCAGTTCTTCTGAAATGTAGAACAAGAGGGTGTGCTAGCTGGAAATTTCAACTTTCCTCATATATCATGGGGATTTGCAATGAACCAGAATGGAAAACGTCAGTGGGGCTGGGTGGCATTGAACAATTTTACCTGTCACAACACTGAATCATTCGTTCGGTGCTAGATCTCACGTTTTAGGGTCTAGGACTTTCGGTGTTGTCTGGGCAGACTGTTGACATGGGTTTGACTAGCGACCACATTCCCGTGATTTATTGAGATCATGGGTCACAGTATAATGCACAGTGTCTCATTCGTTCGTTTATTGCCCATAAAAGGTTTCAAATGAATTTGCTGGCAATTGTTACATCTTTGGTGACAATCCAAACAGCGAAGGTAATGTTTGCAATATTGTTGACTCTCCTCGTATGAGGTCGGAGTTCAAGATACCAGAAAAAAAAGATCCTACAGCTAGTATATGGTGGAATGACGAATGCTCCAGGGACTACAAACGCCGAAAGCAGCGTGGAAGCAGCTCGGGCATAATCAGTCTCCTAGTAACTGGAACAACTACAATCTTATTGCAGCGAGTTTCAAGCGTACTATCGCGAAAACGAAAGATGATTATAACGTTCGCCATTTTGAGTTCCCTTTAATATTAAACAATAAAAGCACATTGTTGCGGTATCTCAGATCAATCAAATTAATTCCATGTCCCATAAATGCGCAATCAATAGTGCATACTACCCAAGAATTAGACGTTTCACTAGGTGCATTCGCCAGGGGTTTGGAGGCTAGATTTTCTACCTGCATTCATTCACCTCTTGTGAGGCAAGGCGCTCTTGAAAATATTGAAGATATATTATTGTCGGCCCTCTCGTCAGTTGTAGCACGTTTATCAGCGGCAGCACCAGGCCCTGACTGTATCACTACGAAGATTCTGAAAGTCTTCTTGGATGTTGCTCCAAATGCGTTATTAGATACCGTAAATTATTCTATAAAACACTCTTGGATTTCTTCTGAGTGGAAGGAAGCCAAAGTTATACCCCTGCTTAAAGATCAGAACAAGAGACTTACTCTTGACAACATTCGACGGATTTTGTTAACGTACAATTTTGTAAAATAATTGAAAGACTATTACATGCTCAGATAACTAAATTTGTTAGTGGTAATAAATTATTAGGTCCCTGTCAAATTAGTTTTAGAACAGGAATGTCTATCGGGCGTGCTCCCATTGATTTGGAGAGCAGAATCTAGCTAGCACGGGGACAGAAACAGTATTGAGCATCAGTTACACTATATCTCTAAAGCCTACGATAGTGTCGAATACCAAATTTTACTATTAAGATGAGAGAAATAGGCTTGTCTGACTTTTTTATTGCGTGAACGACTGAGTTCTTGCTGGATATGGAGTTTTACTGTGTACAGGGTTGGATATCGACAAAGAAATTCGACAGACACGAGGTGTTCCCCAAGGAGCAGTTTTGTCCCCGTATACTCTTTAATATCTTGCCTACCTCCATTCCTTGTCATAAAAGAGTGAACACGTATGTTTACGCGGACGACATAGCATTCTTTGCATCTGCGGATGACATACAATCACTTTATACTCTTTTACAAGGATAGTTGTCTATCTTGAAAGCGTCGCTAGAGAGCATTTGTTTAACAATGTACAGAAATGTGCAGTTGTAGCACTCTCCCCACAAGACAATATAAATATATCACTATCATTCCACCAAGCAGATATTCCTCAAATGCAAACACTTAAGTAAATCGGAATCATCTATGATTAAAGCTCCGCTGGAGGATGCATATTGAGCATTCAGTGACCAAAGCGTCACGTGCGTTAGGCCTACTCAGAAGGATTGGTAATAGTCGATGGGGCACGCTGGCAGATGCCTTAATAATGATTTACCGGATGTACATGCGCCCTATACTAGAGTTTGGGTGTGCATTATTTTCTGGCATACCAGCATGGAACATACGGACGTTAGTTCTATTTGAGCGCCAAGCACTTTGCTGGTGCCTGGGGTTACACAAAATTATAGCAAACTATGTTCTATACGAGGAATCATGAATTCATTCTTTACCTGCTTGATTCAAAATAACAACAGTTCAAACATTCCTAAGAGTCTATGACTCGCCGATAAGACGAGAAGAATATATATTTATCAGTGATCCAGCTCTGTTTTTTAATATAACATGGCCTCGCTTTAATACCCCTTAGGTAATCGTTACCCAGAAGCTGTTGGACCCATTGCAGATAAAGATTAATGATGTAGCGCCTATAAGAGGCAGTTTCAGTGTATTAGCTATATCTTATGACGATATATTTCTAACAATGTGAAAAAACTGACTAGGAAGCTTCTCAATGGCATTTTTCAAGAGCCCTTATGTCAAATTGGTTCTACGGTTGTTATAGCAACTGATGCTTCGCACTGTGAAGAAAAAGCCGGGGTGGAAATTTTTGCTACCCAATTAGATTGGTCGTTCTGTTAGGCTTTCTGATTACACTTAAACATTTTTGGCCGAGTTCTTAGCTGTTATATCAGCCCTACGCGAAATTCCTTTAACCTTTACTTCTGTGGCTATAGTTACAGATTCATTGTCGATCTGTTTAGCACTAACTGCTTCAAGAGATTCGGATATTCTAAGATAATAGCGATTACTTGTTCCTGATGATTTTCGAAATCTGCGATTAATTTGGGTGCCGGGACACAAAGAAATTGTACTCAATGAAGTTGCGGAGAGCGAACCGGACAGGTCCGGTTCTCTCTCTCCTTCTTGTTACGGTGTTTGTTTCTGTGGCAAGGTTCAGAAAGTTGGCATTATCTGTGATTACTTTAACTCGAGGTTCGTCCCACGACTTTCTGCATCTACAGTTCCTTTGGAGCAGGAAATGATGTGCAGCCAGACAAGCTCAAGTTGAAATAACCAGAATGCGTTGTAGGATTCCAAATATAATTTTTTACATGTACCGTGTGGGTTTGGCGGTCTCACTCTATTGCTCATATTGCAACGAACTCGAAACTATCGAACACTTCTTGTTTAGCTGCTGATGTTTTTCGTTACACAGAAAACATATCAAAACTATATTGTGGCAATGTAGTCTACTGGATACGTCGGCCGTTTTGCTATTATCTGAGGCATTTGCGCTGGGGCGCTCGGACAGAAATATTTTCAAAGCTGTCAAAAAGTTCATATGGGACTCGAATAGATTTGGTAGGTGTATCAACTAATAACAATTCTTTATCCAGCCTTCCCAGTCAAAAGATTTTTAGTCTCTAGGAAATTACACATAGTATGACTTAAAAGTATATTTATTTACAGTTAACGTCACAATAAAAATTAATCAAACAATTATTTTAGCTCTTACTAAATAATATTCATAAATTCAGTATGTATGATCCACCCGACTCATGGCCGATCTGCCAGAGTGGGTAGGGGCCAATGATCCAACGAGTATCATCATCATCATCATCTAAGCGTTGCACCCGTTTTGCTGGCCTTCAATTTGGGAACGTCGGCGGCAAATCGGCCTGCCATCGGCGACGGTGAAAAAGTGAAAAGGAGATGGCCATTAGATCTCGTGTTCAAACGTGGCAGCATCCTTTCGCAGCTGCAAAAAACAGTCTATACATGTGTCGTCTGACTGGTCTTCGCGCAAGACCTGGAGTAATCTCCAGTGCTCGCGCCTGGAGCACAATGATAACAGAACGATGCACGTACAATGATCGCAAACCTCTCTGAACGATGAGGCGCAGTTCGCGCTGAGCATTTCTACCATAAACCCAGGAACCAACACTCCTGCAGACTGCCCTCTGCTCGACAGCCATGGTCTAATCTACCATACGATGAGTGATCTGCCGTCTCTCGTTCCTCACGCCGATAAAGAAAGCCAAATTCGTGATGATATCCATGACAAAAGTAAAAGTCCCGGCTCTTTTTGATACTGGCTCAGCTGTTTCTATTTTCGCGGATCGCATCAAGAATGTGTGCGAAGTAAAAGGCGTAGCTTTGTGAAGGTAAACAATAATCTAAGTGTGGTTTCTGCTCAGTCCATCTCATCTACACTTGCAGCTCGTTTAGCGGTTACACTCGGCAGGCAAAAATTTTGTCTACGTTTCCTACATTTACACGGATTTATTTTCCGGTGATCTTGGGACGCAATTTCATAGCCAAGTCGGCAATCGTGCCAAATATCCGTACGGGCACCCACAGCCAAAGCATAAATGCAAAACCGTCCACGTTTGTGCCTACTTTGCCTGAACTTCATCTAATCTGCATGCAACAAATGTGTATTCATTTTTCGAGACCACAGCTGACTTCTTGACTGTTATCGAATGCTTCAAAGGTCCATCAGAGTTAAAAGCGAAAATCGAAACAGCCCTGATGCCCATTGCACCGATGTTCACGGAGGCTCCTGGCAAGGTCAATGTATTAGAACACAGGATTGAAACAGCTGACGTCCACCCTATCCGTTTCAATCCGCGCCCCTAAGCGTGCACAAGCGGGCACTTCTGGACGCTGCTCTCCAAGAAATGCTCGCCACTGGTGTTGTAAAAGCATCCCACTGTCAATGGGCGTTTCCAATTGTTTTAGCTCCCAAGAAGAACGGCTCTGCGCGGTTGTGCATTGACTACCGGCGGTTAAACGCCGTCACGGTTCGAGACTCGTACCCATTCCCATCAACAGACTGGGTGAATTTCACTGGTAGATCCGGACCGGCCGTCGAAATTCTGGAGCGAGCACTCGGATTGCGCGAACCCAGATCGGCCAATGGAACACGTGGATGCCCCGCCTCAATTCGCACTGGACGCTGTTTGCACATACGTCCCTAAACCAGTACCGAAAACTTCTTCGACACAGCTGATTATCTTCGGCGACTTCGATCCTGCACATGGCGCGAAAGCAAGTACAGCTCGTTGTTCTCGCTGCTGCTACTGCTAGCAGAACTAGTACTCTCGCTGTCGCTCAAAGCGAGAAGCTAAGCAGCAGTAGCACGTGCAGAAGTGTCAAACAATGCCGTTTAGAAATGTAAAAACGTGAACAAAATACCGCCCCAACAAAGAAACAAAAAGAAAAAAAAACGCTCATGGCAGCTGCAGGCAACAGCGCTGCCCAAGTGTACCGGAAATGACTGCAACGCACTCTCGGAGTGGCGGCGAAATCCGTCTCTGCTGGACGGTGCATGCGGAACGCTGCGTCACGGAGTTGGTTGCACCTAATCTGTTAGTGGAACACTTGAACTTGCTTTGAATCTAACAGCGGAATGCAGCTTCTCGGTGGCGGACAGGAAAACTTACTCCCGCTCGACGAGTGCAATTCGCCATCTGTTATGTACTCCCTTGGGGCCACCAAATATTTCACTACGCTTTACTGCAGCAGAGGCTTCTTGCAAATCGCTTTAGCAGAGTGCGATTGTCACAGAACGAGCGCTAAAAATGGGCGCGGCGCCAAATTGTCGCGACGAAACGCCGGAGTGACGCCGCGAGGTCAAAAGAAAAAAGAAAACAAACATCTAAAGGCTCCCCCGGGCGCGCGCTCTCCCCTCGGAAGCGTGGCTTCGCCGACGAACCTCCTCACCCCACATCAGCGCCCGAGCAAGGCCGCGAAATTTCTAGAACGAAGGAGGCGTGGTCACGCCGGGTTGAGTATTCCATCGCGGAGGGCATTCCAACCGTCTCGCCCCCTCCCCAGCCTTCGCTGCGTATCGCGCCGACGAAATGACGAGAACTTTCTGGAATGTCGCGCGGAAAGTATTTAACCGAGCAGCCGAGATGAGAGAGCAGGAGAAGACGGAAGTTTGCGCCAGAGCGCGTAGGGTATACCGCCGTGTAGTCGGGGAAGGTTTTGTCCGTAGAGACAAAGCAGGAGATGAAGAGGATTTCCACCTGAGGGGTGATGACTCGAGCTACAGGCAAGAGTGTGTGTTTACCGCTATCGAGCGAAGACGCGTGGCAACAGCTGCGTGTGTGAAGCCGACGTGTTCCGGCGAAGAAGTTTGAAGCTTGGAGAGTGGCCTATTGAAGACGGGAGGTTTCCTGGAAGAGAAACTTCGGCTAGGTTTCCTGGAAGAGAAACTTCGGCGAGGTTTCCTGGAAGAGAAACTTCGAGAGCTGCGGAACGACAACAACGCTGGACTTTGAGTGAGTGATTCTAGGAAGAGTATCATCTAGACTTTGGTTCCAAGAACTTCGGACTGAATAGGTTTTCTATCTCTTTAGTCTTTAAGTGTCTTGGTTGTTCAATGCATGCGACTGCATTGTAGTGCGTATTGTTGTCTGTGTCCGTTGTTTCGAGAGTGGTTGATTGTACTGTGTAGTATGTTGTTTGATTGGTTTGACTGGTGACATATTGTATACAACTATTGTGGAGTGTGCATTTTTCGTGTATTGTTTTCGATCTGCCGTTATTGAGAATATAATTTGTTTGTTTATCAACTCTCGGCTCTGACTTGTTCTTTGGGCCACAGCCGGCGTCCGCTGGCGCGCCAAAAGGGACCACTTCTAAATTGTCCACGCTTTCGTGGTGCGGTTCGGGGGGCCGATACTTCGGCCCTTGGAATTAGCCCGGCGATAGCCTCCCGAATTAACGGGACCGGTGTGACAGTTAATCTGGCGTCCGCGACAGGACCTTTTGGTGCACAGTGTGTCCAAAGTAGTGAGAAAGAGCCTCGAGTTGTTGATACTGCTATCGGACCGATTTTGTGTGTTGTTCAGTGTTCTCGTTAACGAGCGCAGGGGAGTGTTCCGATAGACTGATTTAGGCAGATACTTTTTACACGCGGCAAGGTTTCATTTGCGAGACACAATAGATCTCGAAAAGTTAGTTGCTCTTGGTGAGAAGATGGGTCTTTCCGGCGCCGAACTACGGAAATGGGTAAGCCAGAAGGAGAAAGAGGCGGTGGAGAGAGAGAGGTTGGCAGCTGAGAGTGCCAACGAAGAAAAAGCAGCTGAGTTGGAGAGAGAGAGAGGTTGGCAGCTGAGAGGGCCAAGGAAGAAAAAGCAGCTGAGTTGGAGAGAGGGAGGTTGGCAACTGAGATGGCCAAGGAAGAAAAAGCAGCTGAGTTGGAGAGAGAGAGGTTGGCAGCTGCGAGAGAGAAGGAAGAAAGAGAGGCAAAGGAGCGACAGCTGAAGGAAGAAAGAGAGCAACAATTGAAGTTGGAATTGGAGAGAGAAAAGTTGGCAGCTGAAAGGGCGAGAGAAGAAAGAGAGGCAAAGGAGCGACCGCTGAAAGAAGAAAGAGAGGAAATGGAACGGCAGCGGCAGCACGAGATGGAACTCGAGCGGCTCCGTTTGCAACAGCGAAGTGAACTTACCGTCCAAGCAAGAGTTAAAAGCAGCGAACGGGAAGACCACGGCTTCCGCTTGAACCCAAGCAAGCTGCTCGTAGCGTTTGATGAGAGGAAGGACGACCTTGACGCGTACCTTCACAGATTTGAGACGATTGCGAGGAGCCAGAATTGGCCGGAACATCAATGGGCAACTGCTTTGAGTACTTGCTTGAATGGTGAAGCGCTCAGTGTGTACGGCAGGCTGACGCCGACTGATGCAGCCAACTATGCAAAGGTGAAAGCTTCTTTGCTGAAGCGATTTAGATTTACTGTGGAAGGATTCCGGGACAGATTTCGGACAGGAAAACCAGCTGATGGGGAGACGGCTACGCAGTATGCCGCCCGACTTTGCCATTATTTCGACAGATGGATTGAACTTTCAGGAACAGCGCAGGAGTACGATGAACTTAGAGAGCTCCTGATTAGAGAACAATTTCTTACTAGTTGCCACCCAAGCCTGTCGCTGTACTTGAAAGAGAGGAAAGCTAAGTCACTTGAGGACATGCTTGAATTAGCTGATCTATTCTTGGAAGCGCAAGGTGGCAATAATTTGGCCAAGGTCAAGAAGGATTGTCCCGAAGATTCGAAGAAATCGGCTCCCGAAGAAAAGAAGCGTGCACCGCAGAGTGTTCCGCGATGTTTTCTGTGTAACCGAGTAGGTCATCGCGCGAGCAACTGTCGTACTAACTTTACGAGCCCTACGGTAGTAAAATGTTTCAAGTGTGGTCAGACTGGGCACAAAGCAGACGCTTGTCAGAACGGGGTGAGTCAAACTCACCAGGTATCCTGTGTGCAAGCGGCACCGAAATCTGATAATAATGCCGTCACCGATGGATTCGTAGAGTTGAAAAATGGGGAGAAAATTCCTATTGTGGGTGCTGTGGTGACAAAACAGCAAAGAGGTGCTAGGAAGGGAATGCCTGTGATGCCTGGAAAAGTTGCGGGCAAGAAGGTTACGGTGTTAAGAGATACCGGTAGCTCCACGGTTATCGTGCGGAGAAATTTGGTACGGGAAAGTGAGTTAACAGGTAAAACGAAACCAGTTTGCCTAATTGACCGTACGGTTCGGATGCTTCCCGAAGCAGAGATTGAGGTGGAAACCCCGTACTTCAGCGGGAAGTTTACCGCTCTATGTATGACGACCCCCCTTTACGACCTTGTCATCGGAAACATCGACGGGGCGCGAGGACCGAATGATCCGGAATGTTTGGGAGAAGACCCTAAGATAGAGCCCTCGCCAACCCAGCGACCGCGAGATACAGTGGAGGAGCAGCCCGTGACGGATCTTACTAGAGCCCAAGGTGAAGCCGAGGCGCAAGAGACAGTGAAGGAGAAGATGATCGTGTTGAATGAGTTCACGGGCCGAGAACTGGACTTACGTCGGCAGGACCTCAACCTACCGATAGTGTAACGGTGACGGAGTCGGCCAGCCCGGCCCAATGTCGTGACATGAACAAGCGGGTGACAGGATCGGTTAAGCGTTATCACCCGTTAACAGCGTCAGAAGTGACAACGATGGCTGAGACGCCGCCTCAGACCCCGTCGTTGAAAAAGGCTCGCCGAAAAAGAACCAGGAAAAACAAGAAGAGATCGAGCGAGCACCGCAAGAAAGGACGCAAGCGCAGCTCGAAATACACAGGATAGGTTCTGAGGTGGAATCGAATTGTGTTTGGCAGGGCTGAGTGCCATATGTTGTGTTAATGTTCTTGTTGTCCTGTGTCGCAACTGTATGTAGAGTGAGTCAAAATGTTCGTTTCGGTGATGTGATGTATAGTAATGATGTGAGTATAATAATTGTTGTAATGAGAGAACTTTATACACTTGTATTGTTTGGAATGTGTGATGAAGTGTTGTAGGCATGTACCTGTGGCTATATTTCATGTGTCGTGGAATTGAATTACATTGTACAGTTGTATTGAGTGATCTATTGTGAATGTGAAGTGTCATGAGCGACGGATTGTGTTACAATCTGAGAGAGTGTGTGGTGACTGTTCGCGCTCGTTTGTGTGGTTTTGAATATTATGAGATAATATTCTTAAAGTGGGGGCAGTGTCACAGAACGAGCGCTAAAAATGGGCGCGGCGCCAACTTGTCGCGACGAAACGCCGGAGTGACGCCGCGAGGTCAAAAGAAAAAAGAAAACAAACATCTAAAGGCTCCCCCGGGCGCGCGCTCTCCCCTCGGAAGCGTGGCTTCGCCGACGAACCTCTTCACCCCACATCAGCGCCCGAGCAAGGCCGCGAAATTTCTAAAACGAAGGAGGCGTGGTCACGCCGGGTTGAGTCATCCATCGCGGAGGGCATTCCAACCGTCTCGCCCCCTCCCCAGCCTTCGCTGCGTATCGCGCCGACGAAATGACCAGAACTTTCTGGAATGTCGCGCGGAAGGTATTTAACCGAGCAGCCGAGATGAGAGAGCAGGAGAAGACGGAAGTTTGCGCCAGAGCGCGTAGGGTATACCGCCGTGTAGTCGGCGAAGGTTTTGTCCGTAGAGACAAAGCAGGAGATGAAGAGGATTTCCACCTGAGGGGTGATGACTCGAGCTACAGGCAAGAGTGTGTGTTTACCGCTATCGAGCGAAGACGCCTGGCAACAGCTGCGTGTGTGAAGCCGACGTGTTCCGGCGAAGAAGTTTGAAGCTTGGAGAGTGGCCTGATGAAGACGGGAGGTTTCCTGGAAGAGAAACTTCGGCGAGGTTTCCTGGAAGAGAAACTTCGAGAGCTGCGGAACGACAAAACGCTGGACTTTGAGTGAGTGATTCTCGGAAGAATATCATCTAGACTTTGGTTCCAAGAACTTCGGACTGAATAGGTTTTCTATCTCTTTAGTCTTTAAGTGTCTTGGTTGTTCAATGCATGCGACTGCATTGTAGTGCGTATTGTTGTCTGTGTCCGTTGTTTCGAGAGTGGTTGATTGTACTGTGTAGTACGTTGTTTGATTGGTTTGACTGGTGACATATTGTATACAACTATTGTGGAGTGTGCATCTTTCGTGTATTGTTTTCGATCTGCCGTTATTGAGAATATAATTTGTTTGTTTATCAACTCTCGGCTCTGACTTGTTCTTTGGGCCACTGCCGGCGTCCACTGGCGCGCCAAAAGGGACCACTTTTAAATTGTCCACGCTTTCGTGGTGCGGTTCGGGGGGCCGATACTTCGGCTTTTGGAATTAGCCCGGCGATAGCCTCCCGAATTAACGGGACCGGTGTGACAGCGATGCTGAGAAAACGGCACTTACTTGCCACAGTGATTGATCAAGTTTACGAAGTTACCTTTCGGATTTTGCGATTACCGTGCCATATTTCAGTGCGTCATGGACATTTTGAGTCGTGCATTAAAGGGGCCTTCAAATACTTTTTTAAGTAACCATGCAATGCATTCACTGGAAAAGCTTATTTTCTCAAGAATTCATGACAGCAAAAAGTATAAGAATTCGTCCTGTTCGAGTGGAGTTACAAAGCTTTGTCACGTTCTGCAATTGCTATCTATCTTCTCTCGTCATGACGAAAGTGCTGGAAGCTCAGAAGAGAGGGATGGCCGGGCAACAAAAAAACGTAACGCATGCTTCGTGACCTTAAGCATTTCTTTATTTTTTTCTTCGAATGTGCGGCTTTTTCAGTGTTATTGCGCGCGCACGCCTCGACACGTTGTGACCTCCCGTTGCGACCTCTGTAACGACCAAGCGCGCCAAGTTCAAATCAGCCAATGTCTGATAGATGGGTTCACAACGAGTGACTTTTAGGCTTTTTCCGTGATTTGTCGAGAGATGAGAAAGCAATTATTGGCTGTCTGATAATTTATTGTGAATTTCGGGCTGCGTGCTGCGCTATATTATTTGGCTCGCGTGTTGTCGGGAGCCTATATACTATACCGATCGACAGTGTTTTCTGACCAAGATCAAAAAGTGTTGCAGGGCCCCTTTAAAGGCGGTTCTCGTTACCTGCGTTGCTGGCTTCTGTACTGGGAAACTCGGCTCGCTGACCCCACTTAGAGGAGGCGGGGCCTTCAGGCTAAAGGCGCAAGACATATGAACGATTAGAGGTTATGCACTGCGCCGTTGAGAGTTAGTGATGCTGTCGGGTACATCCTCGTAGTCAATTAGGCTGAGACGTCAAACCACTCTGTATGGTCTAAAGTACCATCCCAGAAATTTTCGCTCCGTTCACGTTGCAGTGCGAGCGTCCACACCCAAACACGGTCGCCGGGTTGATATTCAGCGAAAATTCATCGAAGATTGTAACGGCCGCTGTCATTCAACTATTGGTTCTCGATGTGTAGGCAGGCGAGTTGTCGTGCTTCTTCGGCGCGCTGAAAGTAGCAGTCACATAGAGGTTTTCTTCGTCCGCGACGATGGACAGCATGGCGTCGAGCGTCGTGGACTTGTTCCCTCCGTTGATAAACTTGTGTGGTGACATCAACGTCGTCTCCTGCACCACCGTATTGTATGCGAAGGTCACGTACGGAATGATGACATCAATCGTTTTGCGCTGGACGATGACGTACATGGCCAGCATGTCGGCGATACGCTTGTGCAGCTGGTTGGCGAGACTGTTCGTCTTGAAGGTGGTACGCTGTCATCGAGCGGTGGCTTGTCTGGCTGTGTGCCAAGATCACCTGAGTTTTTTCAGAAGTGAAGGTCATACCTCTTTTGGTATTACGGATGGCGCAGGACGGAAAGAAGTGCCATGACGCGGGACGATGTTTGCGAGGAAGAAATTCGCTACTCCGACGTCGGGAAAGGTCCAAGTAGGTTCTTTAGTAATTGCTGGAGCAGCCGGTGTGGTGGCTTGATGGGCTGCAGAAGGCCAGCTGACCTAGGTGACAGTGACTTCCGTCGCTGAAAGTCTCGGCAGGTGTTTAGGCAGTGGGTGACGTCGGCAGCGAGATGGGGTCAGCATTACTTTTCCTGTATGCTCGCTAGCGTGCGAGAAAATCTGTGGTGTCCAGCCATCGTCATGCAGAGCATGTAGAACGTTTTTACGTAAGCCCGAAGATTAGGTAGTTGGCCAGGTGGGGTGAGTTCATCTTGACGAGGGTGCCTTAACGCAAGAAAAACGACGCCAGGCCTCACTTGAATACCTATGGAAAAACGATAGCTTTGCTCTCGAGTTAATACACGAGGTCATCCATTTCAGGGTTGGCTCGCTGTCGTTCTGCAAAGTCATCGACGCTCAAGCTTTCCAAGAAGCTGATGCCGTCCTCGTTGTTTAGCGCTGGTGTGTCAAAGGGAAGGGGGACAGGCAGTCGGCGTCAGTGTCTTCACCCCGACTTGTAAACAACTTCACTGTGTGGTGTGACCTGAAGGGCTCTTCTGCGTACCTGGCCAACGCAGAGCTTGGTAGTGGCTCACAACTTCTAAAGTCCTGCCGCAGAGGTACGGGTGAAACGCGAAGGTAGCCCAGAGGATCGGGAGACACTCCTTTCTTGCTGTGGAGTAGTTAATTCCCGTCTTAGATAGCGACTGGCTCGCATGACTCATGACGCTTTCAAGTCTGCCAATCTTCTGCATCAGGACAGCTCCGAGCCCTGAACTGCTTGCGTCGGTGTAGATTTCCGTGTCGTCATCTTTGTCGAAAGACGCCAGTATCGTCGGTGTCTACAGGCATCGTTTTAGTTCTGGAAATGCTTACGCCTGCGGCGTTTTCTACTTGAGCTCGACGTCGATCTTTGTAACGTTAGTGAGCGGCTCGGCAACGCGGGCAAAAGTTTTGACGAAACACCTGTTATAGGCGCACAGGCCGAGAAATCTACGCACGGCCTGCTCGTCATTGGGTGGTGGAATTGCAGCGATGACTGCTGTCTTCTGCTGGTCAGTGTGTAACTCAGACTTTATCACGGGTCTCTAGAAAAAGAGTTCTTCTTATGTAAAACAGCACTTTTCTGGCTTGAGGGCGAGTTCACAGGTCACGATTGCCTGAAATACAGCTTTAAGGCGCCGGAGATGCTCATTGAATCTTGAGGAAAACACGACGACACCGTTCAAGTACACGAGGCAAGTCTAACAATTCAATCTAGGCAGTAAGGTGTCTATAACACGCAGTAACGTCCCAGGCACCAAAGAAAGACTAAAGGCATGATTTTGAACTCTAAGAGGCCGTCTGGTGTAATGAAGGCAGTCTTTTCTTGGTCAAAAATGTCTACTTCGATTTGCATGTAGCCTATCTTGAGGTGCATCGATGAGAAGTATTCAGCGTTGTCGAGTCGATGAAGAGCGTTGTTCATTCGGGGGAGAGTGTATACGTCTTTCATCGTGATCTTGTTGAGGTGCTGCTAGTCAACGCAGAAGTGTAGGGCACAATTTTTTTCCCTAACACCACCGGTGATGCCCATGAACTCTTCAAAAGCCGGATATTGTCGTCACGTAGCACTTCGTCCACTCGTTCTTTATGGCCTCGATTTCCCGCGCCGAATCTCTGTAAGAGCTCTGAAAGAGTGGCTAGGCACCTTCTTCTGTTATGATTTGATGTTTTGCGACAGGGATCTGTCAAACTCTTGAAGACGACGACAAGCAGTTCTTGTATTTCAGGGACATATTTCTGAGCTGTTGTTGCCTATGCGTTGGAAGGCATGAATTAACGTCGAAAGCTGGCTGAAGTGTTTCAGTCAAAGGAGTAAATGCGGCAGAATCGGTGAGCACGACAGCATTGTTGGATTCCAGTATTTTGTTTTTAATGTAAGCAACCATCGTAACTGTTCTGACGTGCTTGTACTCATTGCTGAAATTCGTGAGAATTACAGTTGCTTTTCCTATACGCAGCTCGGTGCCTTCTTTCGCGATGCAAATATTGCAGTCGGGCTACAAATGCTGATTGCCTTCAACGACGCCTTCGAATTTTGTGGTTTCGGAGTGCCGACAAAATTGATGACGCTTGAATGAGGTGGAATGACGACTTGGTCTTCCAGCACATTGGGCGCGCGTCATCCCAGCGGCGTGTGCGTCGGTAGTGCCTTTTCTGTGCATATTGTTATAAATTTGTTTTTAGTGTAGAGAGCACGAAGATTATGTACCGCAGTGGATCATGATGTTGGCAAGAGGAGCCGAGCGCGAGCTGTTGGTCCTAGGACTGTGATTCCTGTTTCGGTTGCTGCCGCCCGCTTTCCGTATCAACAGACCTGCTGCTCAAGTACTACTTACACCAATAAACCGCTTTTATTAGGTATATGATGGCACCATGAAGGATCAGGAAGTCCTTGCCAAGGATGGCACCTCTCGAGCAATTCTGTAGTACGAAGAAGCTTGCGAAATAAATCTGACTGCTAATGGTGACTCTGGCTAAGCAGATTCCTGCTGGTGTAACTAGGTGACCTCCAGCCTCACGGATTTCAGGCCCTTCCCTGGTGGTCCTAACTTCTCTAAACTTCGCGGAGAACGTTTTACTGATGACGGAATAGTCGGCTTCAGTGTCAACAAGGTCTTTGACGCTGTGGCCGTCGATGGAACATTGACGTTGCTAGTTCATCATCTTGCGTTGCAGTTGGGTCGTGGCGTTGGATTACGGCTGTGATGGTTTGTACCTCTGATTTGATGTTGTGTCATAAGATCGTCTTCTGGCCGTGAATTGTTGACGTCGGAACTACGTTGACGTTATGGCGGGTTCTTGAGAATTAGTCGCAGTGTCGTCGGCGGTGGTGGAGTATCTTCGGTGGTTCGTCGTACAGCAACCGCACCTCCATCAGTGGCTGCCATTAGTTTTCCGAGTACAGGCTAGGCGACTGGCCCCGGATGGGGCCAGTGTACGAGCGCCGGTGAAGTGATATGTAGCAGCCGGGGGATGGTCAATGGCAAGATCCTCGGAGCGTCGATTGCGCTGCTACGAAGTCGTGGCTGATGTCGCGTGGTCTTTCACCCCACTGTAAATGCGGCACGTCAATGGCGAAACCACACAGTCCCATTTGATGGTACTGGCAGCGGCGGCAGGTGAGGTCAGCTTCTCCGCAGCGGTAGCAGAGTGGTTTGTGGTCGGCGGCGTGCGACAGGTCAATTTCCGTGGGAGTGTAGCACTGGCTGGTGGCGGCTCGAGGGTAAGACGTTGGCAGTGGTGGCGGTGATGTCTGGCGACGAAAGTGCGGTGGCTTATCCTTTTTACGCACACGCGGCGGAGGAACATTGCGTCGAGATACAGCAGTGTAGCTCGTGGCTTGTAGATCAAGCTGGGCTGGTTCGGGTGGGCAGAGAAAATGCAGAAAATATTGGCGTATGACGTCAGAGATCAGATCCACTGGATTCTGGGAGGTCGGCAGCAGTTTACGCAGCTTCCTGCCCTTCCCTCATTTTATTCTCTCTCTCCCTCTCTTCCCGTACAATGTATCTGATGGTCTCGCACAGGTCGTGTATGCTGAGGGCTTGAACTTTAGCGTAATCTGTCGTTGCGGATTGGCGATCGTACTGCCTTTTTTCTCATATCAAGTGCCTTTTCTATTGTTGCGGTCTCTATCAGGATTCGTCTACACTCTTAGGCGGGTTGCGAAAAAATCCTGCAAACAGCTTCTGCTTTACTCCTCGCATATTGAACTGGAGTTTCTTGTCCTCTGTCATGACGGAGTCGGCTTGACGAAACAGGTGGGTGATTTCTCACGTGAAAATGGTGACGTTTTCGTTTGGTAGCTGCACTCGTGTCTCCAGCAATGCAGCGGCCTTTTTTGCGGGCAACGGTCGTGAAAGTTTCAAACAATGCGCCACAGAAGAGATCTCACGATTTCAGTCCAGACACCAAATTCTCGAACCAGGTCCTCGCCGCGCCTTCCAAGTAGAAGTAGACACGACGCAGATTTCCTTTGATTCTCACTGTTCCAAATCAGCCTTTCGTTTATACGTCTCCAGCCAGGTCTCCGGATCTTCAAATGATAATTTGTGGACGGTCAGTGACTCTTTTGGCTCCTGCATTACGACCATGTCGGGCATTGTCGCCCTTATGTGCGTACAAGAAGGG
This sequence comes from Rhipicephalus microplus, assembly GCF_043290135.1. Classification (NCBI taxonomy): domain Eukaryota; kingdom Metazoa; phylum Arthropoda; class Arachnida; order Ixodida; family Ixodidae; genus Rhipicephalus; species Rhipicephalus microplus. The sequence continues at coordinate 141,071,497 of NC_134702.1, forward strand.
TTACCAGCATCGAAGGTTGTCATCCTCGCCGACTCTCGTGGTGCCCTTAACAGACTCACCAGCAAAAAGACTGACAGCCCTATTCTAAGCTACAGCGTAGAATCCATCAACAATATTCTGTCACGTGGGTACCTTCTGCACAGTGGGTACCTTCGCACGTGGGTATTGCGGGTATTGTGGGTATTGTGGATTGCCTTGCTTCGTGATGCAACCATGATGGCAGTGGCTGTCCGCGAATTCTATTTACGATGGACACCGCTCATCTGTTTATACACCGACACCTCCTAAAGTAGCGTCAAGACCAGCATGTGGCGAATGAATTGTTTCCTTCCGTGTTCGTGGCCATGGCTTGCCTCGTCGTTCCAGAGCGCTGTTGTACAAACGAAGAGTGGGCTCTGTGCTGGTGTGTGAACGATTACACAGTCTAGGGCGTGTGGACAGTTCGTTGTGTGCGGCTTGTAGCTCCTGCAAAACACTTGAGCACATCCTAGTGCACTGTCCCACTTTGCTATGCAGAGCTCTTTGTTGATTAAGGAATATAAATTTTAAGTACTTAAGTGTGCTACCCTAGACAACTACCTCTTTTTGAGCGGTTGTGCATCCCGATGCGATCAGGCCCACCGAGCTCTTCTTACATTTACGAACCAAATGGATCTGACCACCTATTTATAGACGGCTTTTTAAAGATGATAGTCTTACTTGGGGACCTTTGGCGCAAAAATTTTGGTATGTCTGTCTGTCTGTACATTTGTTTGTTTCTCCACTCTTAACAGCATCGGGTATTTGAAACGGCCGACCCCATCCGCAGCGCCCACCTATGTTGCTCAAGTTTCAGCGTTCATGCTTGTGCGATTGTCAATTAATAAGCGATTATGGCACGTGTCTGGGGCACCATAACAACACGTATATACTCTGCATAGGCGCCTTTTACTAAAAAGGCATACATAAGTATTTTCAGGGGCTGTAGCGCTTATCACGGTGCGCTGACCAACCAACGCTTGCACGGAACGGTGAGTGTTTCCAACGCTTTGCTAAAACGAGACGTTATGGCACCTACCCATCGCCTTGCATTCTACACCTTATCTTCTCTGAGGTGGGCGCGCACACCCGTATCAGAGCCACGCGCTTTGTTTTTGAAAAACACTGCCAGATGGCGCTCATGTCTTATGTATGACGTGACTTGATGCGCTTGTTCGCCTCCGCTGCACGCACGAGGCACTCTAACGCAGCGCCTCCAGAATACCATTCACCAATTTTCTTGAGCAGAACATCAAATACACGTTTTGTTCACTCTTTCCACACGCAACACTGTCGTCTTTTGACGACATTCGCAGAATAAATTAAGATACGGGGCCAATTTTTTATTTATGTTTTTTTTACTCTCACTCGTTGAAGTCTTCGCTTTGTCAATTTTTATTCCTCATCTTCTTTCCGCTTTCTTCCCTCGAATCTTTGTTTCTCCTGTTTTTTCCCTCCTCCCGAAAGAGAGAGCAGGCGTTGTATCCTCCAGGTGGCAGTTGCCAGCTTGCTATCTCCCTCTTTCCTCTGTGTCCTTGGGTATATGTGTATGCGAATATAAATAATAATAATAATAATAATAATAATAATAATAATAATAATAATAATAATTGGAAGAGGAGCTCTCATTGTCGCAGCAGTGGTGGTGGCTTTGTGCTTGGGAGTGTTAGTGTGTAAAGCCCCGTATTCTGGAGGTAGCCCTTGTTGCCTGAAGCCTGCTCTCCCCATGAGGTTGGCGGGGATGTTTGCTTCAAGGTTGGGGATGGGCTCTCTACTGAAGGGGGCCATTTGGTGCAGGATGGAAAGTTCCCACGCCAGGTGTTATGGGGTCACGATGTGGATGAAGAAAACAGACTAAATGCTCAGATGAAACTGTTTATTCAGCCAAACTTGCGACCTGGAAACTGAAGGACAGAATACAGCAATGTATGGGCACTGATAGCGGCGAACGAAGCGTCGGCCGTAGATCAACGAACAAGTGGCGCAGCGGCATTTATACATGTGTCATTGAATATTGCAGCCTTATCACTGGTCTTCGCGTAAGATTTAGAGCAATCCCTAGTGTTCGCGCGTTGCGGCTAATCTTAGCAGAATGAACTATAATGATGGCGAACCTTCTCGAACAGTAGTGCGCAGTTTACGCTCAAGATTCCTGACCAAGGCTTTGTGAGCCAAAGCCAAATCAAGCAAAAGTGAAAAAAAAGAAACACACGTGGCAGTATTAAGGATCAATCTTTGAACAGTTTGACTATTTTTTGCTTTCTCAATAGAGCTGAGTGACGTTTTCATGGAGTAAATGAATGTCTTACATTATTGATGGGTGTTTTTGAAACGACCTAAAACGGTTCTGAGCTGTTGTCAGCACATCTTCAATTATCGGCCAGTGAAGTGGTGATGAGGAAGAAAACTTCGCAGCCACTTGATAAATGATGTTAGTCGCATGGAAAACCAAGTGTGTCCACGTGAAAATACTTGCGGCAAGCAACAATGTGACTGACGACACAATTATTCATAACAAAAGCCACGGATACACCTACTCTATTCTTAATAACGAAATATTTTTTGTAATCGCTGTTGTGTGTCTATCTTCGTCCTACATCTCTATCTGTTTCTGTTTTAAGAAAGCAGCGCGTACACGATGTAGACAAAATGCTAGAAGGAGGCAGTACAACTGTGTCCTTGTAGTCTAATGTCTCTGTCGTGTTCTCGCGGACTTTCCAAGTATAACAAAAGGTTATGGTTGGAAACCACTCACACAGATCTTCGTATGACGAAGCCCTGGATGCGTTTTATATTTAGTTGTGAATGCCTCAGGGCATGATTGTGAAAGTCTGCACCAAATCTTACATTTTGCACGTATAGTAAGCAACAAATCTTAGAATAGAAAAAAATGCAAATTCTGTTTGCATACGTCCTGAGGGGTTGTTATGACGAGACCACAAACGTCTTGAAATTAAGTCTGTGATGAGCAGGTATGCATCAGAAATGAGTCGAATGCCGTATGACACTCATGCTTAGATATTAATAACAGTGTGATGATGTAAACAGAAACATCAATAAACGAACGACTTCCTGTTTAACAGCACCACAAACTCGGGCATAATTGCCACAGTTTGGTGAAACTGAGAATCTTTCCCAACTCTTGGGGTATTCCAATTCGTGTAAAAAAATAGAGCGAACAGGTCAAATCCAGCTTTTGGTTCCCACTGCGTTCCATTGGTTTCGGTGTAAAGGAGCATGGTCGATAGAGATAAAAAAACATTCCAGCAGATCTCGGGCAGAGTACTAACAACTTCACGAAAAGTAATCTGCGAGGAGCTGTCCATACCTTGATTTCAGGTGAAAGCGCCACAAAGAATTACGTACTTGTTCAATTCAGTAGGCTAGCCTGCATGGTAGCCGACAGATACAATCACGTTTGAGCGCAGATATCAGTTTAAACTATAACAACTGCATGACTTCATGTGCAAATCACTGCAGCCATGTTGTACGGATTGATGAAGTTTCTTGCGAATATCTCGAGGAAAACAAACATTTCCCAAAAACCATGTTCTGCTTCAGAGCTCACCTGCCCACGCACTACATACTACTGCAGATCACTGAAAAAGTCATAGACAGACTGGTCACGCATTCCAGAGATCTATCCTTGCACTAGACACGAAAGAGGCTTTTGACAACGTGTCGCATGAAGCCCTACTGCAACACCTTAACATCTAGAGCTGTGGGTAAAAAGTTTATAACTACGTTAGATCTTTTCTGAAAGAAAGGACAGCTGCAGTGAGAATAGGCGTCTTGCGCTCTGAGAAATTGGAAATACTGCCGAATGGTACGCCCCAAGGCTGCAATATATCTTCTACTCTTTTCAATCAAAGGAACTCCAACAAAAGAACTCCAACAAATAGCAGGAATTGACAATGCAATATCGTCGCTGCTGTGAACACACGTGCACTGCCCCTCCGGGAGACAGAGCATCGTCCCGATGCTAAAGGAACACACTAGTTACAAAAAATAGAAATTGTTAGTACCTACTAAGAGCCGAGTGATGAAAATGCCTCTTAGTCTATCGTTGAAAAAACTTCTTGAGACGCGCGACGTGGACTACTTCAGGTCGCAAGCGTCGCTGCTGTGATTGTGTCACTACATCAGGTACAACTTCGTAGACAAGGAGCCCGAGTCGTCGCGTTAACTTGTACGGTCCAAAATACCGGTGTAGGAGTTTCTCGCCGAGGCCCCGGCGGCAAATCGGTGTCCACACTATAATGCAGTCACCGGGTGCGTACCGCTGGTCGCGCCGTCGTAGGTTGTAGATTCGGCTGTTCGTGTGTTGCTGCTCTTTGATACGCATTCGGGCGAGCTGGCGGGCTTCCTCGGCATGCTGAAGGAAATCGACCCTGTCCCCATGAGCGCTCCCGTCGTCGACGTGGGGCAACATTGCATCCAGCATGGTAGTGAGGCCAGCATGGTAGTAAGAAAGTGAAAACCATGTGGGACGACCCGCAGATACGCACAGCAGGAGGCCACCTGATCACGCCTACCGGACGATGCACAGCACGAGTGGTTAATGATGGTCACAGCTACACTGTGAGCTTCATCATTATACAGGAATGCTCTCTCGACGTGATCCTGGGGATGGACTTTCTGAACGAAAACGGCGCAGTAATCGACCTCCAGGCGAAAACCGTAACATTGACAACACAGTCCGCAGCATTACAGAAAAATCGTCACCGCGCCCCATTCACCATCCTCGACGACCAAGTAATCATCCCGCCAAATACAAGCGTCATGGCACTCGTGGAAACCGATGTGTTATCAAGTGATCATGTGATCGTGGAGGCGAACGTGCAGCTGCTTCTCGACCGTCACGTCTGCGTCGCGCGTGGGGTCGTCCAGCTACGTCAGGGCAGAGACTCTGTGCTTATCACCAATCTCAGCGCGGAACACAGGCACCTCAACATGGGCACAACAGTCACTTTCTTGGAAGATTTAGCTGAAGTGAGCGATGCACTAGCGCTCTCCGACTCATCCCAAGAAGCGCAATCGATAGCTACCAATGAGGCAAACTTTGACATCAACCTTGACCTGCCACAACAAAAGCGGGAGAAGCTACGTCGCATCCTCTTGGATTACAGCGAATGTTTCGCAATGTCAGAAAAGACCCGGCAAACGCCGTTAACGAAGCATCGCATAATTGCAGACGACGATGATGATGTTTGATGTTTCGTGGCGCAAGGGTCATTTCACGGCCAAAGAGCGCCAGTTCATCTTACTAAAGTATGGACAATGATTGTGATAAGCGGCTGTATAAGGGCCATAAAAATCCTCGCGGTAAGGCGGGTAAAAACATACAAGTAATAAAATCATGACCATGCCGTGAAAGGTGTGTGTAATGTGAATAGATGACAAAAGTAGGTGATAATAAAAAACGATGGTGGATATGTATGGCATTAGCACAAGTGCCTCACTCGTTCATACCCTTGCGTCCAAGGGCCGTGAGGCAAGTGCTTTCTTGTGTAGCCACCACAGCAAAAACCTCTCTGGAGAGGTCGTGCTACGGAATGCCTGGGTATATGATATGAAAGCTATGAATTTCTTTTAAAACACTAACAATGATTTATGACTAAAAAGCGGTTCCCTACCGACGAACATTGGAGGGTGTAAAGGTATATGTTGTCGGTAGGGTAATGGAAAATGTTGTTTTCTCAGAGTTTCTAAGTGTTTGCACTGGATTAACATGTGAAGGACTGTTAATGCTTCACCACATCTGTCACACAATGGTGGATCGCCACCGGACAAAAGATATGTGTGTGTCGTGTATGTGTGTCTTATCCTGAGTCTCGTTAGTATTACCTCTGTATGACGTTATTTTGATACGGGCAGCCAATGAACAAGTTGTGGCTTAATAATTTGTAGTTTGTTTTGTGTGTGAGTATCCCACTTGCTCTGCAAGTAGTCCCCGAGGTTTCGTTTGAGAGACGGCTTAAGATCAAGGGTCGGGATTGATATGGATGTAGGGGCAGTGCTTTTGTGGACGGATGCAGCGAGCTGATCCGCCCTCACGTTGCCTTGAATCTCACGGTGCCCTGGCACCCTGCACACTACAACATGTTCTTTGAGTGTGTAGAGTGTGCACAAAATGGAGTAAATTGAGACAAAGACTGGGTTTTTTTGTTTTTTAAGTGTGTGCAGAGCCGTTACCACACTGAGGGAGTCCGTATAAATTACTGCTTTTTGTATTTGTAATTGCTTGATGTGTTTAGCCGCCAGAAGTATCGCGTAAGCTTCCGCTGTGAAGATACTTGTGCCGGGATGTAGAGGGCCAGCATCCGAAAAGAATGGGCCGACAGCAGCGTAGGACACAGAGGATTTAGACTTGGAGACATCTGTAAAGAACTCAGGACGTGTGTATTTGTGTTGAAGTTCCAGGAAGTATGTTCGTATATGGGCAATAGGCGCATGTTTTTTAACTTCTAGAAAAGACACATCGCAGTCTATAGTCTGCCATTGCCACTGTGGTGGGTATGCTACAGGAGTCATTAAACTGTGTTCAAGTGACACTCTAGTTTCCTCAGCTAGACTCTTCAGGCGAACTGAGAAGGGCTGCCTCATCGAAGGCCTGTCTTGAAACAGAATTGAGCTCGACAAATCATCAATAGTAAAGTATGAGGGGTGCTTCTTGTCTGCTGTCACCTTAAGGAAATAAACAAAGGACATTTAAGTTCTCTGCAGATGAAGCGACCACTCATTTGACTCAACATAAAGGCTTTCTATGGGGCTTGTGCGAAAAGCACCCGCAGAAAGGCGGATGCCCAAATGGTGCGCGTGGGTCCAGCATCTTCAAAGCACTTTGAGTCACAGACTGACAAACAACGGCCCCATAATCTAAGCGGGTGCCAATGAGGCTTCTATACAGGTTCATGAGACATTGCCTGTCACTACCCCACGTAGTACGTGACAACACTTTTAAAACATTCAAGGCTCTTAAACATTTTGTTTTTAGATACTTGATGTGCGGTACGAAGGTCAACTTGTTATCCAAGATTATACCTAAGAATTTATGCTCCGCAATTACACGCAGACGTTGACCGTTCAGTTTAATGTCGGGTTCTGAGTGCATGCCTCTTATTCGGGAGAACAAGACACACGTGCTTTTTTGTGGGTTCAGTCGTAATCCGTTTTCCTCTGCCCATTCGGAGACCTTGTTTAAACCTAAATGAACCTGCCGCTCACACATTGCTAGATTGCAAGATCTAAAGCCCAGCTGGACGTCATCGACATATGTACAATAAAACATAATGCGAGGGATGGACAAGCGCAAGGAATTCATTTTGATGAGAAAAAGTGTGCAGCTAAGTACACCATCTTGTGGCACGCCTATTTCCTGGACAAATGTTTGGGAAAGAACCGTGCCCACTCGGACACGAAATATCCGGTTTGACAGGTAACTTTCGATTATGTGAAACATTCTCCGCGCACGCCAAGGTGGGACAGGTCTCTTAAAATTCCAAAACACCATGTTGTATAATAAGCCTTTTCGATATCTAGAAATACAGAGAGAAAATAATGTTTATGGACAAAGGCATCCCTGATCTGTGCCTCAATACAAACAAGGTGGTCTGTGGTGGATCTACATTCACGAAACCCGCACTGAGATGGGTCGAGCAATTTTTTTTGTTTCGAGGAAATGTACAAGTCGGCAGTTTATCATTTTTTCGAAGACTTTGCACAAGCAGCTTGTAAGTGCGATAGGCCTATATCTCGAAGGTAAAGAAGGGTTTTGCCCTCTTTCAAAATGGGAATAATAATAGCCTCTTTCCAGGAGGTAGGGATAGTGCCAGAAAACCAGATAGCATTGTACAAACAAAGTAAGGTTTTTCGTGTTTCGGCTGGTAGGTTTTTTAACATTTCATACACCACACGGTCAGAACCTGGGGCAGAAGTATTTCAGGAGTTTAGAGACGTCCGCAGCTCAGCTAGACTGAAAGCTTGGTTATATGCCTCGTATCTAGTGCATTTGTGTTTCAGTTTCTGCTTTTCTATTCTTGTTCTGTATTTTTTGAAAGTGTCAGTATAGTGGGATGAGTTGCACACCTGTTCGAAGTGTGCACCGAGGAAGTTTGCCTGATCTGCCAAGGTATCACCCTGAGTGTTTACGAGTCGAAGTGTGTGTACTTGTTTTCCTGCTATCCTACCGACCATGTTCCAGACTTTAGCCTCCTGTGTGTATGAATCGATCCCTGACAAAAACTTCTGCCAGCTTTCTCTTCTGGCCTGCTGACGCGTTCTCCTGCCTTGAAACTTTATTTTCTTGAAGGTGTCAAGATTTTCGGCTGTCGGTGAGTTCCGAAGCAGCCTCGAAGCTCTGTTTTGCTGTTTGCGCGCGTTTCGGCATTCAGAGTTGCACCATGGCCCACGCCGTTTTCCAGGGTGTCCATTTGTTTGTGGGATGCATTTTGTTGCAGCATCAATCAAAAACGCTGTGAAGTAGTTGACAGCAACATCAATGTTCAAAGTACATATGTCATTCGAACCTAGACGAGCGATGGTATAAAACTGTTCCCAGTCGGCTCTGTTTATGAGCCACTTGGGAACACGTGGTGGACACTCAGTTACTGTAGTTGTGCTCAAAACTACGGGGAAGTGTTCACTTCCGTACAGATTACTGACGACTTTCCAATGGAGTAGATGCACAAGAGATGGAGATACTATGCTTATGTCTATGGAGGAGTAGGTGTTATTGGCGAGATTATAATAGGTTGGTTCTTTTCGATTTAGCAGACACGCGCTCGACGAGAGAAGGAACTGTTCAATCAGTCGCCCTCGCGCGTCATACTGAAAGTCACCCCATAGCCTGCTATGTGCATTAAAGTCTCGATGGAGAACATAAGGCTCTGCAAATTCATTAATTAAAGAGTGTAAATCACGTTTTTGCAGCTGATAGCTAGGAGGAATGTAAATAGTGCAGATTGTGATCACTTTTTTGAAAAGAACCGCTCGAACAGCCACTGCCTGAAGGGATTTTTGGAGTTGTAAGTGTGTGCATGCAACTCCTTGATTCACTATGATGGCAACACCTCCGGATGATGTCATGGCATCAACACGGTCCTTTCGGAAAATAACGTATTTACGAAGAAAATTTGTGTGTTTTGAATTAAGGTGTGTTTCTTGTACACACAGCACTTTTTGTGAGTGTTCGTGTACGAGTTCTTGGATGTCGTCAAGGTTTCTGAGAAGGCCCCTGACGTTCCATTGTATAATTTGGGTGTGCATGGTGAATGTAAAATAGTGCTGTGTGTACGAAAAGCGGGTGGCTGTTTAGACAGGGAGTTTGAGTTCACTTAACAGGGCCGTCACCAGGCCCTGTTATCTGCTTTTTTGTTTTCTTGGCACGCTCCAAGGAGCCACGCCGCTCTTTCGGCACCAAGGGTACCGACGTATTCATTGCCTCCTCGGAGGCACTGGATGCCCGCACGTGCGGGCTGTTAGTGCGAATTTCGGGCCTCGCCTGGTGAGGTGAGGCCTTGAGACCCGAGGACTCTGGAGTCTCCGGTCTTTGTTTGGGAGTAGGCGGTGTAGCCTAAGCTACAGCCGCCTTGGGGGCAGGTGCCACAACCACCGGCTCGGTATGCGCGGGCCGAAGGAGTGGCGAGGGCTGGTGCGGCGGTGCCCCCTGACGCGCCGCATCAGCGTATGTCGGTCCATAGAATGGTGCTACTCTTCGCCGTGCTTCCTTAAATGAAATGTTCCCCTTCACCTTCAACGTAATTATTTCTTTTTTTTTCCAATATGTGCAGGAGCGTGAATATGCGGCATGGTTTCCTTCGCAGTTTACACAGTGTGGCGGTTGTTTCAGTTCTCAGACACGTGGCCTGGACTCCACATTGTGCACAAGTCTGGCGACCACGACAGGTTTTAGAGCCATGGCCACACCTCTGGCATTGGAAGCAACGACGAGGGTTTGGTATGTACGGCCTCATAGATGTCTTTGTGTACCCTGTTTGAAGAGATTCCGGTAGTTTACTGGATGCAAACGTGAGTATGAAGTGTTTTGTCGGTGTTTCCTTATTATCTCTTCTGATGATGATTCTCTGTACATTAGTGACATTTTGGCTCTTCCACCCCTCCAAAATTTCAGTCTCAGCCAAGTCAAGTAAGTCCATGTCAGATACCACTCCGCGAGTTGTGTTCGTTGATCTATTTGGTGTTATGTTTATTGGTATGCCACCGAAATCTTAAAGACGGTCTAGCTTTTCAAATTGTTCCTTGTCACGGATTTCGAGGAGAAGGCCTCCGCTAGCCATTTTCGTTACCTTGTATCCTGTGCCAAGAGTTTCAGTAAGACATCTAGCAACTAGGAAAGGAGAGACGGCCCTGGCTTGCTTTTCAGTTTTATTACAGTGGATAACATGAAAGTGAGAATATGTTCCTTTGGTTGGTTGAAAAAATTTATATCATCGTTGCGTACCCGCTTTAAGCCGGTACGATCAGACAGTAGGGGGAATGCTCTATGCATGCCGGTCTTATTTTTGTTCAGCAGCGTTGGTGGCCACCCACCACGGAGCCCAACGAGGGGACGCTACAAGTTTGCGGATGCTGAAACCTGCAGACGCCAGCCGTACAACGCCACTATAACCCAATGCGCCTAGACCAAGGTGGGCTATTTGCACAGGGTTAACCCTAGCCACCGAGAAGTTTGGAAGTAAACGGAAGAGAGTAGAAGACAGGACAGATGAATAGTAAGAGATAAAGACGAAGATGTAGGGAGAGAGAGATAGGAAAAGGCGACTGCCGATTTCCCCTGGGTGAGTCAGCCCAGGTGTGCCGTCTACGTGAAGCCGGGGCCAAAGGGGTGTGGTGCCTCTGCCGGGAAGCCTTAACGGTCCAATCACCCACCGTCGGCTCAACCCACAGGATCCCCTTTTCCCCGGATACGGCAAAGCCACGCACGGCTAGGCGTGGGAGGGAGTAGAAACTCCCCCGTTAGCTCGGGTCCGTGGTGTCGCTACACACCAGACGCCTACTTGCGCAGGCGCCCCTGCGGGGATAATTACAGACGAATAGGCGCGTCCTATCCGCCGAAGTCCCTACCACGTCTCAGCACGGGAACGCGACGTAATCAAGGGACAAATGGAAGAAATGCTTAGCGACGACGTTATACAGCCTTCGAAGAGCCCGTGGTCTTCACCCGTGGTGCTGGTGAAAAAGAAGGACGGTACCTTACGGTTCTGAATTGATTATCGCCGCCTAAACAACGTCACCAATGGAGGCCACCAGTGCACTTATTCCAGTCGTCATCCAGCAGCCTCACCAACCACCGTTGTTTCGTGGCTCCGCTTGCGAGGATGTACAAGACTGGCTGGAGCGTTACGAGCGGGTCGCAGCCTTGACCAAGTGGTCCGACGAAGATAAACTTCGAAACGTTTTCTTCGCACTCGAAGATTCCGCTAGCACCTGGTACGAGAACCAGGAACCTCACTTGACAACGTGGGATACCTTCGAGTGCGAAGAAAACGTTTCGAAGTTTATCTTCGTCGGACCACTTGTTCAAGGCTGCGACGCGCTCGTAACGCTCCAGCCAGTCTTGTACATCCTCGCAAGCGGAGCCACAAAACAACGGTGGTTGGCGAGGCTGCTGGATGATGACCGGAGTAGGTGCGCTGGTGGCCTTCATTGGTGACGTTGAACGGTGGTTCAGGCGAAGAATGGTGGGTTGAAGTGGTCTCAATCCAGCTGGTAGCCCATTTAGGTGGCGGATACTGCTGGTTGGGTCTGTCTTGTCTTCTCTGGTGACCTCGTCCGTGTCGGCCGCTCCAGAGGTACTTGGGCTTGGATCACGGTTCGAAGGGGGTGTACTGAACATCAGCACATCCACCAAATGTCACGTAGGTGACGTTGAGCTGGCCGGTGCACAGACGAGCAGAAAGGCAGACCCCGGTGGCAATAAAACTTAGGGTACTTTGTTGGGGCTGACTTGCGCCCGAAAGCAAACTAAAGAAACACTGCTCGGCGACAGCGAAAAGGAAAAGAACGAAGCCAGCGTGCCCGAACGGGGGCTGACCGAATTTCCGCCGGTAGGCGTGACGATCTCTTATCAATCCGGTATCTTGCAGCACATCCGGGCATCAAGATGGCTTGCGGATACACTTCAACACACGTGGCACTGGATGAAGTGCCACACACACAAAAAGTGCATAAAGAAAGTGATTAGGTTAGGTCCGCATCTTTTCTAAACACACGCACAAAACGCCTGTAATACGCACAGAGGCCCAAGAATCTACGGACAGCTTTCTTGTCAGCTGGTGCGGGGAAATGTTCAATGGCTGCCGTCTTGCTGGGACCGGGGCGGACTCCTTCGCGACTGACCACGTGTCCGAGAAAAAGGAGCTCTTCGTACGCAAAATGGCATTTCTGCGGTTTCAGAGTGAGTCCCGACGCCTTGATCGCCTCTAGTACGGTCTGCAGCCTGTGAAGATGTTCGTCGAAGGTGGGTGCAAAAACGATGACGTCGTCGAGGTAGACGAGGCATGTCTGCCATTTCAGCCCGTCCAGTACCGTGTCCATGACACGCTGAAATGTCACTGGTGCTGAGCATAGGTCGAACGGCATGACCTTAAACTCGTAAAGTCCATCCGGCGTGATGAAGGTGTCAGTGTAGCTGTGACCATCAACAGCCACTCGTGCTGTGCATCGTCCAGTAGGCGTGATCAGGTGGCCTCCTGCTGTGCGTATTTGCGGGCCGTCCCACATGGTTTTCACTTTATGTCGATTAACAAATCGCCCGCTAACGACGGAGTAGTCGGCCCCGGTGTCTACCTGTGCGGCCACTGGACGTCCGTCGAGGGTGACCTGCAAATCGGCGTTTGGTGTCCGGCTTCGATTTCGATTGGTCACCGACTGTGCAGTATGTCGTTTCGTGCGGTCACGGCTGCGCCGGGTGGAAGCATCTCGAGGAAGCTCTGCGGAGTCCAGTCGGATCGTCGTAGTGTCGGATTTTGTCGGAGCGGCGGTTTGCGTCGAGTCGTCTGGTTGCGTCGGCGTCGCTGAAGGGTTTTCCGGCTCGAGAGCGGCGTCACCTCCTGACGTCGCTGGCGTTAGTTTCCCCTATGGGGACTGGGTAATTTGCCTTTCGAGTTCGCGCTCTAGGGCGATGGCGAGCGATGAGAGGTGGGGGACGGAGACCTGAAGCGACGGGTGGCGGAGTCATCGGCTTCTCGTAGCTACGCCTCAATATCTCGGGGTTGCTGGCCGGGAATGGGAGGTGGGGCGTTGATGTCGTATCCGCGAAGGTCCATCTGGCAATAAGGACAGTATCACAGAAGGTGAGCGGCCTCACCGCAGTGGAAACAAAGCGGTCGTTAATCTGGGGTTCTCCAGACGTCAGTCTTACGTGGTGCCGTTTGCGGGTACGTAGCTGAACGGGGGGGGGGGGCTGCCGCGCGTGTGTCTGTGGCGCACCAGCTTGCATGCGATGTTGTGGCGCGTAGGTTTCTCGTCGCCAGCCGGTTGGTCTTGAATGGGCTTTCAAAGCGGTGGCGTAGGTGTGAATTCCTGGCTCCTGGATAGGTACCGGTGTGGGCGAGGCTGTTTCGGCGGTACCAAGTGTCGCGAGTGCTTGCTGTACCTCGTCCCGCACGACGTCAGCGAGTGATAAGGTTGCTGGTTGTGCACCCGGTAGCAGACTGTGCAGCTCATCGCGAACAATGGCACGAATGGTGTCTCAAAACGATTGAGCGGTGGCACTACGTCGATCAATGCTGTATGGTGGTGCAGCGTCGTAGTTGCGGTCGTACGGCTTTGCCCGTAGCTCGAGTGTCCTCTCGATGGCGGCGGCCTCGTTAACCAAATCTGCGACGGTCTTCGGGGGGTTGCGAATTAGAGCCACAAAAAGTTGCTCCTTGGCGGCCCTCATAAGGTAATGAAGCTGCTTGTCTTCAGTCATGTTCGCATCAGCGTGCCGGAAAAGATTTTGCATTTCTTCGGCAAAGATGGTTACGGCCTCGTTAGGGTGCTGCTGGCGAGTTTGGAGAAACGCGTCAGCCCGCTCTTTGCGGAGGATACTTCCGAATGTTTTCGATGCCTGCCTCCTGAAGGTATCCCACGATGTCAAGAGAGGTTCCTGGTTCTCGTACTAGGTGCTAGCGGAATCTTCGAGTGCGAAGAAAACGTTTTGAAGTTTATCTTCGTCGGACCACTTGTTCAAGGCTGCGACCCGCTCGTAACGCTCCAGCCAGTCTTGTACATGCTCGCAGGCGGAGCCACGAAACAACGGTGGTTGGCGAGGCTGCTGGATGACGACCGGAGAAGGTGCGCTGGTGGCCTTCATTCTTAGTAAGTGCTAACAACTTCCATTTTTTAACAAGTGTGTTCCTTTAGCATCGGGACGATGCTTTGTCTCCCGGAGGGGCAGTGCTACGTGTGTTTAGAAAAGATGCGGACCTAACCTAATCACTTTCTTTATCCGCTTTGTGTGTGTGTGGCACTTCATCCAGTGCCACGTGTGTTGGAGTGTATCCGCAAGCCATCTTGATGCCGGGATGTGCTGCAAGATACCGGATTGATAAGGGATCGTCACACCCACCGGCGGCAATTTGGTCAGTCACCGTTCGGGCACGCTGGCTTCGTTCTTTTCCTTTTCGCTGTCACCGAGCAGTGTTTTCTTTAGTTTGCTTTCGGGCACAAGTCAGCCCAACAAAGTACCCTAAGTTTTATTGCCACCGGGGTCTGCCTTTTTGCTCGCCTGTGCACCGGTCCAGCTCAACGTCACCTACGTGACAATATGCTGCCGACCTCACCATCTAGACTACGGGGGATCCCCTGGCCAACAGTAAAACGCTCCACAAGAAGCGGTCGACCGAGCAGAAAGATGTCTGGGAGCGTGTGGACTGACATTCGCCACAGAAAAGTCTGAACTTCTAATGCTAAGAAAGCGCCTAAGAGGCTGACAGCCACCGCAGACACAGGACCCAGAAGTGAAGGTGGGAGGCATCGTAATCCCTCAGGTTTCGACACTGTGCATTCTCGAACTGCTTATTTAAAAAGATGAGGCCGGAAATGCAGAGTTAGAAAAGGTTGATAAAACTGTGCATTTGGTCAGTCACCTGGTAAAAAGGGTGACAAGCAAAAGCCATGGACTGAGAGAAGAAGACTGCGCAAAAATGATCAAGGCGTTAGTCACAAGCATAATCACGTACGGGACCCCGCATGTATCTACGAAGAGTAGCCAGACGATTAAACTTAACACTCTTATCAGAAAAGTCTATAAAATGCCATGAACCTGTCACCTTCCTCATCACCCGGAAAAGTTGCTTAAATTATGAGTGCACAACACATACGTGGGTAGAGCTCATGGAAGCACATTTTGGAAACCAGCTGGAGAGACTGCAGCTGACGAATATGGGTCGAACCCTGCTTCAAGATTTGGGTTACTGCATCGAGGATGACATGCACGTATCTCAGCTTATAGCGTTCGAGATCACAAATAACCTATATATAGGAAATATACCAAGGAACATGCATCCCGAATACAACAAAGAAAGAAAAAAAGCCAGGATAGAACTGCTCAAGCAAAAACTACAACGCAATAACAGCAATGAAGAAAATGTGAGATACATGGACGCAGCGGCTTAGCTTACAAATGGCCTTTTCGCTATAAGCGTGGTTGACGAAAGCGGCAAAGAATTGGGAGCAGCATCCATACTTGCCAAGAACTCAAGTACAGCGGAAAAACAGGGCATAGCCGTAGCCATCGCTACATGCAAAAATACACGAGCTACCATGATGACGGATTCGTAAGAGGCGTGTAGAAGATATATGAAAGGAAGGGTTTGAAAGGCAGCACTACATGTCCTAAGAAAATACCAAGGTAAACGAAAAAAACTATCCTTTGGACACCGGCACATGAGTCTCTCGCGGGGAACCACGCGGCGCACGAGCGCCTCGAGATCATGCATGCCGAGTCTTCTCATCGGAGATCGGCTCATCGTCGAGCGGCAGGATCCTTGTAGCTAAGTTTTTGTTTGCTTTTCATTTCTCGTATTTCTTGTTAGTTTCTCTCAACTGAAACGCGTTTGCAGCCATTTGGAGGTCAGGCAAGTCAGAATATTCTGATGTCTTTTTCATCACCCGGCCAAGGGCTCTCCCCTTGGCTGGCCTCACTACCGGTCAAGGATTGGCCGCTCAATACCTTGCTACGCAGTGGAGATAGCTACGTCCCTGTGGCTCTGGTTCCTACAAATGGGGGTTCCATTCCAATGAAGAATCAGAAGGTGATACAAGTGGAGCTTCAGAAAGCCTCGTCGCTATTCCAGAAGATTACGGAGGTCCGCCAGTTCGGCCGAGGGGGTATCCTGTGCTGCTCTGCAGACCAGGATTGCGTCCGAGAGCTTCTGAATTGCTTTGAATTTGCTGCACAGCCGGAGAGCCCATTTATTCCAGCTCATCTCGCATGTACGAAGGGCATAGTCCGTGGGGTGGATACGAGTCTGGCACCTCAAGAAATTCATGACTTATTTGGTGTAGCTGGGGCAGTTTCAGTCTATTGATGCACCCGAATGACCGATAAAACAAAATCGCCTACTGAATCAGTTATAGTAACTTTTGCAGGAAGAGTTAGGCCAACAGTAATTAAGGCACGGCCACTAATCTACAAAGTAGAACCACTTTCCCCGAAACTTTTGCAGTGCTCAAAATGTTGGCGATTCGGCCACAGCATGAAAGGATGCAGATCACAGGCTAGATGTCGTCTGTGCGGAGAGAGTCATGACAGCTGAGATTGCAAATCCGATGACCAGAAGTGCTGCTTGTGTAATGGAGCGCACCCTGCAGACTCTGCTGAATGTGGCGCAAAAGAGAAAGAAATGGGTGTTCTAGAAATCATAGAACGCAGGCGTTGCTCTAGGAGGAAGGCGGTAGCAGAAATGCATGAAAGATCGAAAGGTTACGCAGGCATAACATCCCGGCACACAGCGGAAATGGATGCATCGCTCGCAAAGTCGATAACTGAGGCTATTGAAAAGTCCACTGAAAAGGCAATGCAGCGTCTGGCAGCTACTCTTTTTGAAGCCTTGGCTGATATGCTAACACAACAGCTGACACAAATCATTGGTACAGTTTCTGTGCAAAATCGGGATTCGCACGCTCTGTTGATTTCAAGGGGTACAGAGGAGGAAAATAAGACAGTCAATCATAGATCTATCTCTCCGAAAGCAGGACCTTCAAAAAATGGAGTTCAGGCTGAGTCAGAACCTGTGACAGATGATTCAGGAGACTTTACAGATATGAACACAGAATCTCTAAGAACTTTGAAACGTAACAGATCTCCCCCTTCTAAAAAGCCTTCTCATAACCCAAAATCCAACAAATACTTGTCAAAGAAAGACTTCTTTGAAACCTTTCAAAAAATTATTTCTTGAAAAAAGATATTCTGGATCAGGCAGTTTCTTCTGCCGGTATGGCATCAAAATAGGTTCCCTAAAAATTTTGCAGTGGAACTGCCGGTCTATTTCGTCGGCAACTACAGATTTGCAATATATTTCTTCGCAAATTTCTTCCGACATAATTGCCATTCAGGAAACCTGGCTTGGTAACGGTAAAAACTTTTACATGAAAAATTATCTATTAGTACGGCTGGATCGGCCGAGTAGAGGTGGCGGTCTGGCTTTCCTAATATCAACTAAATTTAGTCACAGAGCCAAGATATCGCATCAGTGTATGGATACGAATTACGAAATTCTGGTGTTAGACATAACACTACCAGACTGCTCACCTTTCTCTTTTGCAAATGTATACTTTCCTGCAGGAGTTCAAGACACGAGATGCCTCGATGTTATGGTAGCTTCATGCAGAAAAGAAATAGTACTGTGTGGTGATTTCAAGTCACACCATGTGTCTTGGGGCTTCAAATCTGATGTATGCGGAAGACGTTTGTGGGAATGGACGCTCGATAATAACTTTTCTTGCTTGAACTCACACGTTGCTACATTTGTAAGAGGTAACTCTAAATTGAATATTGATTTAACATGCTCCAGCTCCACATTAAGCATATCCTCCTGGAATATATTAGATTGGGCTACAAAGAGCAACCACCTTCCCATTACGTTTGAAATTAAGTTCCCGAGGTTTAGTTTGGCAGGTAAAGTTGGCTCATTCGTAAATTATGCTAAATTACAAAAAGACTTAAAATCTACGTTAACTTTGCGCAAGAAAATGCAGGAAGACCTTAGAGCTATGAGTCTATGTGCGGTGTTGAAACGATCACTAAAAATTCAACGCCTATTGTAAACTCGAACACAGCGGGATCTTTTAGCCCGCTGTGGAATCTAGAGTGTGTCAGGTGGTATAGAAAGCGAAAAGCAGCTTGGAAAAAGCTGTTAATTAACCAATGCCCAAAAATTGGACTGATTATAAATTCATGGCCGCCGATTTTAAGCGTCTAGTGCGCAAAGCAGAAGAAGACTATGATATGAATAAATTTAATGATCTGTCTAAGTCTAAAAATAAGAAAATGCTTTTCAGGTTTTTACGTGCGAGAAAAATGATTCCACAGACAGAAAGCAGTCACTCCAACATTATGTCTCCTCGCGAACTCTCTGAATTCTTGCAAAATATTGCTAAAGGCTTGAAAACCAGGTTTACGACAATTATGCCAAAGTCCATGGTGAAATTGAAGGTGGATTGTGATTTCCAAGAGGTATCTTTAGCTGAACTGGCGGATGTGATGAAGAGCTTACCGCCCGGTTCTCCCGGACCTGATGGAGTGACCTCTACAATGATTAAAGTGCTATACGAAATATCGCCACATGAAATCCGCAATATAGTTCATTATTCACTGAAAAATTCTTGGATTCCGGCCGATTGGAAGCTTTCCAAAATAATTTCGATACTTAAGAAACAGGGAATAGAGTTTACTCTGGATAACATAAGGCCTATTTCATTGGCATCTAACCTGGTCAAGCTTGTAGAGAGAGTCTTAAATGCCCGTATAATGAACTACGTCAATGAACATACAATACTAAACCCTAGAAAATTGGCTTTAGATCGGGACACTCCATTTGGTGTGCACATGTGGATTTGGAAAGTCGCATACAGCCGGCTCGGCATCGCCGCGAATACTATGCACTTGTCACTCTAGACTTAGCTAAAGCGTACGACAAAGTGGAATATCCTATCCTAATCCAGCAGATGCAAGACTATCGCTTTCCAAAATATATAACAGCATGGATTACAGAGTTTGTGAAAGACAGAATTTTATTGCTTCTTGGATGGATGCTCTTCTAAAAAATATAAGCAGACACGAGTTGTACCTCAGGGCTCAGTATTATCCCCGGTGTTATTCAACATATTACTAAGTTCCATTCCAACTCATCAGGATATCCAAATTTACGTATATGCAGATGATATTGCTTTTTTCGCAACAAACAGTGATCTGCACTCATTGTACCAGGCATTACAGAAATACATGAACATGCTAGAAGGATGGCTTGACAATATCCATATGTCATTGAACGTCAAAAAAAGTACGCTTCTGCCATTCTCTTTTAAGGATCGTGTCAACATTCCCTGATGTATCGTACCGAGCTCATTCCCCAGGTCGATTTCCTGAAATACCTAGGCATCGTATATAATAGGATGCTAAATTGGAAAAGCCATATAGACGAGGTTGGCTGTAAAGCGTCCCGTGCCTGGGAGTGGTTACGCAAATCGGGAAACAGAAAAATAGGCTTGCGTAGGAGTTCATTGATAATGATTTACAAGATGTATGTGCGGCCTATTATGGAATTCGGGTGTGCATTATTTTCAGGCAGCGCGGCTTACAAGATGAGACAATTAATATTATTAGAAAGAGAAGCCTTGCGTTTGTGTCTTGGACTACCAAAATTTGTGGCAAATAATGTTTTGTATGTGGAAACGCGCATTCCACATTTGTTAACTCGGTTTAGAATACTTACCGTTCAAACTTTCTTAAAAATATACAATTGGCCTCTTCGACAAGCTTCATACCTTTTTATTCAAGAACCAACTGCATTCTTTGGAACACATTGGTCTAGACTACACTCCCCTCAGATTAGGTTCGTCCAAGCGTTCCTAGAGCCTCTAGATGTAAATATTTATCAGATTTGCATAACGAAGACACCTAGTTCAAAACTTGAAATTAAATTTGGTGATATTTTTTTCTCTAATGCAAAACAACTGCCCCTTCAATATTTAAATATTCGGTTAAAAGATTACTTGACTCATCTGTCCATAAACAACATTATTGCAACGGATGCATCCGTATTGAACGAAAAGGCTGGAATAGGCATCTTCTGCACTTCTCTCGACTGGTCTTTCTCAGTTCGATTACCAGATTACATGCCTATGTTCATCGCTGAATTATTTGCTATAATTCTAGCGCTTCGTAAACTTCCTGCAAGCGAATCAGAAGCGGTCATACTTACCGATTCTCTGTCAGTATGCACTGCACTATCTACAGCAAAAAATTTGACATGATTGAGTATGATTAGCAGTTTATTACCAGAAAACCTGAAAAAAATTCACTTGCTATGGATACCCGGCCACTGCGGGATTTATCCAAATGAGATGGCAGACTCGTTAGCCAAAGCATATTTAAGCGGACCACTCTTACCAATTTTACCTGATTTCGCCTACGTAACAGCACTCAGATATAGAAAGGCTTGTTTGCGCAAAGAAATAGAAAAATTATCATTGGATAAAGTCAGAGACTTCGTACATCTAAGATATTGCTGGAACAAACAGTGGTGTGTATCTCGGCAGTTAGGAATTACAATCACCAGATTACGATGCAGAATTCCGCATCTGAATTACTACCTACATAAAGTTGGACTAACAGCATCTCCGTTGTGTCTCTTTTGCAAGGAATCGGAATCAATAGATCATTTCTTTTTATCCTGTCAACGTTATGCTTATCAAAGGAAAAGATACCTGGTTGAACCAATTGAGAAGCTAGGTTTAAAAATAAACGTGGAACTAATTTTATCCTTCGGAGGGATTACATTAGGTTTTAGCCACAGAGAGGTTTTCTCTGCTGTGTGCGAGTACATAAGGGCAACAAAGAGATTACCCTGTTAGACTATTGTTATTATTCACGGCTACGAGACTACCTGAATGCCTGAATTAGCACACTTGATGATCCTGCCGCCTGGTTCTTGGCCAATCCCCCTTTGTGGGCGAGTGGCAGCAGAGCTGCAGGTTCATCATCATCATCATCATCATCATCATCATCTCCGACACACTGGTATCACGTACCAATGGCTGTCACGACGAGTATGAGTGCATACCAAAAAAGTACGCAGACATTTTGGCACACTACAGGAAGCAGAGGAGGTGGTACCCATCAGTACACAAGAGTCTGAGTAGGGAACGAGCGGAGACATAGAGAAGCTAACAAGCCAGAAGTTACCCGCACGGAACATTGATGCAGGCTATGTATTCATGAACGTTCAGACGGGACTGCAAGTTTTGCCCTCTAGAAACGCGCAACACTCTGCGCCACATGATGCCTCACCGCGGTGGTCTAGTGGCTAAAGTACTCGGCTGCTGACCCGCAGTTCACGGCATCGAATCCCGAATGAGGCGGCTGCATTTCCGATGGAGGCGGAAATGTTGTAGGCCCATGTGCTCAGATTTGGGTGCACGTTAAAGAACCCCAGGTGGTCTAAATTTCCGGAGCCCTCAACTACGGCGTCTCTCATATTCATATGATGGTTCTGGGACGTTAAACCCTGCATATCAATCAATTATTCTTCACCACGTGATCCTGAAATGTCGCAACAATCCGGGCACACCTCCATCGCCACGGACAAGTGCAAACGCAAACGAACAGAAAAAAATAACAGATAACGAGGAAGCATTCGAACACCAGTAGGAGGCTTTGCTGGTGACGCGAGACCCAGACCACCAGCTACTTTTGGTGAACCGGGCTCGAGCGTCGGCAGCGAGCCATGGCTACCTGAACTAAAGAGGTCCCCACCACAGGGCTGAAGTACAAAGAGCCTGCTACAAGTGAAGTTTATTTCAATAAATCATTCATTGCGCACTTGAAAAAGAGACATTTTCTTCATGATTCTTCCATGACTTTTCTTGATAGAGTATAAATAACGACAGTATAGGTAATAATGCACATATGCTTAGTGGGGTCTCACGACATCTCATTTCCTAAATGAGGAAATGTGATGTCATACTTGCAGACTTTACGTGTGGAGACCACTCCATAAGAACTTGCGTCCTTACACGCAGTTTTTTAATAAATGCGGATCATTTCGTTGCGAACTTCGGCGACATTGAGCGTATCTATCTATCTATCTATCTATCTATCTATCTATCTATCTATCTATCTATCTATCTATCTATCTATCTATCTATCTATCTATCTATCTATATATATATATATATCTATCTATCTATCTATCTATCTATCTATCTATCTATCTATC
Source organism: Rhipicephalus microplus (assembly GCF_043290135.1). Classification (NCBI taxonomy): domain Eukaryota; kingdom Metazoa; phylum Arthropoda; class Arachnida; order Ixodida; family Ixodidae; genus Rhipicephalus; species Rhipicephalus microplus. Next base: position 141,093,963 of record NC_134702.1, read on the forward strand.
TATCCGTCTATCTATCAGTCTATCTATCTATCTATCTATCTATCTATCTATCTATCTATCTATCTATCTATCTATCTATCTATCTAGCCACCTACGGCTTTTAGCTCACCTGGCCGTTTCATTGATGGTGTCGATACCAAACTTGATAAGGCATAACATGACTATATGAAGGGCATCTTTGACTAGTCAAAACATGAAAATTAGGACATATATGTCATGAACGTCATAATTTTCAATTCATGGCCTGCAGCCCTTGTGGTGGTTTTGTTCACTGGGCGAATTGCAAAACTGATATAGTATCTAACGTGGTTGCTTGGGCGAGTAGGTGCGACATAATTCACATAAAAACAGCGCCAATAACGAGGGACGAGAGAAAGAAGGAGACAGGCAGCGGCACTGCTGTCTGTATGGCATGATTGAAAGGCTAACCAAAGCCACAGACCTTAACATGAAAATCATGACATGCGTGTCATGTACCAACATGACTACACGCCACGCTCATGATGCGCTCGCGGCCATTTTGCTAGCGTCACATATACCGAGTTTGGTATTACAGTACGTAAATGAATGACGAAGGTATGCGACTGGTGCAAACATGATAATCATGAGACGTGTGTCATTTAACAACATGACTACATGCCAGGCTTATGATGCACTGGTGGCTGTTTCGCCAGCTTCATTTACTCCAAATTCAATATTACGGGACGTGAATGGAGGACGAAGGTATGGTACTGGTGCAAACGTAATAAACATGAGATACGTGTCATGTAACAACATGACTACATTCTGCGATCTTGATGTGCTCGCTGCCATTTTGCTAGCTTCACATGTACCAAACTCGGTATTACGCAAGGCGAACAGACGACATATGTATATGACACATCCAAACATGATAATCACGACATGCGTGTCATGAAACTACATGACTAGACGCCAAACTGATGTTGCGCTTGTGGCCGTTTCGCTAGCTTCACATATGCCAATTTAGGTATTAGGTGAGGCCAACGGATGACGAAGGTATGGGACTGGTGCAAACATGATAATCGTGAGATGTGTCTCATGTGATAACATGACTACACGCCACAGTCAAGGCACCAATAGATTTTGACGTGATTCGGTGCGCGCGCTCGCTGGCGTTGGGTCACGCTGGCGTTCTCACGCCAGGCGCTGGCCCTGCCATATACTCACCGGTACGCGCCGCGCTGCGTTGCTTTGACGCATGCGCGTTTCAGCGCGTCTGGCGTCCCTCCGTCACCAAAAGAGGGAGACGCAGTGTTGTCTGGGCAATGCATCGGCGTGAAATGCAGTATGTCGCATTTCGCACCAGTCACCGTCGGACCGCACCGACAGACGCTTCGCACGTCTGGCGTCAGATTATAGAGTGCTCGCATTTTGCTGACGTCGCGTCACTGTGCCTAGCGTGCGCGCGCGTGAACGCTGCATTGGACATTCCGTGATGCGCTCGTGGCCCTTATGCTAGCTTCACATTAACCAACTTTTGTGTTAATTGACGTCAATGGATGACAAAATATAACACTGGTGCAAACATGATAATTTTGACACGCGTGTTATGTGAGAACATCACAAAATATGCTATAGCGTGCTCGCGGCCGTTTCGCAAACTGCATATATGCTAAATTTGGTATCACGTGAGGTGCATAGATGACGTCGGTAAACGACATTTCCGAACATGATAATCATGACACGGAAGTCAAGTACAGTATCATTTACCTTCACCTCGTAACGTTTCCTCACTTTCAAGTGACTTATCAACATTTCACATTTGTGCTTCGCATATGATCGATTCCCACTGTACGTTGGATGTGCCTAATTTCTTATTCCATGGATGCTTAAGAAGTCACACAGCATCAATAAGGCACGGAAGCGACGTGTAATGACGAATCTGTGTTACGAAACAACTAAACTTAGTCAAACTTGTTCTTTTCTGCACAAGAGGCCACAGGAGTGGCAGTGAACCAAGAAAAAGCCAGGCAGATGCTTCCCGAACGCTTTTCGATGCTTGTGCAGAGTTTCTCACGAAATTATTATTGTCTGTGTTCACGTGTACATCAACCAGACGTACTTGTCAATGTGTCACACACACTGCGCAACACACACTGCGCCTGAAAGAGGGCGTGGTGAAGTTGAGTGCAGGTCGGCAGACGCGTGGCTACCACGCTGCTTACGTTGCGCGCTATCTGTTCTGACGTTCATTTCCGACGCTGATGCAAAGCAAGCATTTTCGTGTAAGCTTGAGAAAAAAAATCTGCATCAAAAGGAAACTAGTATACGTGTACGGTAAACATAGTAATTTTGTTGTGTGGCTTGGAAAAAGAAAAGAACACTAATTTATCGTCTAAAGTTCCCACCGACTTATTGGCTGAGATTTTCCTAAATTACTCCATCTCTGGCAAAAAGTCTGTAATGCACAACTATTTTCAAGCTAACTTAACGGGCACTAACCAAGCTGATATAGCTGCTGTAATATCTGGTACAAAATGTGGTATGTGGAATGATCTGTCCAAAATTAAAGTTTCTTCTTGTGTCCTTCAAAAATACCAGTTTCCTAATTCACACATGAACCATTTTGCATTTCATTCTGTCACTGTATGAATATTTCTCCTTTGTTTATATATCATGTAAATGTAATATAAACAGAGATAGTGTAATAGTCCTTTGTTACACAACAACACTAGAATAATAGCCTAGAAATCCATCATTTACCTTCCATCTATAACAAAGTATGGACGTTTTTGCTAATTTTACCTATTTCAAAGAGTATACCACGCCAGCGCCCTTTTCGGCATATTTATTTCATTACTCCGCTCTATGCCCTATGACTTGAGTTATCGCTATTAGGTAGCGATTCGTTTTTGCAAAGATTTGCTACAGTCTGCAGCAACAAGAAGCGGCTAAAATCACTTTCGTTGCAGATCAAGGTTTGTAGAGGCAGGAACTATTATAGCAACAAGTACTAGTCTGCCAGAAAGTGCTTATTGCTTTATGGGCGAAACTCCTTATAGCATCACCTAGTCGGTCTTTCATCACCGTCACTCCATCCGGCTTACCATCGTAGTAGCGTCTTCCTTATCATTAAACACATGGCGCTGTCCCTTGGAGATGCATGCAAACTGCAATTGAGGGACGATATACTAGATGGCGCTGTACGCGCTATGAAAAACAGTGGACAAAGGGGGCAGGGGAGGAAGAGAACGACGAGGAATGCGCGTGCCACGAAGGTTCTTAGATCTACGCCGCAATAAAACGGTCGTCGAAACGCTCAGCTCTGCCCTTCATCTCTAGGCGTATTAACCCTTTGAAGCCGGTTTTCCTTGAAAGAAATCTTCGGATTTTAAATTGGCGCCGAAACCCGACCCGGTTTCAAGGAGGACCATGGAACACCTGCGAAACAAGAGAGCAGCTCGACGGCGACACAGCACCAAGATCATCAATGCCGTTGATGAGCTTCTAGCTTCCGATGAATTTGACTTGGCGGGGCTTCACAGCATTCTTTAGCGTCTGGAGAAAAGCGCCTATGAGCTCGCCAAGGCTAACGAAGCACTGCACACCCACATGACGAATGACGAGTTGCTAACGCACATGTATTCGGTGCTAAAGTACGAGGAGCAAACTTCAGAGAGCGTAGACCTCCTTAAATATCACATCCAGGAGCTGGCTGTCCGAACATCAGAGCCAGCCAGGTCCAACGGTGAGTTGCCAACCGACTCTTCTCTGCCGCGTCAAGCAGCGCCGTCAGATATTTCCGCCGGCGCAGGAGCATGGCTTCCTATAAGCTAGACCTTATGATATATCACGGGTCTCCCACAAAATGGCGACCGTTTTGGGACCTCTTTCGACACTGCATATACGAGAACCCACGTCTCAATACCGTCGATGGGTTTCACTACCTCTGATCTCTTCTTGACAGCCCTGCGGCAAAGGCTATTTTTGGCATACTCACAAGTGACAACAGTTATGAGGACGCCTTTTCTATACTCAAGGAGCAGTTAGGAGACGCGCGCATGATTGAGCAGAGGCTTCTCGAAAATCTTCGTACTCTACATCCCGTCACTTCGTCGGCGAATGCCAGTGCCCTGAGAAGCCTTTACGACTTCGTTCAAGTCAACATAAGAGGGCTCAAAGGCCTCGGCATCTCGGAATCCTGCTACTCTGCTATGTTGTACGGGGTGCTAATGAAAGCGATTCAACAGGACGAAATGGTGAAATATCACCGACGACGGTGACTTGAAGCGTCAAATGTGAACCCGCCGAGCTCGGAAGAAGAACTTCGACAGTTGCTTGAGTACCTACGCATCGAGGTCGAAGTGCAGAGAGCTCACCAGCTACCAGCGACGACTTACTTCTTCCCGGCAGCCTTGAGAATTAACCGACAGCATCAGCTGCAGTCTTCACGGCAGCCGTGAGAATAAGCTGACAGCATCAGCTGCAGTCCTCTAGAACAGTGCCGTTACAAAGTAGGAGGCTTGCTTTTTCTGCCAGAAGTCACACTCAACGCTGGACTGCAACGCATCGCATCCTGATTCGGAAAAAAAGCGTCTCCTGTCGACAACTCGGTGCTGCTTCAGATGTGCCAAAAAAGGACATCGAGCAAGAGACTGTCGACGGAAGGTGAGCTGCTCCCACTGTCATGGAAGACACGCTTCTTCAATGTGCTCTAGACAGGCTAGTAAAGCTCTTTATATAATGACGCCAGCACAACACGCTACGAGCAGTACCTCCTTGTACGCTGTGTTGGATAGCAATAGAAACCTTGATACAATACTATTGCAAACATTCAGAGGACGAATAAACGGATCAAAGGAATCCTGCTATATAAGAGACATTCTGAATAATGGTAGGTAGCGCTCTTTTATCAAAGAAGACGTTCCCAGAAAATTGAACCTAAAGGTGCTGGGAGAAATCAACATTCCCGTCGACGTGTTTGGAACCAAACATGGTGGTCGATGTACGCGTCGAAGACTAGTTCAAGTAACTTTGCAAAGCCAGTAAGATGATGTTCAGCGTGTCATTGAAGCCATTCAAGTAGGACACATCTGTGAAGCCATTGTTGAGGTACCACAAAGTCATGAATTCCTCAAAGGGTTTCAGAATCGTCGTCAACGAGTGGCTGATGCACTTTGCTTTTCCCACATAGCTAAAAAATAAGCCATCAGCCTATTGATTGGCTCAGAGTAATTCTGGAAAGTCCTTGGAAGAGACGTTAGTTGGCATTATGAGCATGAAGGTCTCATTTTCATTAAAACAGCACTAGGTTGGGCATTCCAAGGGCCAATAAACAATGAAACCATTCATCCACGCGCAAATTCAAACGTTTGTGTACTTCGGACGGATTGCTGTATGAATGATGAACAGATGCAGGAACGTGCAGGCTCTAATCTGAGAAAGTTTTGGCAGCTGGAAAGCTTAGAGACCACTAATGCAGACTTACCATCCTCTCACAATGAAACGGTTCACAATGCTTTCAATAAAATCATCGAATTGCGTCATCAAAGGTGCAATGTGTACACGCCTTTGAATGTTCTACCAACAGACCTGCACAATTATCGTACGGAAGCGTTCAAGGGGCTACACGCTTGGACGGAAAACACCGCGAGGATAGTTTCCCGCGACACGTCAATAAAGCCACTTGCAGACAGGGAGAAGTGGTAGCAAAGACCAGTTTGGTTGCGAAAAGACGAAGAATGGCTTAAACACTTGACCCCCAATCCGAGCGATGTTGAAGATGATGCGAAAGAAAAAAGCGGAAGTAGACACCGTTACCGGAAAACATCAATTCGACTATGCATGGGCAGTCCTCCAGGTTGGGCGAGATTTACCCATGGTGTCGACAAATCGGGATTGGAACCCATTTCTTGCAGAAGAGGATGGATTGCTGAGAATTCAAACAAGACTTCGAAATGTCGAGTACCACGAGGGCATGAAACACCCGATTCTCCTTCCCGGTGACCACATCGCCACTGAACTCATCGCCACTGGCTGACACCAGAGGCTTCTGCACGCAACAGTCCCAACAACCATCCCAGAACTTTGAGAGCGCTTCTGGGGGAAGAAATCATACATCGGGCTATTCACTTCCGCGGTGGTACGCGTTGTTCATCTTATTTTACGCGCAACAGCAGACAGTTTCTTGGAAGCTTTTAGGCGTTTCACTGCACGTCGTGGACTTCCTTCAGTGATTTACTCATGCTTTAAACGCGAACGTTTAAAGCATGTTTCTCGCGAACTTCGGGCTGTGTATGACACTAATAGAGGAAGTGAGGTCGGCGATTATCTGTCTGCTCGTAGCAACACGTGGGAATCCTCTGCTGACCGTGCTCCTTGGTGGGGCGGATTTCAGGAGCGTATGGTGAGGTCAGTGAAAGACAACTTGTTAAAAGCTCTATGAAGGTCTCTTCAAGATTCTAGTCAAATGAGCACGGTCCTAGCAGAAATCGAAGCGTTCATAAGTAGTAGAGTGCTGACGTATTTGTATTCTGCACCAGAGGAGCCAGAAATCTTAACACCTGTCCATTTCCTACATGGCAAGCGATAGACGGCGCTTCCCAACTTGCAAACTGCAGACGTGTTGGCCAGCGCCCCTACGGAGCTTGTTAAAAGTCGTATAGAGCGACCAAATTTAAGAAAGACTTCTGGAATCGCCGGTATAAAGAATATATATTACTCCTTAAAAGCACTCATATTAGGCCAGTGATGGACATTACTAGTATTGCGTAAGACAATATATTGATAATGCGCTATGATGCTCTGCACACAATGTGTTGGAAACTCGCACGTGTTATGTTATAAAATTAAGGATGAATTCTTGAACTGTTAGGCTAGTCATCAAGTTAATACGACCGTTATGTGTGTCTTTCATCGAATAATCAAAACTCACTATTTACCAAAGGGCACTTCCACTGACGCTGTAGAAGAGTTTCAAGATTTGCAGGCCCCGCTTTGCTTTGTGGTAGGCGAAACAATGATAACGGAAGTGGGCCGCCACTTAATAGATGATGCTATTTTGCATGACAAACAGCATGCAATGACGTATAGCGACCTGGGACAGATGACAACTCTGGCTGACGACTTAATTTTGTTTTAAAAAAGATGCAGATATACGACTTCCTTATTAAAATATAATGTTGTGAGACATCGCACCTGTTAGTCCCACTCTGTTCTACGTTCTTAAACGTTCTTGCAAGCTTTTACCTTTGAAGAAAAGTAACAATTAGCCCAAGTCTTTGCTATCTTGTGGTGTTATAATTTGTTGTAACGCTAAATATAATTCACACTTATGGGCGCCGGAAATTTAAATACTATATATGCTACTAACACGATCGCTTCTGGTAGTGGGTTTATTTACATTGAAGAAAACACCAAGGCACGACACATATGCATGTAATGGTACACAAACCGTTCTAATTACGACCACAGAGAGTACAAATAAATTGAGTAAAGACCTATCTGCTTCTACAGAACAGTTCAAGCAATGCGCTCACTATATGTTCGTGGACCAAGCTGCCATGGCTTTTCCTAGCAGACTTGTTCGACGCGCCAAGACAGGCAACTTTTTTCAGTTCTTCTGCGTCTAGTCTGCTGGGCAGCACGACGAGGAGGCATGCCGTTTGCGCCATCCCTCTTGCTTGGATGCCATATCAGCTACCTCCGACAGACATTGGTCTCTTGAGTGTTCACGTCCGACCAGGCCACCCCGTCTCCCCTGCTCGGAATGCTTGTTCCGTCTGTCTTGCCGGCGCCTCCATTATAGAAGGAGCGTTCGTCTGGGGAACGTGATCTGTTCCATTACTTTTTTTGAAAGACCAAGTCTTGCTTGGAATAATTTAACGCAGAAATTTTGTTCCGTTGGTCTGTCTGTCACAGGATTCAGCCACCCGGTCAAAGTTTCAGCACAAGTTGAACGCGCAATCATCTTGAGCTATCATCTGGGCTGTGTTCATACTTGTGAACACTGTCGATAAAAAAGCAAATATTACGCATATTTGAGATTCAACATCGATTACGCAGGTGTTTCGTGGTGTGTTCCTTCACCAGAATAAATATAGAAACGTAATTTTTAAGACCATAGTGTTTCGACGATGCGCTGAAAATGCTACGGTACGCGTCATAAAGTGCTCTGCCGACGCTATGGTGCTGTCACCTGGCAGTGGACGTAGGTTCTGCACGAGCTCATGTTTTGTGACGCCACAGCCAGATGGCGTCCTTACCTCACGTAGCACCTCCTTTCTTTTATCAATGCCTCCCTGATTCAGCCGATTCAACAAAGACTACGCACTGCCTGAGCAACGTAAAATATAAATGGCCGCTTGGCCAGCAGCACACTATCATCTTTCGACAACATTTGCAGCAAAGCACGCCTGTACATCGCCTTCTTTTTTTCCACATGGTACATTCAGCAAAAAGCTTACCATTGGAGGGTGACAGTGCCTATGCTAGGGACTGCTCACAAGTTACGTCAGCAACATCGTTGTCTTCGTAATTCTGGCGTTAATGTACTGCACCAGGCTACAAAGCCAAACAAGACAAAATAAAAAAAACAGGAAATACTTGAACTAATAACTGTTGAAAAATTAGTGGTCCTGGCCTTTTCTCGAACATCAACATCGGCTGTGAATTATCAACATCGGCTGTGAATCCCCGATAGAAAACTAGCACATTGGTAAGTCAAGGAATAAGTTGAGAGGCCAAGAAAACAGGCCATAAATACGGTCACTTGGATGTTGAACACGTTTCTGCTATCCCAAACTCCACTGGAATGCACATAGTTTTGCGCATCACTAAAGAGCACAGATGTTCGGTACTTCTTTTTTACAGCAAAAGCTGATAAGAAATCCAAACAGGCTCATCCTGGTGCTTCAGTTGTATGGCACCGGCATCTGTAATCACAATCGCGCGGAATAAGAGGAGAAAAGTGAATAAAAAACACCCCTGCTAGAATGACAATTGAACCAGGCCACTCAGCGTAGCCCGTGAGAACCCAGTTCTGTTCCACTGAGCTACCTGGGTGCATGAATTGGCAACAGACATTACATGTATACATTTACGATAAAGGCTACATGTCGCGTAAGATCAATCGTGGTTCCAGTGAAAGCTATGCTTTCGTGGCAGCTAAATGCGCATTTCCTATGTATCACACAACATAAGCCACTTAGGTGCTACTAGCTCGATAAAATACAAAGGTGTCCCCCCTTCGAGCGACCTATCATGGGGTGACCACAGCATTACATAACACACTCAGTTAACCCCCCAACCTAAATGTGCCCTTGGCTACATACGTCATAAGATTTTGATGGCACCACCTTTCGTCACACTACTCGCCTATATGGACATTGTCAGACCTAAACTTTAATATGCATCTGCTATCTTTGACCACCACCAAACTAATTATAATTAAATTATGGATTCAGTTCCGAACCAAGCAGCCAGATTTATTGCTTCAGATTACTCCCGTTACTCTAGCATCTCCAACCTAAAGACCCAGTTAAAACAACCTACCTTCGTTTTCGTCGTCGTATTGCACGTCCCTATCTATTCCATATTTTTTTCATTCATCCGCACGTGATAACCACCTGAGTGAGGTCATCACACAAGTCATTAGAAAGCCGTGATGCGTCCACGTGCTCACATCACATATTTTCAGCAGTCATTCCTTTTGCGCACCACCCGAGACTAGAATGGCCTTCTAGAAAAGGCAGCAGTCATCCGCGATTTTGTGAGCTTCAAGAAGGCTATCGAAGAAACAGACTCAGCTGTATCTTAACTATTTCCTTTGAAGCCACGTTTTAATGCCACCTACCCTTCATGTGAAGTCCATACGAAATTTTCCCAGAATAAATAAATAAATAAGGAAATTGATAAAAAATAAGTAAATAAATTTCTGTGATTCAGCAAACTTTATTCAAGTGTTGCAGGAATTCCAAGGAATGTACTTACTAATGTTATGAATAACATTCATAACATGGCACAGTAAAGTTCACTTAGTTTCGATAATAGTTTGGATAATACAAACGTCTGTGCCACAAATTAGCGCTGACATTCCGTAAGAACATACATTTCCTTATGAATGCCAGTGTAGTCGCCGTTCCTGGTAAGCCCACAATGTGTGCACAACTATGCACTTGTAATGAACCTCGTGACGCTTGACATAAAGCCAATAAATGCAGCATAGCGAATCACTCGCTGACAGCTTCGCAAGAAATCGATTCTCACAATGAGTGGGAGCTAATGAATCGTTAACTTGAACTTTCATTGTCGTTCAAGGAGCACACAGAACCTAATGTATGAGATAATGAGTGTCTTCATCCTCTTGTTCATCTGCAGCGTATAAAACGAAGCTAAACAAGGAAAAAGAACTTGTAAGCAAACAAGATAAAAAAAACGATCAAGTTATTGACATAGACGGGAAAGATAAAAACGAGACAAAGCAAGAAAATGAAATAAACAGAAAGAGAAATGGCAAATAAGGAAAAGAGCTACAGCAAGAGACAAATGCAAATAGAGAAAACCGAATGGAAAGGAATACAAAACTACAGAAAAAACGAGAAAGTGAAAGAAAGAAGCGGAAAGAGTGGGAAAGAAGGAGATTGAACAACAGACAAACATGAGATAGCAAACAAAGAGAGCAGAAAATAGGGTGAAAAGAGGATAAAATGGTACTTGCTTTTACTGCCATGAAACGAAACAAAGGAGGCTTCATGTAATACCGTTGCAGCAATACTTTAACAATACAAGTCTTTTATTCATGTTAATTTTTGTTTAAGGTAACCACCATATTCTTTGATCCCAACGGCTCAAAATATTTATGGCATTGTGTCTGTTTTACATAATTTGTTTTTTTCGGTTACCTATAGTTGTCTGTTTTGTATGGTGAAATATCCCGCTGAGAGAATTGTCCTAATGTCATGTTACTAGTTATAAAAAAAGATTAAGAATATTGGAGTATCTATGCTGAAAGATGATAGAACACGAAATTCTTGAAAAGAACACACAAAAACATGCTTAATCTCTCCGTCATAGGAATCAGTATAACGCGAAAGAAACACGCCGCCTTAGATGAGTAGTTAAGTGCTTACTGTATATTGATATGGGATACTTTAATAAATGCCTGTTAGTGTGGTGCAGCTAGAACACCATTTTTCGTAAACGCATTCACGTGGACGCTTAGAGAAAAAGATTTGTTCTGATGACTGTACGTCCATAACTAACGATTGGTTAATGATTAAACTTGTCACTGTGGTCATTGATGCATGTGCACGCTCAAGTAATTAGCGGTGAGAGCAGATCAAACGAAGTGGTGCGACAGCCAGAAGGGCACGACTCATTACACACCAAATACTGGCTAAGGTCACCTATCCGTCACTTCGCGATTAGATGGAAACACAACGCATGTTGTGTCTTTCCTGTTCGCCAGCTAGTATTTGCAGTGTGAGGGCGTTAACGGCGAACGCGGAGTTTCCCTCAGGTGAAGCTGGCACGTTGCGCCATTCACTGTAGAACAATTTTCGATATGAATAGATGCTATGAACCACGGCGACGCTTTGGGTATGGTCGCCACCTGGCCATGTGATAAGACGTAGACAAAATTGCAATCCTCCTGCTCGGAATTCACCGCATAAGACATACCCATTAAAACGACGTTTTGAAGGCAGTAATAGTGGATATAATGTGGTCATGTTCATGACGCATTACTGCGCTTTACCAAAAGTACTACGAGGAAGCAGTGGTAGATATAAAAACTGTGTTCTCAAATGCTATAAGGCATGTCACCGTGGCGCAGTAAGTAGCGTGTCCCGCAGAAGGTGTCGCCAGCCGAGAGGTCAAGGTTTCGACTTTCCTTAATGCAACTTTTTTTCTTATCGTGTTTTTTTAGATGTCCATTTTGTGACGGAAATACGTCACTGAAATTTTGATAGACCACGACATAAAGCACTTTCCTGTTAATAAACGAGAAATTAGAACTACTGAACGCTCCCTCAATGCCCCCCAGCGTCGCCGAACGTCCATGAGCACACAATTTGATTAGTGGCATGCCTCACCACACAGTGTTTTAGCCATGTGAAAATTTACTTTTGAAACGTACTATGGCAGGTGAGCTGGGGGTAGCTTCTGCCAATGCACTTTCGAACATACATTTTCAGTAATTATTTCAGACTTGGAAGAGTTTCAGCATCTAAAACTCCAGATCGCATATATTTTCTTTATAAGGCTTGTGGGGCTCATGTGGATGCCAACAAACTTTGAAGCGTGTTGAAAAAATTGGAAGGATTGTTATCCTTATCCCTAACGTGCGTTGGCATATCTGATATATTACAGTGTTCTCGCAACAACTTGCCATCCTTCTATTTTTATAGCTCGTGTAGAGGAAGTAGCAGTTATAACAATAAACTTTCCGTACCACATGACTATTAATATAAGTGCGTTCGACCGTACGTGTCACAATTTGTCTAATATCATAAGAAGTGGAGCGCGCGGTAGTTAGAAGAAGCGTCACTCCCATGGAGCATTATTAGTAGTCTCTTGGTGTTATGTCAAAAATATGAAAGATTAATTCGTTCACTCTAAAGAGGCATACATTTTTAAAAACCATATCAATCAACAACAAAACACTCGTGACCTTTATAGAAAAGAAGTGCAACTATCAGCATTTTTTTCTTGTGATAGCACTTGAAAACTTCTTCGGCAAAGCCAAGTGTGACGTCAATGCGGTTGCATAAAAACACTGGCTTATTGGAACTGCTAATCGCCGAGAACACCAGTTGAAGCCGTCGTGCTCTAATATGCTTTCACTCAAGATTACCGCCTTGAGCTTTCTTGCCGTCGTCTTGATGCTCGCTCATCAGTGAGTATACCGCCGTAAAAAGATACTAGTGATGTAGTCAGGAGTCCTTGAAATGATAAGGCATTTCTACACCTGCTTAACGAGAAGTGTCCATTTGTTTGTTGCATCAGTCACCACTGCCAACAATTCATTGAAATAACTTTTCACTACGCTGGTTGGGTTGAACCCACAGCTCCACGCTTTCCAGGCTGATCTTCCTGTTTTAACCCCAACACTACGCTGCTATCTATGCTTCCGTTATTTGAACGTATCAGTCTTACTCGAATGCATTGCACCAGTAGTTCAAAACAAATGTAGCAAGATAATATTCTCTCTGAAAGTTCCATTTAGGTTCGTTGAGGTGGAATGAAAGCGCTTTTTGAAAAGACAAGGTGCGATAGCGATGGGACTATACACATCTGTAAAACTCAAGTTTTGCGAGGTTGCGTGCGAATGCCACGCTTTAGTGTGTGCTGGCAGCATTCGCCTCGAGCGGCGCTCATAGCACACCCACGAGTGCCGGAAAGATGAAAAGTTATGAGATAGTGAGTCAGTGAAGTAAAACACCGTGCTTAGGCATCACCTACACACCTTCCATAAAACATTCCGCGCGGATTTTTTCCTCATGTTTGAAATCTTAAGGTTTTGCAAGTCTCCATTGCTGCAGGTGTGTTTTATGAGTATGAAGCCGAGCAGTGATTCAAAGGTTCCGTGAAGGAACTGGTCGGAACTATATTAACCCTAATGACTCATCAAGCAACACGCTGCGCCATAGCGGTATGAACACGACCTACTTATGCAAAACATAAGCAGTTTACGCTCCACCACTCTGTCCATTGCGTGATATAAGCTTGACACCATGTAAATGGCTACCGGTTTGTTCAGTGCGACATCATTCAGTTTTGCATTGACTATGCGAATGGTGGAGCAAACCATAAAAAAAGAAGTCTTAGTGTTTTTTTTTTCAACTTGGTCACCTCTAACGAGGCTCTTATTGCGTTAGCTAATATAATGTCTCTCCTCGTGTGCTCCGATTTGGGTTCACGTTAAAGAACCCCAGATGCTCGAAATTTCCAGAGCCCCATACTATGGCGTTTCTCATAATAATATGGTGGTTTTGGGACGTTGAACCCCACATATCAATGAATATATTGACTTTTTCGACGGGTTGTTGCAGTCACCGTAATGTTCCGCAACAAGTTCAAATCAATAACACTGTGCCGCGCACCGTATAATCTTCCCACGAGTAAAAACGTGAGAGCGGTGCTGACGAACACCAATGAAGCATAGATAATCTGGGCTCGCCATTTTTCTTGCTCAGAAGGCTCATGCTATAAAATCATATCGCGTGTGGGGCTGGCCGTCACCTGCTCTTAAACCACGAAGCAAACGTCCCACTAGTCTACCTTTCAAACACCATGACTAACCTTCACGGCGAAGTATAGTGGTACTACCACCTAATGCTTCTGTTACAGACAGTCACGACGTGCCCTCTTAGTTTTCGAAGAGTTCCCCCCTTCTTGCCCGATAGTGCTCTGGTTCATTATTATATCAGTGTCTCTTACCTTAGCAGACTGCGATTTTTTCGCGGCAGATGTATAAGTAATGGGAGCTCACTCAGACGGAGCGGAGCTTTTTTAAATGCGAATCATTTCTTGGCGAACTTCAGCGACTTTGAGCGTATCTATCTATCTATCTATCTATCTATCTATCTATCTATCTATCTATCTATCTATCTATCTATCTATCTATCTATCTATCTATCTATCTATCTATCTATCTATCTATCTATCTATCTATCTATCTATCTATCTATCTATCTATCTATCTATCTATCTATCTATCTTTCTAGCCGTTTATGGCTTTTAGCTCTTCTGGCCGTTTGGATAATGATACGATACCAAATTTCGTATGACATAACATGACTGTATGACGAATATAACTGACTAGTTGTAACCTGAAAATCAAGATATGTATGTCAATATTGTTATAATTAACCTTTCGTGATCTTGCTGCTCTTGCGGTGGCTTCTTTCACATGACATGTTACGATACTGGTATAGTATGACATGACTGCTTTGCGAACACAAGTCACAGACCCTCACATGAAACTCATGACATGCTTGTCATGTAACAACATGACTTCATGCCACCCTCATGATGTGCTCGCGGCCGTTTTGCAAGCTTTGCATATACCGAATTTGGTACTACAGGACGTGAATGGATGACGAAGGTATGCGACTGGTGCAAACATAATAATCATGAGATGCGTGTCATGCGAAAACATGACTAGATGCTACGCTCATGATGCGCTCGCGGCCGTTTCTCTAGCTTCACATGTAACAAACTCGGTATTATGAGATGCGAATAAACGACATAGGTCAATGGCACGTCCAAACATGATCACTACATGCGTGTCAAATAACAACAGTACTACGTCCCACACTCATGATGCGCTGGCGGCCGTTTCACTACCTTCACATATGCCAAAATTTGGTATTACGTCGCGTGACTGGATGACGAAGGTAGGTGAATAGTGATTAGTGTCATGTAAGGACATTATACACGCCCCACTCAAAGCGCGAATACTCTTCGACGTAACCCGAGATGCGAGCGCGCCGGCGTTAATCTCATCGCGTCACGCCGGCAATGCCACGCCATACGCCAATACCCTCCTAGTAGAGATCAGTGGATCTGCCCCCTGGCCTCCATTGTGAATCTGCCTGCCTTGTACTCGCAGGCCCGCACTGCGTTGCTTTGACACATGCGGGTTTGAGTGCACATAGTGTGCCTCCGTCACTAACAGAGGCAGACGCGATGCTGTCTAAGTAACGTCGTCGGTGCGAAACGCAGCATGTCGCATTTCGCGCCAGTCGCGTCTTGCTTCAGACTTGTGAGTGCTCGCGTATCGCTAGCGTGGCGTCGCTGCGCCCAGCCTGTGCGTTCGTCGACGTTGCGTCGGAGTATATTGGGTCCTTCATGACGTGCTCACCACCGTTTCGCTAGCTTCTGATGTACCGAATTCGGTATTACCGGAAGAGAATAGACGCCGAAGGTAAATGAGATTTCCAATAGAGTTGACAGGCGGGTTAGTTGGTAAAAATTCATAATGGAATAATTCGAAGCGCAAACCAACGGGACACAAGAGAAGAGACAAACAAGCGCAGACTGAAACTCAGTTTATTCAGAGAAAAAAGTATATACTAGAAAGATCCGAAAGGAAAAAAACTGGGGAGAAGGTTCCACCATGACCAGGTCTAGAAACGAGATTTCACAATCTAACAAGGATATAGACGGTGAACTAACACAACTATCAATATTCTTTTTAATAAAAAAAGGCTTCCGCAATCTCTCTAGTTTTCCTGTCATGATGGCTGTATAAGACATATAAGCGCGAAAAATGAGGTACGCAGCCACACTTTTTGCAATGGGCGGAAAAATGTAAACCCGGGGCTCGTTTCAGCGCATTGTAGTTTTCTCGCAGGCGAATATTCAAGCAGCGCCCAGTCTGCCCAATGTATAACCTTCCGCAAGACAGTGGAATACAATAAACGACATTAGATCGACAATTGGTGAAGGAATTGACACGCTTGACACCACAACCTTTCTTCACAAGACCTGCCTTCATTCTCCTTTGTAATTCAATTCTGGAACACATTTGCAACAGTTTTCCACTTGCGCAAAACACAACGTCAAGGTTGAACGTTTTTGCACATTTTTTTTATTTTATGCGAAAACTTGTGCACATATGGGACTACCGCAAAGTTGCGGTAGTTCGATATGTGCCTTCTTTAAGGGGCATTCCTTCCTTTTCTTCATGCGCAGTACCTTCTGAGCGGCGAAAATGAGGACATAGGACGGAAAGCCTGCCTCTCGCAACCTAATTATTTGATTATGCCCCTTAAAGGATGCTTAAAGGACGTGAATAGAGGACGAAGGTAAACGGCACATCCAAACATGATAATCATGACACGGAAGTCATGTACGGCAATATTTACCTCCACCTCGTAACATTGTGCTGATTTTAAAGTGGCATATCAACATTTCTCATTCGTGTTTCGCGTATCATCGATTCCCACTGTACGTAGAATCAGCCAATTTTTTGCAGTGTTTATATATCGCTAGTTTTTCCCTTCATTGCGAACACGGCAGTAATGTCAAGCATTCAAAAAAGCCTGTAAAAACCCCATACTGATTTTCTCAACAGTTATGCGGTTCACCTACTCCACACTACGTCACTGAATATGAGACACCAAACCAGAATACTTCAAAGCTTACAAAAAGGTGCCATCGAATAAGTCATTCAAACACATCTATACGACCTGTCACGAACTTTCTAGGTTCGTACATGTAGTTGCTCTCACCTTTAGAACAATGTTTAAATAGTATAACGCCATCTCCATGGTCGGCCCAGTGTTCATGCAACACGTGATCTGTCTTTTGTTGGTTGCCTAAAAAGCGTTTGCCCACACAATTCCTCACAGTACAAATCTAACGCCACGTTTGAAATGCGAATGCATTTCTTAGTCGGCTATGACAGGCATCCGGCGTCCTCCGCGGTGGTGTCTGCACGTTGGCAGGTGTTATCTCTCCGCTCTCACTCCCTCTCCCATAGAAACGGGTGCGGGTGCTCGCGCTTATCCTCACTCTTTAGCTACCGGAACAGGTGGTGCGAGAGAATGCAGGAGAAAGTAGCTGCAGTGCTTCCCCGTTCCTTCCCTCACTGTCCACTCTTTTGCCTGTTGCTTCACTCCCCCTTAGGCTCCTCCTCACTCTTGTCCATTCGTTGGCTGGGTGCCTCTCAAGGTGACATCAGAAGTGCGTGAAGGCGAATATCTGACAGCAACGGTTCCCTCTCTCGGTACAAGAAATGCATTCACATTCGCAGGGGAGGGGGAGAGGAAATGTTTTTACTCAGCCTGCCAATTCCACCAATGACCTCTGACGCTTGCAATTTGCCTGTAAAATGTTTGTTTACGGGCCACTGAAAGAAAACAAGCGATAAAGGAAGATTTGGACAACAAGCAGCTTGCCGCGAAATGTGGCCAACATGTATAACACAAATACTGAGACAAGGGCAATAGAAGTTATATACTCAGAATATTTCTTCAGGAGAACGTCGGTGTTGAATGAAGCAAGTTGCAACTCGTTCAATTACCGGAATGACTAAATAGTTGCTTCCTTTAAATGCCCAAAAGTGAGTCTCCAAAGTGGCATATAGGTCACAACTATAATCTATAATGCTTTCTCAGTTTCTCTTGAAGTCTCATTTAACTCCATTGAACATAACATGTTGAACAGTTGTACACAGAGAGGACAAGCTTTTTATTAGAGTCTAGTGCAGACACTGAAATTTTGTCATCGTATTACGATTTCTTACTGATATAGTCAGAACAGAATAAATTTTATAGAAGTTGGAGGGCATAAACTTACATTTCTCTCAAAAATATTTCACAGATAATCCGTGTAACACAATAGGTTTTCATTTTATATTTTCTTCCATAAGGGCACTTTCAATTACCTCGTTTAAAGCAAACTTCCATTTTTCGAAAATACCATTGCATGAGAATTTTCACAGATCTCTTGGCCATCCAAAGAACATCTTTGACAAAATATCTTAGAAAAATTCTGTTGATCAAAATTGAAGTGCTTGTTAGTGAAATGTTAAAGAAAGAATATTCCCATGCATCAGTTGGAACTTTCGTCAACCTAGGAATGTTGGCAGTGTATTTTTGTGAATCTGTCTGCACCGTAGAAACAACCTGGACGCTCTGTGACAAAAGTATTGTTGATTTTCTTTCAGAAGAAATGTCTCCGGTGCGAATTTGAACTACGGGATACCAACTGCCTGCGACCCTAACACGGTAATCAATAACGCAAGTGCTGCAGCCACAGTGCCAGTCTTGCGAGGTAGCTTGACGGTTATCATGCACAGGCTCACTGCAGTCTCTTGATATGGGCAAGCAAAGCAGCAGGCAACATTATTAAAAAGTACTGACTGCAAAAAAAACGCGATTGGCACCCAAAACAAAAGGTTGTTGTATTGTTGGCTCGCTGCGCTAATATTTATTATTTTCCTGTGGTTGGACACAACTTAAACTTTGAAGGCCGAACACTGCAATTACGGCAGTATAGCAGAAATTCAACAAAAAAATGATCAACTTTACAATTAGTGAAGAGAGCGCGCAGGGTCAAATAGAATATTTGCTGTCCTCGCAGCTGAGAGGGCATTGTAGCTTCGCAGTTAAAATATAGGGTTTTCATAATTATTTCGATGTAAAGAAAAACAACCATATTTAAAAGTGAATGCGAAACAGACGCTCCAATGAGTGCATCTAGCTGACAAACAGAATGACGTCACTATTTAGGACGGCGAAAGCAGGGAAGATAGTTATTGTGGATTTATTAACGTAAGTGTGCCATATGGGCTTTCACAGATAACGAAAACTGGGTGACTAGAGGGCGAAGTCGATTTATGGTTGGAGCAACAGCACTCTCTCAATCTGCACGCCCTACAGGAGTATGGCAGTTACGATCTGCCGCGGTTCAGTTTTAATTTGACTGGCGAAGTTTGTCGGACTTTATCACGCAAAAAAAGAGGGTGACCCTAATTCTAGGTTTGGCGGTCGCGTGCTAAGGAGGCGTTCATAAATGCCAGTGACTGCTTTTATGAAAGCGGCAACAGACTATTTGCTAACAGACTCAAAGCGGTAACAGACCTGCCAATGTATTGTTTGACTTGGCTGCCTCTGTCCACTAACAAGAAAGATCATTAACAAATTTTTTTCAATCACGTTGTAAGTTATGCCTCTGCAAATTTTAAAATGCCTACTTCCACACATATTATAATTAAGGAGGCAGTGTGAAAATATCTCATTTTACTTATTTAACAGTCTCTCTAGCGGATGTCAACTACTACGCAAACAAAGTTGGCACAATAAGGTGCTTTTATATATTCACGATTTGCACAGTTTACCAATATTCTCTAGAAATAAGACAAAAGCGATTCCCGTTTCGTAGCAACCATGCCTCTCTGATACCAATATACTAGAAATATGCAACTGCATACCCTAGCCATCAGCAACAACACTCGAACATTTGTAGAAATTTTGTAGAAAACGCTAAAGGGACAAATACTGCGTTTTACTTGAGCTGTGCTCTTAAATAAGTAGTTTTAGAGAAAAATAACGATTAAAATGCAGTCCACTTGGCAATAAGGAATCAGCTTACTCGTGAAGATGCAGAAAACACCATCCAGAATATATTAAAGCTGTGTATGTATGCTGAAATTCGTGTTGTATTCTCAACTGTGCATTGTATATTCGGTAGCAAGAATATGTTTAAATATAGTTAATTTGTGCTCATTCCACTGTTTTTCATTTAGGCTTCATTTTGTGTTTCTGCATAATTTATGTTGTCCATCGCAATGCCTCGAATAAGAAACTCTTTACACATAATTTAGTTTGTGTATACGGCATTTCCGTTTGCACCTAATTTTTCACTCGTGCGGCGCATAATTTTTCACAGTTTATGTTCATTCGTGTGCCAACCACGCGTTCTTGTTGCTTTTCATGTATCAGGCGGCCCAGATTCTTCTCAAGTGACAAATATAACTTTTCTTCTAAGGCAGCTCCTCATGATTGAGATGAAATAAACTTTAGTGTAACTGACTAACGTCATCGTGTGACACCATTGTGAGATCACATAAGAGGACGTTACTTGATGATGTGATGATATGGTTAGACCGGACGATCAAAGGCGTGTAAATTTCGCAGGCAGCGTGAAACCATGTGAGAAGCAGAAAAATATTCATACAAGGGGGGGGGGGGGACTTCAGGCGCAAGAATAAATACGCCGTAGAAAAAGCGGATGGCTCGCAGTTATCCACAAGTTTTTGACACTGGAATTGCATGTCGCACTCCCAGTAAACTACGAATTGAATTCGTTGTGCTTTATTTTTGGCAATATTACATGTTTAGGACAACGCCTTATAGGCTGAGTGCTGAGGTAAGTTGTGAGTGCGCACCCAAGGCTATTGGATTGATAGGCTAATATTTTTGAAGTGGCAGCTTACTTTCCTCTATTTCACGAAGACTTCGATCGACAATAGTCGTCCAACTTGATGAGGCACACAACTTTATAATGTTTAAAAGAGAAAGTGTACCGCCTTTTTTCTGACCCCATGCAGCAATAAATATGGCGATGGGTAAATAACAAATGATTCACCTAAATAAGAAAGTAATACGTTTGTAGAATGGTAATTTTGGAAAAAAGCCTCTTTTGTAGACTTCGTAGAAACGGCTTTTCTGCTATTTCGGTGACGACCTCTTTTGAGTTGCGCTGTAACTACGCCCCAAGCCACATACACACAATAGAAAAAAAACTGCTTCGCCGTTTGAAATCGAATAAGCGATGGTGCCTCGGCATGGCGCGCACTCAGTTACAGCTTCCGACGTATTAGAGATGATACGCAAGGGTTCACCAATAAGTCAGATTCAATTACCGCAGTGTGTTTAAAAAGGACGTTTGAGGAACAATGTTACGCCAGTTGCGGCAAGTTGAGAATTACTTCAATCCAAAGCTGAGTGTTAGGACTAGCAATGAATTGAAGTACCGAGATTTCACCACAGCGAGCATTTTTGTCCTAAGAAACGGGCACGCATTTTCGTCGTGTTCATAAACTACGCTTACACTATCTTACACGAGCTTAGACGATAGCGTGGTTCAAGAGGACTTGTGGGCAATACTGGACACACTAGGTGTGGAAGATGGAGTCACTAATCTTTTAAAGGATGTCAATAAAGGTAACAAGGTAGTTATAAAGTGGGAAAGACAGGTATCCAAGCCCACAGAGGTAAAACGGGGGCTTAGGCAGGAGTGTCCTTTGTCACCCTTCTTATTCATGATGTACCTACAAGGATTAGAGGCCGAATTAGAGGGAAGTAGACTTGGCTTCAACCTCTCTTCCGTCAAACAAGCAAAACTCCTTGAACAGGCACTACCAGCAATGATTTCCGCAGATGATATAGTGCTAAAGACCGAAAAGGAAGATTTGCAGAGATTGATGAACATGTGCGGTAATGAAGGAGATAGGTTAGATTTTACATTCAGTAAGGAAAAATCAGCAGTCATGCTTCTGAATAATAATGAAGGTACTGAGCTAAGAATACAGGTGGTCACGCTAGAGATAACCCATAACTACGAATATCTAAGTGTATCGATAAACAACGGGACCGAGTACCTTAGTGAACACGAAATATACGTGATGACTAAAGGTAACAGAGATGCCGCAGTGATGAAAATTAGGGCATTGTGAAATTACAATAGGTATTATGTTGTGAGAGGAATAAGGAAAAGGGTGATGGTTCCCGGTCTGACGTTCGGCAATGCGGTATGGTGCATGAGAACAGAAGTTCGAACAAGATTAGAAATTAAGCAAACGTGGAATAGGTACGCTTGCCTCAGGTGCTCACAGGAATACACCAAATCAGGGAGTACAAGGTGATATGGGATGGACATCAGTTGAGGTTGGGGAAGCTAGCAGCAAGATAAAATTTGAGAAGCAATTAAAAGAAATAGGGGAGGAGCATTAGGCTGGGAAGTTTTTCAGCTACTTGTACTTGAAGAATATCAATACAAAATTGAGGAAGCGAACCAGAAAATTGACTGGTGAATACTTGGAAAACAGCAGGGGGCCAAACCAAAAAGAAGTATTGGTTAAAAAGAAGGTGAAGGAAGGTGAGACCGATATGTGTAGAATTGACATAATTAAGAAGTCCGCACTAGAGATCTATCGAACTTTTAAACAGAAAATTGCTAAAGAGAGGATTCATTATAATATTCGGGGTAGTGCTCTGCTGTTTGAGGCCAGGACGGGAGTATTGCGAACCAAGACATATCGGGCCAAATACGAAGGGATAGACACGGTACACCGTTCGTGTGGAGAGGAAGAGAAAACTGCCGAACACTTGATAATGTTCTGTAAAGGGCTTTACTCCATAGTTCAGGATGATGGCGCACAGTTGTTCAAATAATAGACTTTAAACTAATAGAGTTAACTGGAAGGAGGTTATCTCTTTGGTGGCTAAAGTCAAGGCACGAGTGAAAATAAACCCTTCACTGCAAAACACGGGCGCTCAACCTCACCGTTTAAAGAAAAAAAATAAATCTAGTTTTTGGTTCGCTAAGTGTTACGTCTTGTTGGCGTTAGCCACCGCCCAATCTAGGGGGTACAGCCATATCAATCCATCCATCCATTCACCCGGGTGCCGCTGGCGTGGTTATAGGGTGTTTTACGTCTCTGGCATGTGGAGAAAGTCAAAACGGACTGTCGAATAAAACGGTACATACCACGCCAGAAATATTGGAGCCGGATGCTAGAATAAGCATTTAGGAAGCCTGCTGGCCACATTGGGGGTTGTCTTGAAACGGGGGACAAATTTAGGATTGCAGATGACGTGGAATGACGAGTAGCCACTGATGTCTACCGGGTGTGTAGTTGCGTCGGTACAGCACGTCTTGGCGAGTAGGGAAGCACTCGACTAACCGACACTACGTGCGAGTAGGTGACGAAGTGGACCAACCAGCCACAATGCCCAGAAGAGAAGCAAACCACGCGCCGTTGCGTTGCTCGTATGGCATGTCGGCGATGGAGATAGCAGTATTATCACAGATCAAACCTTCGAAGCAGAAAGGTATGAGGTAAGGGCGAAAGGGAGACGGCGTTTGCGTCCAAATGTTCGCTGCCGAAGCTATAGACCACGCGAATATCATATTTTTGAAGACGTAACACCCATCGGGCGAGGAGGTCACTTGAATCTTTTAGTGAAGACAACCAGCCGAGGGCGTGGTGGTAAGTCACGATGTCAAAAGAGCAGCCGTACACCTATAGTTGAAATTTCTGTATCGCTCAAATATTAGTGAGGTATTCGTTTTCAGTGACAGAATGGTTGCTTCGGTGATGCGTCCAAATAGCGGAGAGAAAATCGTAGCTCTTTTCCTGAGTTTTCAGTTCGCAAATACACCTAATATTTAGCTCAATCGTTGTTTAGGACGCTGTAGTTGCACCTGGTTGCGCAGCAAACTGCGCAAAAGAGCTGGGCTCTGCACTACTCAAAACAGCGTCGACAGGTGGTGCTGCGCGTTCGCAAAACTCTAGAGTCGGACGTCTATAGTGATGTGCTCTAGACGTTATTGAGGTGACTTCTTATTTCCCGTTGTAACATTCAATTGCAGCCTGGACATGAACGCATGATTATCGCTGTTGTCTGTGACAACTTAAGTGATCTGCACGCAAACAAGTGCATGACGTTCAAATTCCCACAACCAGTAAAGAAAGAGCGAAAAGATAGCAGTGCGCAATGCCCTGAAAAAAAAGAGAAAAAAAGAAAGAAAAGTAGTACGTTACGCTCGCATAGGCCAAGAAATGCTCGGTCCCGCTTCTATAATATGGCATGTGCTTGAAAAACACTGAATATTTGCAGTACTTCGAAAATATGTAGCATACCCAGAATAATGCATGTTTGATAGGCCGTTCTTGTCAATCATTTGAATATTATTAGCAGATTTGATTTGACTGTGGTCAGATAAGCAGTTTCTAATTCACCGGTTCGTTTTTCTTTTCAGATATGTACTAATTCAGGCGATCCCGTAAAGGAATGCGGGCCAAACTGCCGCTGTGTTTACGGCCAAATGCCTGGTGCCGCCGGTACAAATTTGATGCACTGCTCAGCGAAATAAATTTGTGTGTGACATAAAAGTTTTGCAAAGGCTCTCATGCAGCACACTGAAACAAGTGGCGTGTTTGTGCGATTGCTTCTCGTAGCTTTTGGGTTTTTTGCTTGTACCTCTTAGATGTTAATCTTATCACGTCTACAATGCATAATAAGAGCGATAGCCGCACAAAAACAAAACAAAAATGTGGTGGAGATCGCCCGCTCTGTTGCTATCGATGTTGCGTGTGTATGGCTGTATATCTGATGGTGCTCGTCCACAATGCGCAATCATAAATGTCAAAGTGGCACACGCAGTTCTTGGATGGGTGACGTAGTTAATCCAGATTCATATACGGAAGATTTATTTTTCTTGAACTACACAAACAAAGCTACAGAAGCTAAGTATATTGCAAGACCTGACAAAAAGCGTCTGTACTGATTTTACAAAAATCGTTAACAACTATATAGTAAGTATTTCATAGCATGGAAAACTTAGTTCAAATCAGGATGAAAAGACAAACAAAATTTCTATAAGAATACAATTCACAATACCAAATGACCTAGCTAGAAAATGTTCTCCTGCACAAAAGTTAACAAACAGCTTGCACACGAGAGCACACCAACCAAGTGCTTTTCTTTTTTATTTAAATAAACGTATACAAATAATAAAAACAAAAAGAAACAAAAACAGAAGTGCGTCTAAACAAATGCATGATAGTTCCTTACACAAAAGCGAAATTGCATACTTAAAGACAATATGGTATTTAAAATGTAGCTTATTCGAGTCACCTGAAAGTGAGTGCATTACTTAATAATATTCTTTTCAGTTATTTCTCACAGAGGTGTTGACAAACATTGAAATATGAATCCCTAGGGAATGGATAAAAAGAGATCGTTTGATATTTCGATTGCTTACAACAATTAGTCTGTGTTATTGGCATGTGTCGTTTGTATGCTCTAAAGTAGTACATTGATTCCTCATTGCTTCTATTATTATGTGATTTTCATAATACAAATGCTGATGTAACCTAATATAAAATATTTAGTCAACCCTCAACATATCATGCTTTATAGATAGCGGTGGTGTTGTTATATGTCGTGGGTTGTCCCTATAATGCCTTTACAGCGTCGTAGACGTGTTTGTAATTTTACTAATGTATTATAGCGACCTTTTGTTGCCATCCTCCAGGTTAAATCTCTATACCGTAGGTTCGAGTAAATCTGAGCATATTGCATTGTATTCATTGGGCTCACAAAGATAAAAGTGGATGCTTTATAAAAACTTTCAACACATTTGGCCAGTTCCACTGATCTGTGCATTTGAAAATTTTAAAAAATTCAAACTAAAATATTGACGCGCGTATGTGCCAGTGTTGAGGACAACGAAGGAGCGCGAGTGTCTTTGGCCGAGGGTAAAAGACGAAGAAGTCGTTGCAGTCTGTTTTCATGCGATCGATAAATCGTATTCGTTTGAGGCGATTTGTGTGCTCGTCGATCTCGCGTCGTCACACTGGTGGAAGTGCTGGGTACGTCTTCATGCTTGGCACCCCTTCGCGGACCCGACATTCAAGCCCGGAATCACTACCACCCGTCGACACACCAGTCCACCGTTCCAGCCACCGTCTGCGAGGCCTAGCTCCCGAGCTCAATCCCTTTCCAGAAACTGCCAGCAATCGCTTGCCTCCTTCAACCACCATGGCCACTGCAGCTACATCGCACATGACACTTCAGAATCCCATGATTCCTGACTGCTTTCATGGTGAGGCCTATGAAGATGCACAAGACTGGCTGGACCAGTTCGAACGCTGCGCGAAGTACAACCAGTGGGCCACCCCAGATGGCAAGCTCGCGAATGTGTACTTCTACCTGAAAGACAACGCCCAGACGTGCTACATTGACAGGGAAAGAAGCATGGCTACGTGGGATGACTTCCGCAACCAGCTGATTGACACCTTTAGTAGTCTTGACAGAAAGGAGAATGCGCAACGTCTCTTGGAAGCTCGAATTCAAGAACCGAACGAGAGCGTCGCTATGTTTGCCGAGGACATGACCCGTCTTTTCGGCAGGGCGGATCCCGAGATGACGGAAGACAGGAAGCTCCGGTATCTAATGCGAGGTGTGAAGGAGCAACTGTTTGCTGGGCTTGTGAGAAATCCGCCAACAACAGTAGCTGAGTTCACGAAAGAAGCCACAGCTATTGAACGGGCCCTACAGCAGCGGTACTGCCAGCAGAACCCGGTCAACGTTGGAGCGAGTAGCCCTATCACGACTGCGGCAAGCCTCTGCGACAACGACAGGCCTCTGCGGGAAGTCATTCGGGAGATTTTGAGAGAGGAGCTTCGGCAGCTTGGTTTAATTCCAGCAACTGAACCGACGCCGGCATTGTTTTTTGTCGCTGATGTTGTCCGGGATGAAGTCTGCCATGCTCTCTCTTCATCCGGCTATAATGGTGTGCGACGACATTTTACTTATGCTGATGCAGTCCGACGCCCCGTCGTCGCTCCTTCAGCACAGCAGGCCCCAATGACTGGACCACCACCAACCCTGCAAACACAGCCACTGTCAGCACCGACCACTTTCGCAACCTCACCGATTCCTCCGACAAGACGAATGCCGTATAACCAACATGCCCCACAACGTCGCCCCACAACGTGGCCCAATAGTGAGTCTCCACTTACCTACCAGCGTCGGAAAACCGATTTGTGGCGTACCGCTGACCGTCGACCGGTATGCTTTCATTGTGGCGAAGCTGGGCACGTCTACAGGGTTTGCCGTTATCGCGACGCTCAGTACTCGAGATTTCCTCGCTACCCTGATTACGTTGCGTACGACGATCAACGCATGTACAACTACGCCCATGTGAACACACCGCCGCAGAATCCAGTAATGCCCAGATCACGTTATCCATCTCCTGCGCGGCCCAGTTCACCTAATCGTCGCAGTTTTGCCGACGTCACCAGGGGCAGGTCCCCTAGCCCGCGACGGGGAAACTAGACGCAGCGACCTCGGGGGGTGGGGTTGCCAATATTCGAATTTCCGAACAGCTCCATTGCAGACAAGTGACAGCTCGAAGCCATCGATACCGAAGAAGACGACAGCAACGACTAATTCGACGAATGAGACAACTGCCGACGTAACCGACGTTATCAGCGCTGACCTCGTCGTTCACATTGACGGCCACCAAGTGACAGCACTTGTGGACACTGGCTCCCACTTTTCTATAATAAGCCTACAGCTAGCCGAAAGACTCAGGAAGGTGAAAATGCCATGGCAGGGACCCAATATAAGAACTGCAGGAGGTCAGTTGATGACACCGGTTGGAAAGTGCACGGCCCGACTCTTCATTGCTGGTTCCACCTTTGTCGCCACCCTCGTCATTCTCCACGAATGCTGTAAACAGCTCATATTGGGAATGGATTTCTTGCGCGAATACGGGGCTGTGATTGACATCCGTGACAGAAGCGTAACGTTCACTGTAAGATCGGAGACTGCTACAGATGAGGAACACCAGCCACCTCACTTCCGTATTGCCGATGACGACGTCATACTGCCGCCACGAAGTTGTTCTCTCGTATCCATGTACTGTGACAAATTACGAAATGGTACTGGCGTCGCTGAACACATCAGGGAGCTCGCATTCACTAGCGGCATTTCTGTTGCCAGGGCTGTCATCACTGTTATTGACGGATGCGCTGAACTGCTATTGACAAATTTCAGCAGAGAACGCCGACACATAGTTAAAGGCACGGCTATTGCCTATTTTGACGAACTCTCGCAAACAGAAGATTGTCATTTAGTGGAGGAAGCAGCAGCGTCTACTATCACTACACCGACACCTGTAGACGTTGGTCCAATGTTATCTCCTATTGAGCGAGACCGCCTTCTCACGCTGATCAACAAGTTCCACGGCTGCTTCTCATCCACATCAAGAGTTGGTCAAACGGCACTGACGAAACACCGCATCTTCACGGATTCCGATGCCAGACCCATCCGGCAAAATCCTTATCGAGTCGCCCCAAAGGAGCGTGAGGTAATTCAAAAACAGGTGAAAACGATGCTAGAAGATGGTGTTATTCGGCCGTCTAACAGTCCTTGGGCATCACCTGTAGTACTCGTCAAAAAGAAGGATGGTAGCTTGCGTTTCTGCGTCGACTACCGTAAGCTTAATCATATCACCAAGAAGGACGTCTTCCCTCTGCCGCGTATTGATGATTCATTGGATAGACTACGAAACGCACGCTACTTTTCGTCTATGGACTTAAAAAGCGGCTACTGGCAAATTGAAGTGGATGAGAGAGATCGTGAGAAGACCGCCTTTATTACTCCCGAAGGACTTTATGAATTTCAGGTTCTTCCTTTCGGTTTGTGTTCGGCGCCAGCAACATTCCAGCGTCTCATGGACACGGTTCTGTCGGGACTTAAGTGGCAAACCTGCTTGGTGTACCTCGATGACGTGATTGTCTTTTCGGCGACTTTCGAGGAAGACTTACGAAGGCTCGCAGCAGTTTTTGAAGCAATACGCTTGGCCGGTCTTACTCTAAAACCAGAAAAGTGCCACTTCGGCTTCCACGAACTTCGATTCCTCGTTCACGTCGTGAGCAGCCAAGGGATCCGACCCGACCCGGATAAAATTGCCGCCGTGGCAAACTTCCCGACACCATCAGACAAAAAATCAGTGCGATGTTTTTTAGGTCTCTGTGCCTACTACCGGCGGTTTATTGCTAATTTTTCGCGCATCGCATGGCCAATGACACAGCTTACTCGGGAAGATACCCCCTTCAGATAGGGCGAAGATCAACAGCAGGCATTTCACGAGCTTCGTCAGCGAATGCAAACACCCCCCGTGCTGGCCCATTTCGATGAAGACGCACCGACAATACTTCATACAGACGCTAGTAATGTGGGTCTTGGAGCAGTGCTCGTACAGTCGAAGGACAACAATGAAAACGTGATCGCCTATGCCAGCAGGACGCTGTCCTGAGCTGAAGCTAATTACACTACGACGGAAAAAGAATGTCTTGCAATGGTATGGGCAGTCCTGAAGTTTCGTCCTTATTTGTACGGCCGCCCATTCACCGTTATCAGCGATCACCACTCTCTCTGTTGGTTAGTCAACTAGAAAGATCCGTCTGGGCGCCTTGCACGATGGAGTCTTCGGCTCCAAGAATTTGACTTCACTGTTGCCTACAAGTCGGGAAAACGACACACCGATGCCGACTGTCTTTCTCGGTCTCCTGTTGAGATGGCATCCCCGGACAACGACAATGACGACACGGCCTTTCTCGGAACTGTGGACACTGCCACCTTTTCTCAACAGCAGCGTGGTGATGCTGAGCTGCTACCACTTATAGATTACCTAGAAGGGCAAGCGAATAGCGTTCCGAAGTTATTTGCGAGAGGGCTGCCGTCGTACTGCTTGCGAAATGACGTTCTTTATAAGAGGAACTTTTCACCCACCGGCAGCAGCTACTTGCTCGTCGTTCCTTCTTCGCTTCGCCGTGAGGTACTGCAAGCCTGTCACGACGAACCTACCGCTGGTCACTTGGGTTACGCAAGAACATTGGCGAGGATAAGGCAGAACTATTACTGGCCAAGACTTGCCGAAGTTGTCAAAACTTACGTGCTGGCATGTCTAGATTGCCAGCGCCGCAAGCCACCATCCATCAAACCAGCTGGCCTGCTACAGCCTGTTCGAGTGCCGGCGACACCGTTTGCACAAATTGGCATGGATTTTCTGGGCCCCTTCCCAAAGTCTGCCACTGGAAACAGGTGGATAATCGTCGCCACGGATTACCTGACCCGATACGCGGAGACAGGCGCTCTGCCACGGGTAACGGCAGCTGAAGCGGCGCAATTTTTCATCGAAGCCATCGTCTTAAGACACGGTGCCCCCGCAATAGTAATCACCGACAGAGGTACTGCGTTCATGGCCGAGCTTTTGAACACCATTTTTCGACTAAGTGGTACAGCTCACAGGAAGACAACGGCGTATCATCCCCAGACCAACAGGCTCACCGAACGCCTCAACAAGACCCTGGCTGACATGATAAGCATGTACGTAGATGTAGAGCACAAGAACTGGGACATCATTTTGCCCTACGTCACGTTCGCCTACAACACAGCTCGTCAAGAGACCACTCGGAAGACACCCTTTAGTCTCCTCTACGGACGCGAGGTTACAACAACGTTAGACGCAATGCTCCCTCATAAAAATGATGGCAATGAGACAGACGCCCAAGAGTTTACCCAGCTAGCAGAAGAAGCCAGACAACTTGCCAGGTTGCGAATCACCAAACAGCAAGACGACGATGCCAAGTATTACAACCTCCGGCACAGACCCGTCATATACAACGTGGACGACAAAGTATGGGTCTGGACACCTGTTCGTCAGCGTGGGCTTTCCGAAAAGCTGTTGCGAAGATACTGCGGATTCTACAAGGTTCTGCGACGCATTAGTGACGTCAACTACGAGGTTGTTCCGCACGGCGTGCAGTGTTCAATGCGGCGCAGACATTCACCAGAAATTGTCCACGTGCTTCGGATGAAGCCTTACTTTCAGTGACTAACTGTGCAGTTTTGGTTTCGCCTTGCTTCTCAAACGTTTAACATCGGGACGATGTTTTTTTAAAGGGGGAATAATGACGCGCGTATGTGCCAGTGTTGAGGACAACGAAGGAGCGCGAGTGTCTTTGGCCGAGGGTAAAAGACGAAGAAGTCGTTGCAGTCTGTTTTCCTGCGATCGATAAATCGTATTCGTTTGAGGCGCTTTGTGTGCTCATCGATCTCGCGTCGTCACAATATTTTTGCGTGGTAATCATCATAATACTCTCTCGTTAAAATGCAATGCACAACTTGGTATTTGTAATTTTATGCACCATGTGAAATATCATAAAATCATCGTCATCAGACTGAGTGCACCCACTGCAGGGCTAAGGCTTCTCCCATGATCCGCCAATCAACGAAGACTTCTGCTGTGTGATTCCTTTATATATATGCAAACATTTATTCTCCTAAGCCTACCCAACATTCTGCTTCCCCCTCACACGTTTGCCTTCTCTAGAAATTCAGTCAGTTACCCTTAATGACCACCGGTTATCTTGCCCACGCGCTACGTGCCCAGCTCATCTTCATTTCTTCTTCTTGGTTTATATTGTGATATCCTTAAGTTCAGTTTGATTCCTCACCCACTCTGCTTTCTTTTTGTCTCTTAAGGCTACTCCTTTCCATAGCTAGCTGCGTCGTCCTCAATTTAGGCTCAACACCCTTTGTGGCCGCCAGGACTTTGTACCGTAAGTAAGTAACGGGAAGATGCAGCTGATATATACCCTCCTCTCGAGCACTCGTGGTACCTTACCATTCATGCCCCACCGTGGTGGTAGTGGCTTATGTACTCGGCTGCTGACCCGCACGTCGTGGGACCGAATCCCGGCTGTGATGGCTGCCTTTCTCATGAAGGCGGAAATGCTATAAGCCAATGTGCTCCGATTTCGGTGCATGCTAAAGAAACCCAGGTGGTCGAACTTTCCGGAACTCTCCACTATGGCTCCACTCCTTCATAATCATATGGTGGTTTTTAGACGTTAAACCTCCCATATCAATCAACAGCCTACCATTTATGATTTGAGAATACTTGCCGATTATGATCCACCCCATCCTTGTTCTAATAGCTACTTCACTCTCGTGGTTCGGCTGCACGGATACTACCTTTCCTAAATAGACATAATACTTTCGTACTTCCAACAACTATGATGTTGTTATTTAATTATTGATTTGCCCTTTTGAACGCCATTCTGGCTCTTTGCTTGCAACTGTGTCTATATATGTTGCGACTGTTTATATATATGATGCAGGAAGTCTTTTTTTAGTTTAACCGCATCCTATCTTTCTTTAAAGAACCCCTGCCAGCGCGAGCTTTGATTGCGAGTTTTTTTACAGTAATTTAGAGCATTGGGTCTTGTAATGCCAAAATTATATCGTAAATTCTCTAACGCATCGTATAAATAATGATAGTGGTGTTAATTCAGAACGATTTTGTGTCAGTTCAAAACGCCCGCATGAATACCATAACAAACTAGCGCCATGCAGTAGCGCAGCGCCTGAGGCATGCGTGTGGTTAAAAATGAAACGATGTGGGTGGTTTGAGCGGGTCTCCCTCAGAAAAAAAAAAACAAAATAATTCCTGACGTAAGCAGCCAAAACCACCTTGAGAGAAGCCTGACAACTGAGCAAGAGGAGTGATGAATAATAGTCCTCGCCGGGTGCTAGTTAGAGTAACTGCACGCCCCGCAAATTTTGACCCTACAGCATCACAAGGAGAGTCGCGGTCTACGTCAAACGAGAGAATATGTAGATTGCGCCTGAATACTTGCAAGAGCACGCAGCCGTACTTTAAAACGAAATTAAAACGCTTAAAATGCCTTCTAGGCTACGCTCATCACTAATAATTGGTCACACGTGGCCCCGCATACAGGACTGCCAAAAAACACAAGCATACCGAATTTCCAAATTTTGTGTCAGGGGTCCTTTAAACCAGTATGAAAGAGACGATAAATAATATTGCAACAGAGACTGCTGAATAGGTTTATACCAGGAGAACCAGCGAGCCACTATGCAAGCGTCTGCAATGTCGCGCACCGGCGCGTGCCTTCTGCGGCACCGTGAGACATGCTCCTCATGCTCGGGCTCGTGACAGTAGCCTGATCTGCTGGTTGTTAGAAAGGTGTTCACGGGAGACGTCCGTGTAGAATGCTTTACTATACTCTTTTCTCCTCCTCGCAGAGCGGCCTCTACTCCATTGGTGAAATATTCTGCCAAGTTTTGTGGGACAGATAATGTCGACACTGAAGAATAGTTGCCGTTGTACGAACTTACAAGTAAAAATTACCGCTGAAATGACACCCTTATGTTGATTAACATTTTCCTCTACTTGAAAGAAAATCAAAAGTGTGTTTCGAGAATCGCGGAGACAAAATCGAAAGCTGGGATGCGTACAAAAAAAAAAGATGCGCACCCTTTCCTGCAAGTGTGTGGGTAGAAAGTTAGCGGCCAAGAAGGAGTTTGCATTTCGTGTGCAAACGTTAGCAGAGTCCTACGTGACTTACATACAAGAAGTCAGTCCTGTATGTAAGTCATGTGGGACTCTGCTTTGCCCTTTGCCGAAAACAAGACAACGGCATGGCAGAAACCGTGAAAATAGCACGCATATGTAAAGGCATAGCAAATGATGCGTTCAACCTTCTCATTTGCAAGGACTGTAATACAGTGGATGCCATCAAGGAGTCAGAGTGTTTTGGGGACGTAGAAAGCTGACGCATCTCCCACCATTTCACTCTGTCTGCCAACACAGAAGCAACACAGTTGTTTGAAGACGGGCGTGCTCTACAGGCGCCGTAAACTGCAGAGCACGTGACCAAGATCATCTGACGTGAACTTGAAGCTCTGTCTCCTGCGCCCACCTCCTCCCATGCCTGTGACTCTAGCCCTGAGATGGTGCCACTGGTTCATGCCATTGTGCGACAAGAGCTTTTCCATGCTGAACAGGCCTCTGAGTGCACTACGACTCCCTCACAACCAATCGACCGTCGTCGACCCCTGTTTCGTATGCCCAAAGTCCAAACCTCTCTGTGCACCCTTGCAATCCAGCTGAATGGAGTACTGCTGATGATTGGTCAATTTTATTCAACTGCCACTGTATCGGACACGTTGCCCAGCATTGTAACTTCCGGTGGTATTGGCATCAGGCATTTTATGAGTACAACTATCGCCAAGAAAGGGATCATGATTATTTTCAATCTTACCGGGAATCAGCCCTATACATAAAGTCGTTCCTTCCATGCCATATTGTCATCGTCGTTCACCCTCTCCGCATGCTTGCTCGTTATCTTGCTCGCCTCAATTCGGCCATCCAACGTAGCCGACTGAACAACTGCCGCGAGAAATCTAGATGATGCTGCATCGACCACTTCCTCGTCAAATGATCTGACCATGCTGCCGACCAGATGTAACAGCATTGACGTCGACGTAGGCGACACATCCACTGTTGCACTTGTGGATAAAGCGGCTCACCTATCAGTCAATAATTCGGAACTTCGTTTCCATGTTTGAAAAGTTTCAATGCCATTCACAGAACCACTCATTCAGGTCACCGACGCTGGCACGTTTCCCTTGACTGGAATGTGCTCCGCGTGTAAATGTGTTGCTGATCGCTCCATGGCCGTACTAGTTGCTGTGCTCAAAAAATGTTCCAGTCAACTTATCCTTGGCATGAACTTTTTATCCGCCCACACTTCTCCTATTGATATTAGAAACGGCGTGCTTTAGCTTAATTTACCGTCTTACCATGACCACCCAACATCAGCTCAACCACCTCTGTGTTCTGTAGATCCCGTTCACCTGGCACCTCAAACCATTACCTACGTGAATATGAAGTCTGTCTCTTCTATTCCCGACGGTGGTTACATGCTGACACCTAATGCTGACGCCTTGATGGCCAGAAATGTGTTCATGCCTCACACAATTTTGACAATCACGAGAAATGCAGCATGTCTTCTGATCCTAACCTTCAGCTGGCGCGCACAAGATTTCCCATGGAGATGGCATGAGTTTGCCAAAAGTCTTCTGCAGATGCTGCAATTTCGGCATTTATTGCCGACGCTTGTTCGGCCTGTACTCTATTCTCCTCCTCGCAGAGCGCAGCGGATGCCAACGTTGATAAGAGGATCGTCCTGGGTTTCCTTCCAGCGCAGACAGTTGATATTCGGTGCCTCCTGAGTTTCTATCATGACATGTTACTTTCATGACCGCCCTTTGGGGCAAACATCCTTCGTAACTTACAGGATCAACACTGGAGACGTCAGCCCCATCCGACGGGGTCTTTAGCACGTGTATCATGCTGAGTGACAAGTTATCTAGCATGGAGTTGAAAATTTACAAAAACGTCATCGAACCATCCTTCAGTCCATGGGCATCGCCAGTCGTGCTAGTCAAGAACAGCAGCGGAGCTTCTACGTAGACTACCATCAACTAAACAAAGTTACACCAAAGGAAGTGTTGACAATGCTCTCAACTGCCAACATTGTCTGCCTACTTCCCATATATTGAATTACAATCAGGATACTGCCAGATTTCTGCCATCATTGAGGCCGAGAGAAAACCACAATCATTACACCGGATCGACTTTTTCTGTTCAAGGTTATGGAATTAGGATTGTGTAATGCTCACCTACATTTGCCACACCTCCTGTTTGAATACAAGTGGTCAACGTGTCCGTAGTATATTTATGACATAATCCTATTTTCACCCACATTTGAAGGTAACCTTAGTCACCTGTCGGCTGTTTTTGAGGTTTTCCGGACAGGAGGCAGTGAACTCCACTCTTCCAAATGTCGTTTTGGCCAACAGAAAAATCACTATGTTAGGCAAGCTTGTTAGTGCTTGAGGCGTGCAACTTAATCACGACAAAACTCATGTCCTCGAAGATTATTCCGCTGCGCGAAAGCTTTATCGGCAAATGTGCTTACCTTTGGTGTTCTGTGAAGAATTTCGCCGACAATGCCGACCACTTACGGACCTACTGAAAAAGAATGACTTTTTATTTGGGTAATTATCAAGCAACTGCGTTCAGCACCCTGACAACATTACCTACTTTCTCGCCCATCTAGAAATTTTTCGACCAGTCAGCCCATACATAAGTTTCGGCCGATGCCAGCAGACATGGCATCGGCGCTGTTCTTGCCCACCGGCAACGAGGACAGGGTGGCGTCATCGCTTATGCCTGTCGCTTCCTTTTTACTTCAAAGAGTAAGTTTACCATCACAGAGTGTGAGTGTCTCGCACTAGTCTGGGCCATCAGCAAATTTCGACCATACTTGTTTGACCGCACCTTTTTTTGCAATAACAGTTCACCATGCCCTGTGCTGGCTGTGTTTCTTAAAGATCCCACTTGATGACTTCGACGTTGGGCGTTGAAAGTACAAGAATACAGCTTTGACATTGCATACAAATCTGGCCGTATGCACCAGGATACCGACTGTCTATTCCGTCAGCCAGTGCACCCATTCGGACTTTCAGCGTGATTTCGATCATAGTGTCTTCGTCATATCTCCTTTCACCAACATACGCAAAGAACACCTCAGCGATGTTCACTTGCGGTCTATCATGCACCACCTACGTTTTCCATACGTACACTCGTCACTACGCTTGTTTGTTCTACGCTATGGAAGTCTTTACCGACTCAACAGCAGCGTCGAGGGACCAGAGCTACTACTCGTAGTTTCTGCGACACTCCATTCCGCTGTTCATGAACAGCTTCACGACGCTCACACCACTGGCCATCTCTGGGTCACGCGCACGTGTGATTGCATGCGATGCTGATTCTTCTGGTCATGCCATTATCATTCTGGGTGCTGATACATTGCTGCTTGTCAGTCCTACTAGCACTCCGAACTTTCTACTTTTCCACCAGCTGGTCCACTCCAACCAACTCCAGCGTCTTTGACTGGAAAGAAGTGAATTGCCGTAGGCACTGACTGTGGCACACAATGCGTTATCAGCCCCACCAAGGTGGTCTAGTGACTAAGATAACCAGCTGCTCACCTGCAGGTTGTGGAATCAAATCCCAGCTGCGGTGGCTGCATTTTCGATGGAGGCAAAAATGCTGTAGGCCTGTGTGCTTATGTTTGCGTGCACATCAAAGAACCCCAGGTGGTCGAAATTTCCGGAGTCCTCCAATAGCGTCTCTCAAAATTATATGGTGGTTTTGGCGCGTTCAACCCCACATATGTATCAATCAAAAATACGCTATCCCGTGAGCACTACCGACAAGCTGTGCCACTGACGTCGCAGACATTTTGCTTCTCGACGTCATTCTTCACCGTGACGCTTCCCGACAGCTGCTGAGCAATTGTGGTTACTCATTTTTTCCTAAATAGTAAGCTCCTACTTTCTCTCTTGTTCAAAGCGTTACAAGCTCACTACGACCTACCACTCGCAAACAAATGGTATTACCGAGCACCTCAATTTAACACTGGAAGCGGCGCTCTCCATGTAAGTTTTCAATGATCACCTTGATTGGGGCGGTGGTTTGCCTAATGGCCAGTTCTCATACAATTTGTCACACCGCAACTCCGCTGGCTTTTTCCCTTTCATTTATTGTTTCGCTGCCTCGAGTGTTACCCTTCGGCACCTTTCTCTCATCAACTACACAAATGGTTACAGAGTAGGCCGGGGATGCCACTGCTCGGGCTGAAGCGGCCCGCCAGATTACACGGAAACGTCTTTCTGCTTCACAACTGTCGCAGAAATGCCGCTATGATAGCCATCACAGAATATTTTCCCATTCTTCGGGCTTGGTGGTCTTCTTCAGGACACCATGCCACCACAATAGCTTGTCTTCGAAGATTCTATCTGGCCGCTCCGGCCCTTGCAATGTTGTACGCCAGCTTACTGCAGTCACATACGAGATCACTCAGCTTGACAGTCATTTATTGTCACCGTACTCACGTTTGACGCCGTGCACGTTTTACGTCTCGAATTATACATATGTATCCGCATATAATCCTACTCTCCTTTCGGCGCCGAGACGGTGCTACTGGCGGCGGGGTTACATGTTACACGACATTGGGAACGAGAGAGCATCAGGTAGACAATGAAGATGGCAAATGCAATCACGCTCGAGTACTTGTTGTTTCGCCATCTGGCTGCAGCTGCCTCGGACTCTCCCTGTTTAATTTGTAAATATTCTCTTCAGTCACGAACTAATAAAGACAATCAGAAACGAAAGAAATTTGAATCGCGTGATTCCAAGGCACTCATAACTACAATCAAAGAGAGAAAATCAAAGAATGTGTGGTTCTGTGGTAGTTTCAGTAATAAAAAATGAGTGTGAAATTAATTATCTAATTCTGCCTCCAATGAGCTTCAGTATTTCCATAAAAAGTCACAGCTTTGCCGCAAAGGAGATGCATTAAAAGCGATAGCGACAAGCTGGAAAGCCGTGCGAAATATGACAAGCAGATCGAAACGTGCCCCGTGTTTCTCACGCACAGATGGCGCACGAAACGTACTCTCAAGTACAGATGAACGCGAATAATTGTCTCAGTTGTTACTTCGCTGTGTCTGAAAAGCGAGCCCTTTTCGCAAAGGGAGGCTGTGCAACGATTGCAGTGACCTTTTTACGCCCCGTAACCACAACACAATTGTTCCAGTGCTCCAACGCCAGCCAAGACGTATGATATTCCTTACCGGTAGGTAACGGCACACGAGAGATCGTTCACT